>NC_091290.1:56609021-56939021 GCF_032444005.1 Ranitomeya imitator | reverse complement strand
TATAATGCTGTGCCATATATGCTCTGCACCTTTGATTATGGCCCCATAGGTGCTCCTTATAATGCTGTGCCCCATTTATGCTCTGCACCTTTATGGCCCCATAGGTGCTCCTTATAATGCTGTGCCCCATTTATGCTCTGCACCTTTATGGCCCCATAGGTGCTCCTTATAATGCTGTGCCCCATTTATGCTCTGCACCTTTATGGCCCCATAGGTGCTCCTTATAATGCTGTGCCCCATATATGCTCTGCACCTTTATGGCCCCATAGGTGCTCCTTATAATGCTGTGCCCCATATATGCTCTGCACCTTTATGGCCCCATAGGTGCTCCTTATAATGCTGCTGGTGCTGCCATAAAAAAAAAAAAAAATCACATACTCACCTCTCTTCTCAGGACGCCGGCGCTTTCAATAATTACCTGCTCCTCTGCGGCTCCGTCTCCAGCACTGACGCTCAGCAGAGGGCGCGCACTGACTACGTCACAGCGCCCTCTAACCTGAGCGTCATTGCTAGAGGACGCTGCAGACGGAGCCGGAGCGAGGAGCAGGTAATTATAGCGCTGCGCTCCCCTTACCTGCTGCGGCGCGGTCCCTGCAGTCCCTGGCTTCTCCGGCGCTGCAGCTTCTTCCTGTAATTGAGCGGTCACATGGCACCGATCATTTACAGCAATGAATATGCGGCTCCTCCCCTATGGGGGTGGAGCTGCCTATTCATTTCTGTAATGAGCGGTGCCATGTGACCGCTCAGTGCAGGAAGAATCTGCAGCGCCGGAGAAGCCAGGGACTGCAGGGACCGCGCTGGGAGCAGGTAAGTATGATTACACAGCCCCCGCTCCCCCTCCCCTGCTGACACCCGGGTATATGACTCGAGTATAAGCCGAGAGGGGGACTTTCAGCCCCAAAAAATGGGCTGAAAATCTCGGCTTATACTCGAGTATATACGGTAAATCATTCAGCTGCGGCAAGAAAAACTAAATCTCCGAGCACTAAAAAATACTCGGAGCACCCGAGCGTGCTCGAGAAATCTCGAGTAGCGAGTACCATATTTTTCGGACTATAAGACGCACCGGACCATAAGACGCACCCCAAATTTGGGGTGAAAATTGCAGAAAAAAAGATTTTTTTTATAAGATGGGGGTCGGTCTTATTGTCCGAATTTACAGTATCTTACCTGAGGGCTGGCGGTGGCAGAGCAGGGTTACAGGAGGCAAGGTGTCGGCAGAGATGAGGAGGTGCTGGGATGAGGAGGTGCTGGGATGAGGAGGTGCTGGGATGAGGAGGTGCTGGGATGAGGAGGTGCTGGGATGAGGAGGTGCTGGGATGAGGAGGTGCTGGGATGAGGAGGTGCTGGGATGAGGAGGTGCTGGGATGAGGAGGTGCTGGGATGAGGAGGTGCTGGGATGAGGAGGTGCTGGGATGAGGAGGTGCTGGGATGAGGAGGTGCTGGGATGAGGAGGTGCTGGGATGAGGAGGTGCTGGGATGAGGAGGTGCTGGGATGAGGAGGTGCTGGGATGAGGAGGTGCTGGGATGAGGAGGTGCTGGGATGAGGAGGTGCTGGGATGAGGAGGTGCTGGGATGAGGAGGTGCTGGGATGAGGAGGTGCTGGGATGAGGAGGTGCTGGGATGAGGAGGTGCTGGGATGAGGAGGTGCTGGGATGAGGAGGTGCTGGGATGAGGAGGTGCTGGGATGAGGAGGTGCTGGGATGAGGAGGTGCTGGGATGAGGAGGTGCTGGGATGAGGAGGTGCTGGGATGAGGAGGTGCTGGGATGAGGAGGTGCTGGGATGAGGAGGTGCTGGGATGAGGAGGTGCTGGGATGAGGAGGTGCTGGGATGAGGAGGTGCTGGGATGAGGAGGTGCTGGGATGAGGAGGTGCTGGGATGAGGAGGTGCTGGGATGAGGAGGTGCTGGGATGAGGAGGTGCTGGGATGAGGAGGTGCTGGGATGAGGAGGTGCTGGGATGAGGAGGTGCTGGGATGAGGAGGTGCTGGGATGAGGAGGTGCTGGGATGAGGAGGTGCTGGGATGAGGAGGTGCTGGGATGAGGAGGTGCTGGGATGAGGAGGTGCTGGGATGAGGAGGTGCTGGGATGAGGAGGTGCTGGGATGAGGAGGTGCTGGGATGAGGAGGTGCTGGGATGAGGAGGTGCTGGGATGAGGAGGTGCTGGGATGAGGAGGTGCTGGGATGAGGAGGTGCTGGGATGAGGAGGTGCTGGGATGAGGAGGTGCTGGGATGAGGAGGTGCTGGGATGAGGAGGTGCTGGGATGAGGAGGTGCTGGGATGAGGAGGTGCTGGGATGAGGAGGTGCTGGGATGAGGAGGTGCTGGGATGAGGAGGTGCTGGGATGAGGAGGTGCTGGGATGAGGAGGTGCTGGGATGAGGAGGTGCTGGGATGAGGAGGTGCTGGGATGAGGAGGTGCTGGGATGAGGAGGTGCTGGGATGAGGAGGTGCTGGGATGAGGAGGTGCTGGGATGAGGAGGTGCTGGGATGAGGAGGTGCTGGGATGAGGAGGTGCTGGGATGAGGAGGTGCTGGGATGAGGAGGTGCTGGGATGAGGAGGTGCTGGGATGAGGAGGTGCTGGGATGAGGAGGTGCTGGGATGAGTATGGCGTGAGAGGGGTCCCAGGCTTACCGTGGCGGCAGAGGTGCAGTGGCAGAGGAGGCGCAGTAAGCCGGGTCCCTTTCCCCGGTATGGTGATGCAGCAGCCCGGTAAGCAGCAGAGCCGGGTGAATCCTGTTATCGGTGGGCGCGGCCATCTTCCTGAGGCCGCGCGTGTGCAGATGAAGCGCTCTGCTTCCCGGGGCTTCAGGAAAATGGCCGCGGGAGGCCGCGCGTGCGCAGATGGAGATCGTGGCGGCCATTTTCCTGAAGCCCCGGGAAGCAGAGCGCTCCATCTGCGCACGCGCGGCCTCAGGAAAATGGCCGCCACCACCGATAACAGGATTCACCCGGCTCTGCTGCATACCGGGCTGCTGCATCACCTCACCGGAGAAAGGGACCCCGCTTACTGCGCCACCTCTGCCACCGCACCTCTGCCACCGCACCTCTGCCACCGCACCTCTGCCGCCACGGTAAGCCTGCATTGCGACTATTAGACGCACCCCCCATTTCCCCCCCTTTTTTGGGGGGGAAAAAGTGCGTCTTGTAGTCCGAAAAATACGGTATATTCGCTCATCTCTAGTATTTATCACTTACTGTATATTACTCTGTACATATACTTTTTGATGCCCCATAGGATAGTTATAGGTTTTACTGGTGTATTTGTTTACATAGATATACATATATGTTTAATTTTTTTTACCACGCAGTCTTATTCCTTGTCCCCCGCTACACATTTATTCTTATATATTTTTTAACAAATTTTAGTTTTTATAATAAATTGTCATTAATTGCTTCCTGTGTGTATATTTTATTAAAAAACATTTTTCTGTGGAATCATGTTTTTATAATTAATAAAATTATATATTTTTAAACGCAATTTTTTTTCTTCGAGTACTTTCTCTTGGGTAGTATATTGTATTCATTCTTAGCTTTCTAATTTTATTCATATAATTTTGGTATTTCTTTTCTGTATAGGTATTTTGCTTTGCTTTCCGGCCTGGTCACCACAAATAATATTTTTATTAATATTTCTATATTGCCAACATATTCCACAGCACTTTACAAAGTTCTTGCAGCGATCAGAGTAGAGCTGTCTAATCATTGACAGTTGCATTGCTTGCTGTAACTTCTGGTGAACAGTTTCGGGCAAAAGCGCTGCTGTTGTGACTTCATCCAGTGACCGGTTATCACTGCTGGAAGCTGGTACTGCTGCAGTTCTGGTGCACAGATCTGTGCTCTCCGCTCACCAATAATTGTGATCACATCACTGTATCTTCCAATGCTCCACTGTGATCACAGCAAGTCAAGGTGACAGGGACACTGTAGCACAGTCTTCAGTAAGACTTGGTCATATAGATGGCCCCATAGACTACAATGGATATAAAACATGTTTGTATGAGGCCGGAAATTAATACAATTAGGCTAAGGCTACACGGTGACCAAAATTGACTCAGTGGTATAGTGGCGTAGGAGTGGGGTTAAATTGTGACACCTATGTCAAGCAAGTCACAAAAAAATCCATTAGGCTGGGTTCACATTCCGTTACTGGCGTCCGTTAGATGGACTACGTTACACCGCGGCATTATGCGGTGTAACGCAGTCCGTTAACACCGCCATTGAGTCCAATGTCGGACGCATCGCTAGCGCACGCCCACAATGGGTGTGTGCGCTAGGGATGTACCGTCATTGAGTGACGGACTCTGGGACACGGGCTGCAGCGTTTCCGGGTCCGTCACTGCTAGCACAGATAGAGCATCTGCTAGTGCTATCTGCGCTAGTGTGCTGACATATCGGCACTTGCGTTAACAGCAGCCTGTTAACGCATGTGTTGAACAGGCTGCTGTTGACGCAATGTGAACCTGGCCTTAGTCTGTTTGTCACGGAGCTATAGGTGTCCTAATGAGACCCTATTTGCTTGTATAGCGCTGCAATTTAGAAGCAGCACTGAGCTAAGTTTGGAGCAAATGTTGGTGCTGAAGTAGCTGTAAGGCTATGTGCCCACATTGCAGAAATGCTGCGGTAATGTCTGCAGCATTTCCGCAACTGTGCCGCAGGTAAAACTCATGTGGAATTCGCATGCGTTTTCCTGCAAAACACAAGCATTTTGCAAGTGTTTTTACCTTGCAGAATGCTTGCGTTTTCCAAGCGATTTGAAGCATTGCTTGGAAAAGTGATTGACAGGTTTGTCACACTTGTCAAGTATAGTGCTTGACAAGTGTGACCAACTTTTTACTATTGATGTTGCCTATGCAGCATCAATAGTAAGATGGAATATTAAAAAATAATTAAAAAAAAGTTATTCTCACCTTCCGATGGCCCCCGATCTCCTCAGTGGCGCTCCCGGTGCGTTCTGTTCCCAGTGATCCATTGCTCGAAAGACCTTTGAGGAGTCACTGCCGTGTGGCTGCGACGTCATCCCAGGTGATTTGCGCAATGCATCCCTGGGAACGGAAGCCACCGCTTGCACCACTGAGAGCCGGGAGGGGCTCCAGGGGCCATCAGAAGGTACCGTATATACTCGAGTATAAGCCGACCCCCAAATTTGCCACAAAAAACTGGGAAAACTTAATGACTCTAGTATTAGCTTAGGGTGGAAAATGCAGCAGCTACTGGTAAATTTCAAAAATTAAAATAGATACCAATAAAAGTAAAATTAATTGAGACATCAGTAGGTTAAGTGTTTTTGAATATCCATATTGAATCAGGAGCCCCATATAACGCTCCATACAGTTCATGATGGCCCCATAAGATGCTCCATACAAAATACACACCATATAATGCTCCATACAGTGTCTGATGGGCTTCATAAGATGCTCCTTATTAAAAGATGCCTCATATTATGCTGCACAAATGTTGATTATGGCCCCATAAGATGCTCCATACAGATATTTGCCCCATATGCTGCATATGCTGTTGCTGCTGCCATTAAAAAATGACATACTCGCCTCTCAGGCCCCCGGCACTTGCTTTACTCACCTTTCCCGTTCCACCGACGGCTGCCACTGTGTCTTCCTCGTCCTCTGCACTGACTGTTCAGGCAGAGGGCGGCGCGCACTAATTGCGGCGGCGCGCACTAATTGCGTTACCGTGCCCTCTGACCTGAGCGTCACTGCAGAGGAAGCAGAAGACACAGCGGTGCCGTCTGTGGAACGGGGAGCAGGTGAATATTGCGCACTGCGTTATATTCACCTGCTCCTGGCGCGGTCCCTACACATCTGTTCCCTGGCGCCGGCAGCTTCTTCCTGTAGTGAGCGGTCACACGGTACTGCTCATTACAGTAATGAATATGTGGCTCCACCCCTATGGGAGTGGAGTCCATATTCATTACTGTAATGAGCATTACCGTGTGACCGCTCACTACAGGAAGAAGCTGTCAGCGCCCGAGAACCAGGGACCTGCAGGGACCGGGCCAGGAGCAGGTGAGTATTATTAGACAGCTGCGGCTCCCCCTTCCCTGCCGACCCCTGGGTATGATTCGAGTATATGCAGAGAGGGGCAATTTCAACCTAAAAAGATGGGCTGAAATTCTCGGCTTATACTTGAGTATATACGGTAAGTATATCCCTATATTTTTATTTATTTATTTTTTTTTATACAGGGATATCGATCCCAGGGCCTGGAGTCTCCTCTACTCCAGACCTGGGTACCACCGCACATGAAACGCTCACTTTACGCATGGTGGGCATAGCCACATGCGTAATGTGAGCATTTCAATGCAATCCTATGGCTGCAGAATCGCCACAATTCCGCAGCAATAATGAACATGCTGTGGATTTTACCACTATGCAATTCCGCCTTGGGAAAATCCGCAGCATGGGCACAGCAACTGTGGAATCCCATAGGATTGCATGGGAATGCGGTTTTTAAGCGTTTTTCAACGTTTCCGCTGCGGCAGAAATGCATAAAAAATGCAACGTGGGCACACCGCCTAAAGAATAACTTTCTGCCTTTTTCATATTTAGCACTTGAATTGTCTTCAAATTGGATAGTATGGATTCAAAGAAACTATGGACTTTACAAAACCAATAGAAAGCATAGGTTAAATTCTGTTCTGTGTGTGCTCCAGTCTGCTATGCTCTGCTTTTCAGGAGTCTATTGTGCTATCTGTGGGGGGACTCGTATCCCCCCCGTTGCTTTGCATGCACCTCAAGTGCCTGCTAAATATGAAAAATCAAGATGAACGTTTAGTTAATCTTTAAGACGTTGAGATCCATTCACTCGGAAATCTGCTTTCTGCTGGTAGTTTTAGAACAAACTGTTTTAGTATTAATTGGAAAGTATGACGTTCTTGAACAGAAAAGTAAAATTCTCCATTCACGTGTAAGGATTGTTACTACATGGTTGTCATGTCACGTCACCTTTCAGCTCTTTGGAGGCTTGTTGAACATAATGGAGCGTTCAGCTTCACATGAAAGTAGTTGGTACACCGAATAATGCGACACCAACAGTATTAGAAAGCGATCACTAATTGGGCACCCATGTGCTCTCTCCTGCTTAGATTACAACCTAGCACCTCATAAAGCCACATTCACATCTGCAGGGATTGCCTGTTTTGTTTTTTTTGTTTTGTTTTTTTTTTTTTAGTTTTTGTTTTTTTGCCTGTGTTGCTGCTGTCGACCCAAGGGTGTGTGCGTGTGTATATATCTATATCTCTCATGGAGTTTGGGTTCCTCACAATTAGTGATGTTACAGTGACTTACTAAAGGTAAAGGTACCGTCACACATAACGATATCGTTGCTTTTTGTGACGTAGCAACGATATCGTTAACGAAATCGTTGTGTGACAGCGACCAACGATCAGGCCCCTGCTGGGAGATCATTGGTCGCTGGGGAAAGTCCAGGACTTTATTTCGTCGCTGGATCTCCCACTGACATCGCTGAATCGGCGTGTGTGACGCCGATTCAGCGATGTCTTCACTGGTAACCAGGGTAAACATTGGGTTACTAAGTGCAGGGTTGCGCTTAGTAACCCGATGTTTACCCTGGTTACCAATGTAAAAGTAAAAAAAAAAAAACTACATACTTACATTCCTGTCACGTTCCTCAGCGTCAGCTTCCCTGCGTCCCCCAGTGTCAGCGCCGGCCGGCCGTAAAGCGAAGCACAGCGGTGACGTCACCGCTCTGCTTTCCGGCAAGCGCGCTTACACAGTGCAGGGACGCTGAGGACGGGGACGCGACAGGAATGTAAGTATGCAGTGTTTTTTTTTTTTTTTTTTTTTTTTTTTACACTTTTACAATGGTAACCAGGGTAAACATCGGGTTGCTAAGCGCGGCCCTGCGCTTAGTAACCCGATGTTTACCCTAGTTACCCGGGGACTTCGGGGTCGCTGGAGAGCTGTCTGTGTGACAGCTCTCCAGCAACCAAACAGCGACGCTGCAGCGATCGGCATCGTTGTCTATATCGCTGCAGCGTCGCTAAATGTGACGGTACCTTAACTGTGCACAATGATAATTTGTCCATTATTACATGACTATCATCCAGGGCTGTGGAGTTGGTAAGCCACAGTTGCGACTCCGACTCCTTCATACATGGCCAATTCGTAACAATAAATTTACTGTTGTCAAATATTAACATCGTGCTTATTCAGTTTCTCACCATCATATAAGTAATCAGACCACGTAGAGCAAAAACTATATTTATTAGAATATAGCAAATAACTTTTATAAACTTTTTTAAACTCTTGTAAGTAAATATGCAATAAACACTGTTTATTGCGATCTTGCCTTGCGCAGGCGTGTACTATGGAGGACAGAGAATGAACATCAATTCAATATTGCAGCCAGCATGCAGCCAGCGGGTAAGGAAAGGGTGAATCAAACACCTGAAAACCCCGCCCCTATGGCTGAAAATTGTTCCCTCCAAATTCAGGTGACAGAGTCCCTTTAAAGGTACCTTCCCACATAACGATATTGTTAACGATATCCTTGCATTTTGTGACGTAGCAACGATATCGTTAATGAAATCGTTATGTGTGACAGCGAGCAACGATCAGGCCCCTGCTGGGAGATCGTTGGTCGCTGAACAAAGTCCAGAACTTTATTTTGTCGCTGGATCGGCGTGTGTGACACCGATCCAGCGATGTCTTCACTGGTAACCAGGGTAAACATCGGGTAACTAAGCGCAGGGCCGCGCTTAGTAACCCGATGTTTACCCTGGTTACCATCCTAAAAGTAAAAAAACAAACAGTACATACTTACCTACCGCTGTCTGTCCCCGGCGCTGTGCTCTGCACTCCTCCTGCACTGGCTGTGAGCGTCGGTCAGCCGGAAAGCAGAGCGGTGACGTCACCGCTCTGCTTTCCGGCCGCTGTGCTCACAGCCAGACCAGAGAAGCAGAGCGCCGGGGACAGACAGCGGTAGGTAAGTATGTAGTGTTAGTTTTTTTTACTTTTAGGATGGTAACCAGGGTAAACATCGGATTACTAAGCGCGGCCCTGCGCTTAGTTACCCGATGTTTACCCTGGTTACCGGCATCGTTGGTCGCTGGAGAGCGGTCTGTGTGACAGCTCTCCAGCGACCAAACAGCGACGCTGCAGCGATCCGGATCGTTGTCGGTATCGCTGCAGCATCGCTTAATGTGAAGGGGCCTTAAGGGAAAAGGAAAGTCCGGAAGATGGAGTTATGCCAAGGGGAAACCTAAAAATATCCTTATTCCCCAACAACCACAGCAAGAAAAATAATGACTACGATCCGGTGGGGGGGAGGCTTTCGAACTTCTTTCACAGTTGGCAGAATATCTCCAACAGCCCTTGGGTAGTAAGTGTTATCCAACAGGGTCTTCTTATAGAGTTCGAGGCGCCTCCTCCCAGGATCCTAAGAGTCACCTCCCAGTCATCTCGGGAGACTCAGAAACTGATGTCAGGGTTGCAAGATTTGCTAACCTCGAGAGCTATTTCGATGGTCCCGGTAAACGAGCGAGGGAAAGGGCATTATTCCCGTATTTTTATAGTAAAAAAGCCTTCCGGACAAGCACGGATCATAATAAATTTAAAAGCTCTCAACCAATACATTACTTACTGCAAATTCAAAATGGAGTCAGTGAAATCAGCCATCCCTCTGATAGCTCCTCATTCATATATGGCAACAATAGACCTCAAGGATGCCTATTTCCATATTCCGATACATCCTCGTCACAGGAGATAGCAAAGATTTGCGGTCCAGTTCAATCACAAGATTTTACATTTTCAATACAATGTTCTCCCCTTCGGGATCTCCTTGGCCCCAAGGGTTTTCTCCAGAGTTATGGCGGAAGCCGTCTCTCATATCAGAAACCAAGACGTCGCCATAGTACCGTACTTGGACGACCTTCTAATTATTGGTCCTTCCACCGAAATTCTCAGAGGATTTCCAGAACTCTGAACATCTTACGACTTTTGGGTTGGATACCCAATCTAAAGAAGTCTCATCTATTACCATCAAAGGTGATAAAATTCCTCGGGGTCCTATTGGACTCGGAAAATCAAAAATCCTTTCTACCAGAAGTGCACCTGATATCCAAGGTCCTAGACTTCAAAAAGCAACGGTCTCCTACTCTGCGGACAGCAATGTCTCTTCTGGGGTCAATGACTGCCTGTATACAATCAGTCCAGTGGGCTCAGGCCCACTCCAGAGTTCTGCAGGCACATATTCTAGGAAACTGGAATGGAAATCCAAATTTCCTAAACAGAAGAGTGTACACTTCAGGGAAGGTAAAGGCCTCGTTAACCTGGTGGGCGATCCAAACAAACCTGCTAAAAGGGGTGGACTGGACACAAAATCCACTGGTGACAGTGACAACGAATGCCAGTCAAAAAGGCTGGGGAGCAGTTGTCTCGCAGGTCCCATTCCAAGGTCACTGGAATCTGAAAGAAAGCTCCAGTTCTTCCAACCTCAGAGAATTGATGGCAGTGAAGAAGGCCCTTCTAGCCGCCAACAGTCTGATTTGTAGGTCAACATGTCAGAGTTTACTCGGACAATATAACGACTGTAGCGCATCTAAAACACCAGGGGAGTCCGAAGTTCAACCACTTGAGAGTAGTATCAAGCAGAATTTTTTGTTGGGCAGAGAAACATCTCTCACTATCAGCAATACACCTCAAAGGGTCAGTAAATGTTCATGCAGATCTCCTAAGTCGTCATGATTTACAACCAGGAGAATGGAGCCTGAAGGCGGATGTTTTCAAAATGTTGACGGACAGATGGGGCCTCCCCGACATAGATCTTTTAGCATCAAGTCAGAATGCACAGGTCAAGAACTACTTCTCTCTAGACCCCAAAGACAGGTCTCAAGGAGTAGACTCCTTTGCTCATACATGGAGGTTCCGACTAGCATACGTGTTTCCTCCAATACCGTTACTTGCAAAGACCCTCCGGAAGATCCGAGACGATCAGGTCCCAACTATCCTAGTTGCTCCGGCATGGCCGAAGAGGAGCTGGTACCACCTCATCAGAGAATTGCAAGTGGATGGTCCAGTTTTTCTACAAACATCAGAAGATCTTCTCTTCCAGGGTCCCTTTTATCATCCAAACCCCCAAAAATTCAAGCTGACAGCCTGGCTATTGAAGCCCAGGTATCAAGAGCTAAAGGTCTTTCAGAGTCAGTGATTATTACTTTACAAAAATCCAGAAAACCTGTCACCAACGCTATATATAGCAAAATTTGGAAAAAGGTTCTCCTCGTGGTGTCATCCTCATAATCCTGACCCCTTCCATCCTAATATCTCACAAATATTAGATTTTCTACAAAAAGGATTGGAGTTGGGGTTGAAGCCAAGTACCTTAAAAGTTCAAGTGTCAGCTTTGAGTTCAGTCTTCGACCAAGACCTTGCAGGTCATCGTTGGATAAAAAGGTTTATGGTCTCAGCATCAAGACATTGTCCAAAACAACAAATTTTTGTGCCATCATGGGACTTAAACATAGTTCTAAAGGGCCTTACGGCTCCTCCATTTGAGCCGTTATCATCTTGTTCCTTACAGCTCCTGTCCTGCAAGACCGCCTTCTTAGTTGCAATTTTTACTGCAACACAAGTGGGGCAAATACAAGCCCTCTCAATTAGAGAACCTTATCTTAGCATAAGGCTAGGTTCCCATTGCGTTAATGGGACCGCGCTAACGGACAGCGTTGCACGGCGAAATTAACGCCGTGCAACACATCCGTTAGCGCGCCCATTGGCAGCAATGGGAACGTGCATCGCTAGCGCGTGCTATTTTCGGCACGCGCTAGCAATGTGCCGGTGTTTTGTGACGCGCCTCGGACGCTGCTTGCAGCGTCCTCGGCGCGCCCGAGGTCCGTTCCCCGCTCTCGCAGATCGGGGATCTGCGCTAGCGGGGACGTTAAACGCGACCCCGAAAGACATTGCGTTAGCGCAATCCGCTAGCGCTTAGCGCTAAACGGATTGCCTTAACGCAATCTGAACCTAGCCTAAGGGATGATTCCATTGTGTTCCGACCAGATCCATGTTTTCTTCCAAAAGTAGTGTCAATTTCACCAATCACAGGACATAGTCCTCCCATCGTTCTATCACAATCCTACAAATTCGGAAGAACACAGATTTCATACCTTGGATGTACGGCGTATAGTATTACACTATTTAGAACAAACTAAATCCTTCAGAATTGACCAAAATCTCTTCGTTCATTTATCTGACTGAAACAAGGGCAAAAAAGTAGCGGAGAGTACCATTGCCAACTGGATAAAAATAAAAGGCCATTACTGAGGCATATCTAGCTCAGAATATTGCGGTTCCTGCTGGCCTAAAGGCTCATTCCACCAGATCTACCTCCGTCTCTTGGGCTGAAAGGGCTGGTGCTTCCACAGAGCAGATTTGCAGGGCTGCAACATGGTCTTCTCTGCACACATTTACTAAGCATTATAGATTGGACTTCTGGTCCAACCGGGATCTAATCTTTGGCCGGAAGGTTCTTCAGGCTGTGGTCCCTCCCGAAATACAGAATTGGTTGGCATTCCTCCTGGGCTGTCGTGGAAGGCTACTAGAGAAAATAGAATTATTCTTACCGTTAATTCGGTTTCTAGGAGCCTTCCACGACAGCATTAATTCCCTCCCGATGTTCTTGGATATTTTTGTTTGAGAACCTAAAAGGTAACCGGTGCTATGGGTTCAGTTGTAAGTCACTGGTTAATGGGAGGTGGGAGGGGTTTTAACCTCTTGTGCTTCCTGTCCACCATTAGGGTATGGAGACAACCTCCTGGGCTGGGCTGTCGTGGAAGGCTCCTAGAAACCGAATTAACGGTAATAATTTTATTTTTTTGGAGGGCCACACAGCCCTCCATGTGCTCTCTAGAGGTAGCCTGACTGCCGAGATGAGATCCTCAGCCCCCTTGTGAGACCATATGCTGGCCCTGGGTTCCTCCTAATGCAGGACCATGCCAGACCTCATGTGGCTGGAGTGTGACAGCAGTTCCTGCAAGATGAAGGCATTAAAGCTACAGACTGGCCCGAACGTTCCCCAGACCTGAATCCGATTGAACATATCTGGGACATCATGTCTCATACCATCCACCAACGTCACGTTGCACCACAGACTGTCCAGGAGTTGGCAGATGCTTTAGTCCAGGTCTGGGAGGGGATCCCTCAGGAGACCATCCGCCGCCTCATCAGGAGCATGCCCAGGCGTTGTAAGGACTACTGAGCATCATTTCCTTGTCTTGAGGCATTTCCACTGAAGTTGGATCAGCCTGTAACTTCAGTTTCCACTTTGATTTTGAGCATAACTCCAACTCCAGACCTCCGTGGGATATTAGTTGTGATTTAAGTTGATAATTTATGGGTTTTATTGTTCTCAACACATAATGAATAAGATTTACAATTGGAAGATTTCATTCAGGGATATCTAGGATGTGGAATTTTAGTGTTCTCTTTATTTTTTTGAGCAGTGTGGTTGTTTTTTTTTTTTTATTAGCAGTAAAGTTTGCAGAACAGTTTACAGTTCATGTTACAGAATCGGTCATCTGCAGTGCCTTATTGAATGTAGTCGGATTTTAAAAGGTATAATGCAACCTTGCACACAGCACCATAGACTATAATTAATTCAGTTGACCCTCTATAATCCCATTTGCCTCACCATTATGCACTTGTTGATGGTGGGTTGCCACAACAGCTGGGGTCTACTACTGGCCCTGGTACCTGACGTGTGTATATATTGGGCATATCCTAACGGGCTGTCTTCCTGTTTAACCCCTTCATGACCCAGCCTATTTTGACCTTAATGACCTGGCCGTTATTTGCAATTCTGACCAGTGTCCCTTTATGAGGTAATAACTCGGGAACGCTTCAACGAATCCTAGCGGTTCTGAGATTGTTTTTTCGTGACATATTGGACTTCATGATAGTGGTACATTTAGGTCGATAATTTTTGCGCTTATTTGTGAAAAAAATGGAAATTTGGCTAAAATTTTGCAATTTTAAAATTTTGAATTTTTATTCTGTTAAACAAGAGTGTTATGTGGCACAAAATAACATTACCCACATGTCTACTTTACATCAGCACAATTTTGGAAACAATTTTTTTTTTTTTTTTTGCTAGGAAGTTATAAGGGTTAAAATTTGACCAGCAATTTCTCATTTTTACAACGAAATTTACAAAACCATTTTTTTTTTAGGGACCACCTCACATTTGAAGTCAGTTTGAGGGGTCTATATGGCTGAAAATACCCAAAAGTGACACGATTCTAAAAACTGCACCCCTCAAGGTACTCAAAACCACATTCAAGAAGTTTATTAACCCTTCAGGTGCTTCACAGCAGCAGAAGCAACATGGAAGGAAAAAATGAACATTTAACTTTTTAGTCACAAAAATGTTTTAGCAACAATTTTTTTTTCTTTTTTTCCCCAAGGGTAAAAAAAGAAACTGGACACCAAAAGTTATTGTACAATTTGTCCTGAGTACACCGATACCCCATATGTGGGGGGGAACCACTGTTTGGGCACAAGGCTCGGAAGGGAAGGAGCGCCATTTGACTTTTGAATGAAAAATTAGCTCCAATCATTGGCGGACACCATGTCGCGTTTGGAGAGCCCCTGTGTGCCTAAACATTGGAGCTCCCCCACATGTGACCCCATTTTGGAAACTAGACCTCCCATGGAACTAATCTAGATGTGCGGTGACCACTTTAAACCCCCAAGTGCTTCACGGAAGTTTACAAGGCAGAGCCGTGAAAATAAAAAATCATTTTTCTTTCCTCAAAAATTGTTTTAGCAAGCAATTTTTTATTTTCACAAGGGTAACATGAGAAGTTGGACCCCAATAATTGTTGCCCAGTTTGTCCTGAGTATGCTGGTACCCCATATGTGGGGGTAAACCACTGTTTGGGCACGTCGGGGCTCAGAAGGGGGGGGGAGCACCATTTTACTTTTTGAATGCAAGATTGACTGGAATCAATGTTGGCGCCATGGAGACCCCTGATGTGCCTAAACAGTGGAAACCCTTCAATTCTACCTCCAACACTAAGGCTGGGGTCACATTGCGTTTTGGTCAGAGCGCTAACGGACAGCGTTGCACGGCGAAATTAACGCCATGCAACGCGTCCGTTAGCGCTCCCATTGCCCGCAATGTACCAGCGCATTGCTAGCGCGTGTCATTTTCGGCACGCGCTAGCGACGCGCCGGTCTTTTGTAGCGCGCCTCGGACGCTGCTTGCAGCGTCCGCGGCGCGCCCGAGGTCCGTTCCCCGCTCTCGCAGATCGGGGATCTGCGAGAGCGGGGACGTTAACGCGACCCCGAAACGCGACCCTTTAAAAACATTGCGTTAGCGCAATCCGCTAGCGCTAAACGGATTGCACTAACGCAATGTGACCCTAGCCTAACCCTAATCACACCCCTAACCCCATCACACCCCTAACCCCATCACACCCCTAACCCTAATCACACCCCTAATCCCAACACACCCCTAACCATAACCCTAACCACAACCTAATCTTAACCCTATTTCCAACCCTAGCCCTAATTCTAACCCTAAGTCTATGTGCCCACGTTGCGGATTCATGTGAGATTTTTCTGCACCATTTTTGAAAAATCCGCAGGTAAAAGGCACTGCATTTTACCTGCGGATTTACCGGGGATTTCCAGTGTTTTTTTGTGTGGATTGCACCTGTGGATTCCTATTGAGGAACAGGTGTAAAACGCTGCGGAATCCGCACAAAGAATTGACATGCTGCGGAAAATACAACACAGCGTTTCTGCGTGGTATTTTCCGCACCATGGGCACAGCGGATTTGGTTTTCCATTGGTTTACATGGTACTGTAAACCTGATGGAAAACTGCTACCAATCCGCTGCGGATCCGCAGACAAATCCGCACCGTGTGCACATAGCCTAATTCTAACCCTAACCCTAGTTCTAACCTGAATTCTAGCAGTAACCCTAACCCTAGTGGAGCAAAAAAAAATTATTTTATTATTGTCCCTTCCTATGGGGGGTGATAAAGGGGGGGTTTATTTATTATTTTTTATTTTGATCGCTGTGATGGGTTCTATCACAGCGATCAAAATGTACCTGTAACGAATCTGCCGGCCGGCAGATTCGGCGGGCGCACTGCGCATGCGCCCGCCATTTTGGAAGATGGTGGCGCCCATGGAACAGACTGACTGACACTGGGAGGGACTCAGGAGGTCGGTAAGTATGAGGGGGGGGGGGGGGATCGGACAGCGGGGGAGCAGACAGGAGGACGGAGGGGAGTGGAGGACACTAGATGACAGGACGGAGGGGAGGAGATCGGTGGCGGGGGGTAGATCGCGATATCCAGCCATGGCTGATGCTATTGCAGCATCGGCCATGGCTGGATTGTAATATTTCACCAATTTTCATTGGTGAAATACTACTATCGCTCTGAATGAAAGTGGAACGTCACTTTCAACAGCCAATCAGAGCGATCGTAGAGTAAGTACTGTAGTTGAGATCGCACATGCCTACAGCCTTGGCTATTGCAGAGGGAACCCAGCTACATGTATAACGGCAGGCTTACTCTGTGGATGACCCTTGTACAGCTAGTCTGCCCAATCCATCACCTCCACCTGTGTCCATCATAGTGCTGCAAGGGGCGATCTAATAACCATGTATAAGTATATAAGGGGACAATACAAATATCTCGCTGAGGATCTGTTTATACCAAGGAAGATGACGGGCACAAGGGGGCATTCTTTGCGTCTGGAGGAGAGAAGGTTTTTCCACCTACACAGAAGAGGATTCTTTACTGTTAGGGCAGTGAGAATCTGGAATTGCTTGCCTGAGGAGGTGGTAATGGCGAACTCAGTCGAGGGGTTCAAGAGAGGACTGGATGTCTTCCTGGAGCAGAACAATATTGTATCATACAATTATTAGGTTCTGTAGAAGGACGTAGATCTGGGGATTTATTATGATGGAATATAGGCTGAACTGGATGGACAAATGTCTTTTTTCGGCCTTACTAACTATGTTACTATGTTACTATGTAAGCAACACTTCACCACAGTGTGTGTGTGTATAATCAGGTAGGGGTTACATTAGTACATAAGAAGCCTTTTGCAGAGAATAGATTGAATGGCAAGAAAACCCATCAGAAGAGCCTCCGGAGGTATTCTGAGCCGTACAATGTGCATGTGTGCCAACTTGCCTTATTGCAGCCATTTAAAATGCTACTTGATTAAAAAAAAAAAAAAAAAAAAATTATTCAAGTGTTTGTGTTTGGATAATGGATGGCTCTATGGAAACAGTAATTGTTTTTTGTTTGTTTTCAGGCTGAAGAGGCTTCTGTACAGATTTCTTTTTAATGTAGTCGGGACACCCTGTAATGGGCCAGAAGTTGAGGCAACTAAGAACTGTTTTATTTTCTTAACATTTTTAGCTAATTTTAACAGGTAAGAAATAAGTATCCTGGATTATATATATATTTTTTGGTGGGGGAGAGACTTTTAAACCCCAGCTATATAACATATAAACATATCTCTTCAGCAGGTATGTTAGTGCAGCAATCTTCCCCCTCATTATGGTTGCTAACTAAAGATAAGTGGTAGTGCTTACCACCATTCGTCGCATCCTTTCATAGCAAGTGTTTTTTCCATGCATTAACCAGTTTCCATTCCTTCACATAAACTCCTATGTGACTAAACTGTACATGTATCTCCATTTTCATTGCATTTTAATTCTTATGTACATGGTAACCAGGTGATGCTACTTCCTTGGGTACAATCATTAGTGGTGTTGGTGTGCCCATATTTAACCTCTAGGTGAAAATGCTCTACTGGCACCAAATACTCAGCTCTAGATTACCAGTAATCTTTACAGTTGTCCAATAAATATATACTACCTAACTACAGGATGGTTGATAAATGTATGATTGTTGAGAACCTCAGTTCTGTGTGGATAAAGTGGTAGTGAGCATGTGCTTACAGTCCTGAGTGGTAATTGCATATGTTACATTCACATAAGTGACTTTGGGCCTCCCGTTCTTGGGATTGGTCGAGGTCTCGACAGCCAAAACTCAATGATCATGTTTTCATCATCTATTTTGTAGATATGTGGAGTATGTTTAGTTGGCAACCCTTAAAGGGAAGACCTTCTACATAAAACTATAGGTAAGGCTGTATGGGCACTGTTACATGAGTAAATCAATACTTGACATAATCTTTTCTGCCATCATGAAAAAAAATCCAGTGTCAAAAGGTATTTTCTAATTCACTGCAAGTGCATTGGGGCATGTCAAAGCATTTTCAGCTCTCGATTTATTGCCAAGCATCTTTGTTTAAAGCAGTGGTCCCCAACTCCAGGCCTCGAGGGCCGCCAACAGTGCAGGTTTTCAGGATTTCCTTCGTATTGCACAGGGGTTGGAATCATCACCTGTGCAGATGATCACATTACAACCGATGCAATACTAAAGAAATCCTGAAAACCTGCACTGTTGGCGGTCCTCGAGGCCTGGAGTTGGGGGACCCCTGGTTTAAAGGGTCAGTTCAACGTTTGTCATCTGCCATCCCTTGCACAAGTGCAGTTATTGCCTGGAACGATACACATTCAGTAAGGTTTGGACTGACTTGTCAGCCAAATTCCAGAGACTGGCACCCAGCAGGGCAATGGAGTGAGGCTGGAAGTGCTATTGAGACGCCCATTGCACTTACAGCTGATTTGTATATTACTTCAGCACTTGATCTCTAAACGAGATATCAAATTACTCAGAGTAACAGCAGCTATGCTGCCAAACATTTATTGTTTTAGGAACTTTCTCCTGACAGCTTTTCTTTTAAGCTAGGCTTCACTTTCTTGCTACTTTTCTTACCAGTTTGTACATTTTTTTTTTTTTCATACAGCAGTTTCCTCATTACTGAAAATGCTCCTTTTTAAACTGCAGTAGACTTTGTTCCCAATGCGCAAAATACATGTTCCTCCAGTGTAAAGATCTTTTGGTTTACCCAAATGATCATTGTTTTAGATAGCGCATCATCCTGTGTGAACAGGACTCGTATTATAGCAGGCTTTGCGCACTGATCTGTCTTTACAGGCAGATGCCAGTTCAGATGTGAGCTGAATGATTGGCAAACTGGCTTGTAATCTACTGCCAAGCATGTTACCAGTCAGCTCTCAATTAGCAGTGCAGTGTAAACCTTCAGTCTAAGGCAGGGGTCCCCAACTCCAGGCCTCGAGGACCGCCAACAGTGCAGGTTTTCAGGATTTCTTTAGTATTGCATTGGTGGTAATGTGATCATCTGCACAGGTGATGATTCCAACCCCTGTGCAATACTAAGGAAATCCTGAAAACCTGCACTGTTGGCTGCCCTCGAGGCCTGGAGTTGGGGACCACTGGTCTAAGGCTATGCGCACACGTTCAGGATTTCTTGCAGAAATTTCCTGAGAAAAACCTGAAATTTTCTGCAAGAAATCTGCATGCGTTTTTACTGCATTTTTGGTGCGTTTTTTTTTTTTTTGTGTGGATTTTTCCAGACATTTCCCAATGCATTATATAGTGGGAAATCAACAAAAAGTCAGCAAAATTAATGAACATGCTGCGGTTTTTTTTTTTTACCGCAATGCATTTTTTTCCGCGGGAAAAAAACGCATCATGTGCACAAAAATTGCAGAATTCATTCTAAATGACGGGATGCATAATGTATGCTTTTTTTTTTTTGCGGTTTTATAGCGTTTTTATAGCGAAAAATCAGCAACGTGTGCACACAGCCTAAAGGTTGTTTTATTGTGAGACTTTGAGGACGTTAAACTGACCACATTCTTTATCTCTGTGGTCGGATTATGCAGGGCTTGATACAATGGAGATGCTGCAATAAAACCTCTTTAAGCCCTTTTGCATTGTAACTTAATTTTAGCTGCTTTGTAACAATAAAAACCTTTGGTCTCAAAAGTGGTCATAACTAGACTTGAGCGAATATGAATTTGACATGTGTGCCATGTTTTTACCCTATTCGTGCTGAATTTGTTTGACCGGTTCCAAACGTATTTGTTCATTTCTGCTTCCATTGACTCCAATGACGTTCGGCGAATATTGTAAAAACAATATTAGCCGCTGATAGTAATCTAATTTTGAAAAATGTGCTCAACTCTAGTCATAACCTTTTAAAATTGTCCATCATCAGGTTGTATTAAGTTGTTATAAGTCCAGTCACGTGCCTTCAATCGGCGCACGGTTCAGCATCTCAACTTTCATGGCAAACTGTCCACAATTTGAATAAGCACACCATACAATGCAAAAAACCTATCAGCCACAGATGGCATGTGTCAGACACTGTGTATGATATCAGCCACTTGTGTGTTGGACTCTGAAACGCTGCGGCGTTTAAAACCTCATGATATTTGGGTATGCAGGTATTGTAATATCCAATTAACTGTTGCATGTACCATGTGAAGTATTTTTAACAATGTTGGAATTACAGATTTATTTATATATACGGTGTGTGTATATATAATATATATATATATATTTTTTTTTATGTGCTTGTTGAAATTTTGGACTCTCCGTATTAAGAAATTGCTGTACAAACAATTCCCAAGTAACTGGTTGTAGCTTCTGAGTGAAGATTCACTTTATAAAGATCTGGTACCTTTTTCCATCGTGCCTCTTTTCACAGTCTTGTTTTTCCTTATTCCAAGGGACCCAGCTTTCAGTTGGAATTTGATGGACTAATCTTTGCCTCCACCTGCCCCCGTTGAATGAATGAGAACCCCCTAATGTCATCTTGCCTCGAAGAATCATTCTGACCTTTCACAGTAACATGTTTGCAGCAGTACGAGCAGTTTTTCATTTTATGTTTCTTATATTTGTGCATATTGTATTACATGTAGATGGCGAATACATGACTGACTTGTTTTGCATTCTTTAATTTAGGTACGGTACTTCACGATCAATCTTTTCCTAGCTGCATTCTAATAATGAATATTACTCCCAAAATTCTTTTTGAATCGATAACTTTTTTTTTTCCCCAATGACTGTAATTGTCCTACTTGCTGATGCGTAAACCAACAGCTTTTGCTTTGTGATATGTCTTATAATTGGGATAGAAGGGCAGTGTTTCACATCTTGCCTGTGTTTCCTATAATATTGGCCAATGTCCTCTAGCTATGGTAGGCAGCGCTCAACCCGATAACTTTTCGGCCGTGTTCATACAGTGCAATTGTGCTGTTTTTTTTGTTTTTTTTTGTGTGTGTGCTTAATTTTAGATAATTGCAGCAATAAAATGCAGCTTGGTTACATTTTCTGAAGCCTGCATGTTGGGGTGTACTTCTGCTTTTTTCAGTACAAGTGATATTTGCCTGGGCGCTATTTGCTTTTATTTTAGGTTCTGGTGTCTTGTAATCCCTCTTCGGAGCTACTACAAGCTAGATTCGTACTAATGTAGTGTCCCTGCTGAGCACCACGTTGGGGTTTGTCAGAATCAGAGAAACCAGATTCCATTGGGAACCCTGACTAAGCCATTCACTTCAATGAGGCCGCTGGAGTCACTGTGGACATGTCTGGCCTTCATCCTGGCAGTATTGCACTTTTTCAGACATGCACAAAAACCTTACAGACCATGTTTTCATGTATGTCAGATAAAGCCCAATATTTCCAGGATGGAGGCCAGTGAGTGTTCAGTGACTCCATCAACCTCATTGAAGTGAATTGCTCCCATCGAAATCCCAGAAAAAACAGGATTCCAACAGAAACCCCCAATATAGTGCTCATCACCCCCACTAATCATCAGTTACCAGCTCTTGTGGCTTCCATATGTAAAATGTATACGAAGCTGTGGTGGTCTCACTCCGTGCGCTTTAACCTCCGGCTGCTCCTGTAGTTGATTACATCTGATTGGTGAGGATGCCGAGCGTTGACCCCACCAATGTTACATTGATGGCTTATCTTTTTGGATCGATAAATAGGAGTCTAATGGGCAACCCTTGAGAGTGGGATTAGTTGCAATGTTTGGGGATGCTTGGTTTAAAGCCTCAATCAGAAATGCAGGAAAGTGTCGGTATACGAACAGTGATGTTTAGACTGGCCATGGGTCGCCTGTTCCAAGCTCAGCAGCCAATTGTCCCTTTGAGGCTGTCAAGCGCTGGTCAAGGGATAAGTCATACTCATCTTGTTTCGCGGATGTCTGAGTGATGCTTGAGTATTCAATTTCTCTACAGCTGCATCTCCACAGTGGAAATAAAGCTATATAAGATTATTACTATCCTTTTATTATCGTTTTTTATAATTTTGTCAAGCATGGAAATTTTTGCACGGGCTTTGTAAAATAGGTGATCCTTTGTTTTGTAAAATTCTGCACAGTTAGATCATTTTAGAGGCCAATCTTCAAAAAATGGTCTGTATGAAAGGACTGCAACCATCATGGCTTACAGGCCTCTGTGAAGAACAGATCATTGTTATACAGCTGCCTGTCAGAGGCCATAAGTCTTGCAGACATATAGCCATTTCTCAGAATTGAATCTGATATGTAAACTTGCTCCAGATTAGTTAGTAGATGCATTGGACTGTCTTGTGGCCCCATTTATTCATAACTGAGAGATGCATGGTATTGTACTCTTTAGTATCGCTTATAATTACAATTTAAATACTGTTAAAAATATATATCAAAGCATACAGTCCTGTCTAATAATGTCCTCTCACACTTTGGATGCTTTTCTTTGAAACTTACTCTCTAGTGGGCATGGCTTATGGAGAAACTGACACTTTGTACCCTCAACCATTCATGTTATTCCTTACAACACTCCCATCTGACAATATTCACCTACTGTTCCTAAAAAGTGTGCAAATCTGTGTCTCATTAGTGACTCACCGTAATGTCACTGCAGTCCGTAACCAAAATACATGAAGACTGAATGTTTTGGCTTCTGGATATAATAAAAATAAAAAAAAAATAATAAAAAAAAATCTTCAGATAGCGCCAACATATTCCGCAGCGCTTTACAGTTAAACAGTTTCAAACACAACAGTCATAAGTAACAACGTTGACAATAATATAATTAAAGCAAAATAAAACGACCCTGCTCGTGAGAGCTTACAATCTACAATGAGGTGGGGGAGATGCAAAGCACAGGTGTGTATTTACAATGATGTATTTACAGGGGTGGGGGATAGGTGGAGATAGTGAATGGGCTACACGCACTCTTAAGGTACCGTCACATTAAGCGACGCTGCAGCGATCTAGACAATGATCCGGATCACTGCAGCGTCGCTGGAGAGCTGTCACACAGACCGCTCTCCAGCGACCAACTATGCGAAGTCCCCTGGTGACCAGTGTAAACATCGGGTTACTAAGCGCAGGGCTGCGCTTAGTAACCCGATGTTTACCCTGGTTACCAGCGTAAATGTAAAAAAAACACTACATACTTACATTCCGGTGTCTGTCCTCTCCGGCGCTCTGCTTCTCTGCACTAAGCGCCGGCCGGAAAGCAGAGCACAGCGGTGATGTCACCGCTGTTCTTTCTGGCCGCTGCGCTTACACAGTGCAGAGAAGCAGAGCGCCGGAGAGGACAGACACCGGAATGTAAGTATGTACTGGGGTTTTTTTTTTTTTACGTTTACACTGGTAACCAGGGTAAACATCTGGTTACTAAGCGTGGCCCTGCGCTTAGTAACCCGATGTTTACCCTGGTTACCAGTGAAGACATCGCTGAATCGGCGTCACACACACCGATTCAGCGATGTCTGCGGGAGATCCAGCGACGAAATAAAGTTCTGGACTTTCTGCGCCGACCAACGATGGCACAGCAGGATCCTGATCGCTGCTGCCTGTCAAACTGAACGATATCGCTAGCCAGGACACTGCAACGTCACGGATCGCTAGCGATATCGTTCAGTGTGAAGGTACCTTTACACACAAAATTACTTTGATTAGGGAATGTGATAGGCCGCTCTGAACAAATGTGTTTTGAGCGAGCGCCTATAACTGTGCAAGTTGTGGTTGGTCCTCATATCTTGGGGTAGAGCATTCCAGAGGATTGTCGCAACGTGGGAGAAGTCTTGGAGTCGGGAGTGGGAGGTACGGATTAGTGCAGAGGTTAGTCAGAAGTCGTTTGCAGAGCGTGGTGGTTGGTTAGGCCGATAGACAGAAATGAGGGAGGAGATGTTGGGCTACGTTCAGATTAGCGTTGCGCGCCGCTGCCTCGGCGACGCAACGCACGAAAAAACGCGTGCAAACGCACGCAAAAACGCTGCGTTTTGCGACGCGTGCGTCGTTTTTTGACAAATCGGACGCAAGAAAAATGCAACTTGTTGCATTTTCTTGCGTCCGACGCTAGCGTCAAAAACAACGCACGTGTCGGAAAACGCAACAAGAAAAACGCATGCGTCCCCCATGTTAAACATAGGGGCGCATGACGCGTGCGTCGCCGCTGCGTCGCCCGACGCAGCGTCGGGAAACGCTAATCTGAACGTAGCCTAAGGGGGTGCTGCACTGTGGAGAGCTTTGTGGGTGAGAAAAAGTACTTTGAATTGGATCCTATAATGAATGGGCAGCCAGTGTAACAACTGGCTAAGAGCAGATGCGTCCGAGTAATAGCCAGGTAGATGACCCTGGCTACTGCATTAATGATGGGACTGGAGAGGGGAAAGTCGAGTAACAGGGAGGCCAATTAATAGTGTTACAGTAGTCCAGGCGGGAGTGGACTACAGGGAGGCTGTGTGCACACGTTCAGGATTCTTCGTGGTTTTTTTCTATAAAAACGCGATAAAACCGTGAAAAACGCATACACTAAGCATCCTATTAGAATGCAATCCGCAATTTTTGTGCACATGTTGCGTTTTTTTTCCGCAGCGGAATCGCATTCCGGAAAAAAACGCAGCATGTTCATTCTTTGTGTGGCATCGAGGGGATTCCGCACACATAGGAATGCATTGATCGCTTACTTTCCGCATAGGGCTATGTCCACCAGTGGGAAGTAAGCGGATCATGTGCGGTTGATACCCAGGGTGGAGGAGAGGAGACTCTCCTCCAGGCCCTGAGAACCATATAATTGTTTAAAAAAAAAAAAAAAAAATTAATCATGAGATTCTTACCTTCCGGTGTCCCTCACAGCATTCCCGCTCCTCGCGATGCTTCCGTTCCCAATAATGCATTGCGAAAACTACCTGTGATGACGTAGCGGTCTCGTGAGACCACTACGTCACCTGAGGTCATTGCCACGATGCATTATTGGGACCGGAGCATCGCGAGGAGCGGGATGACTACCGGGGACGCCGGAAGGTGAGAATATCATATTTTTTATTTTTAACGTTCTCTTTTTACTATTGATGCTGTATAGGCAGCATCAAAAGTAAAAAGCTGGTCACACCTGTCAAACACTGTTTGACAAGTGTGACCAACCTGTCAATCAGTTTTCCAAGCGCTGCTACAGATCGCTTGGAAAACGCTAGTGTTTAGTGGGAATATGCATGCCAATTCCGCATGCGATATACCCGCCGCAGGAGTTGCAAAATTTCCGCTGCAATTCTGCAACGTGTGCACTTAGCCTGAGGGTTTTTGTTTCCGTGGTGAGAAAAGGGCAGATTCTAGAGATGTTCTTTAGGTGTAAGCGGCAAGAGACTGTATATGGGAAGTGAAGGAGAGATTGGTGTCAAACGTAACACCCAGACAGTGCGCCTGCTGCCAGGGTGATATTATGGTGCCACCCACTGAGAGGGAAATGTCGTCAGACTTGGGGAGGTTAGTAGACTGCGGGAGTAAAAGTTCGGTTTTGGAAAGGTTGAGTTTAAGATCGAGCGTGAACATGATGTTGGAGACTGCAGACAGTCACTGGCGTTTTGTAGTACCGTGGGGGTAAGGTCCGGGGACAACATGTATAGTTGTGTCATCCGCATAAAGATGGTACTGATAGCCAAATCTGCTGATGGTCTGTCCAGTTGGGGCCGTGTAGAGAGAAGAGAAGGGGACCAAGGACTGCGCTCTGAGGTACCCCGACAGTGAGAGGAAGAGGAGATGAAGTGGAGCCAGAGAACAGAACACTGAAGGAGCGGTCAGAAAGGTAGGAGAACCAGGAGAGAACAGTGTCCATAATGCCTTCTGACTGGAGCCTAGAGAATAGGAGAGGGTGGTCAACAGTATCGAAAGGTCGAGAAGAATGAGCAGAGTGTGGTCACCATTACATTTTGCTGTCAGAAGGTTGTTGGTCACTTTGAGTGCAGTTTCTGTCAAATGTAGGGGACCGAAACCTGACTGTGAAGGATCTAGGAGGGAATGAGTGGAGAGGTAATAGGCAAGGTGGGACTAGACCAGGTGCTCCAAGAGTTTAGAGATGAAGGGGAAATTGGAGACTGGTCTGTAGTTTTGTGCAGGATGGGTCGAGGGTGGGTTTCTTTAATAGAGTAATGATAGAATGTTTGAAGGAGGAGGGGAAAATGCCAGAGGAGATGGAGAGATTAAAGATTGTAGTTAGGTGAGTTGTGACGACTGGAGAGAGAGACTGGAGGAGATGTGAGAGAATGGTGTCCGTAGTGCATGTAGTCGGACGAGAAGAAGAGGAGCTTGGAGAAACGGTGCCACACAAAAGGTTGATGCATAAAATGAGAATAATGGGGATAGAGGAAAATATGTGTAAGTGGGTTAAGAACTGGCTCAGGGATAGGAAACAAATAATGGAGCACACTCGGACTGGGTCGCGGTTAGCAGTGGGGTACCACAAGGGTCAGTATTGGGCCCTCTTCTTTTTAACATATTAATGATCTTGTAGGGGGCATTCAGAGCAGAATTTCAATATTTGCAGATGACACTAAACCCTGCAGGGTAATCAATACAGAGGAGGACAATTTTTTTATATTACAGGATGATTTATGTAAACTAGAAGCTTGGGCTGATAAATGGCAAATGAGCTTTAATGGGGATAAATGTAAGGTCATGCACTTGGGTAGAAGTAATAAGATGTATAACTATGCGCTTAATTCTAAATCTCTGGGCGAAACCGTCAATGAAAAAGACCTGGCAGTATGGGTGCATGACAAACTCCTGTTCAGTGGCCAGTGTCAGGCAGCTGGTACAAAGGCAATTAAAATAATGGGATGCACTGAAAGAGGCATAGATGCACATGAGGAGAACATAATTTTACCTCTATACAAGTCACTAGTTCGACCACACTTAGAATACTGTGCACAGTTCTGGTCTCCGGTGTATAAGGCTACGTTCACATTAGCGTTTTGCGTGTTTGCGTCGGGCGACGCATGCGTCATGCGCCCCTATATTTAACATGGGGGACGCATGGACATGCGTTGTGCGACGCATGCGTTTTTTTTTGCCACAAGCGTCGGGCGCAGAAAATGCAACAAGTTGCATTTTTCTTGCGTCCAAATTTCGGCAAAAAAAACGGCGCATGCGTCGCAAAACGCAGCGTTTTTGCGTGCGTTTTTATTTGCGTTGTGCGTTGCGTCGGCAACGCAGCGGCGCACAACTCAAATGTGAACGTAGCCTTAGAAAGACATAGCTGAACTAGAGCGGGTGCAGAGAAGAGCGACCAAGGTTATTAGAGGACTGGGGGGTCTGCAATACCAAGATAGGTTATTACACTTGGGGCTATTTAGTTTGGAAAAACGAAGGCTAAGGGGTGATCTTATTTTAATGTATAAATATGAGGGGACAGTACAAAGACCTTTCTGATGATCTTTTTAATCATAGACCTGAGACAGGGACAAGGGGGCATCCTCTACATCTGGAGGAAAGAAGGTTTAAGCATAATAACAGATGCGGGTTCTTTACTGTAAGAGCAGTGAGACTATGGAACTCTCTGCCGTATGATGTTGTAATGAGTGATTCATTACTTAAATTGAAGAGGGGACTGGATACATTTCTGGAAAAGTATAATGTTACAGGGTATATATACTAGATTCCTCGATAGGGCGTTGATCCAGGGAACTAGTCTGCCGTATGTGGAGTCGGGAAGGAATTTTTTCCCCCAATGTGGAGCTTACTATTTGCCACATGGGTTTTATTTGCCTTCCTCTGGATCGATATGTTAGGGCATGTTAGGTTAGGCTATGGGTTGAACTAGATGGACTTAAATTCTTTTTTCAACCTTAATAACTGTTACTATGTTACTACTTCTGTGATGGGATTGAATGTGGAGAGTGATCCAGGGGAGATGCAGGGAGGGATGGGAGTCACTGAACTTGGGTGATTGGAAGCGGATTTCCTGATGGATATTATCTATTTTCTCTAAAGTGGGAGGCCAGGTCATCAGCACAAATGTCTGTGATAGGGGCTTGTGCTTTTGGCCTGAGGAGGGAGTGAAAGGTGTCAAAGTCTCTTGGGGTTGTTGGATAGTGAGGAGATCTGGGTGGTGAATTAGGTCTGTTTGGCGAGGTGAAGGGCAGAGTTATAGGTCCTTAACATAAATTTGAAGTGTATGAAGTCTTCTGGTGTGCGAGTTTTCCTCCATAAGCATTCAGCACTCCTAGAGCATCACTGGAGAAATCGGGTTTGTGAAGTGAGCCAGGGCTGTTATACTCTGTGTTTGGAGGTTCTGAGGGTGAAGGGCGCTACGTGGTCAAGGGTGCATCTGAGTGTCATTGTAGTGATGTAAAGCCAGATCAGGACAGGAAAAAGAGGAGATTGGGAACAGTGAGTAGTGTAGGTTGTGTGAGGGTTAATGGCTTGCAGATTTCTGAATGTGTGGTAGGTAGGGGTGTGCTGGGGTGGGCGAGGATTAGTAAGCGTAAAGGAGAGAATGTTGTGGTCAGAGTGGAAGCTGTGAGTTATCTAGGTAGGAGATTGAACAGAGCCGGACAAAGACCAGGTCAAGGGTGTTACCGTCTGTGTGTTTCAAAGGTAGAGGGCTGTGATGGCCTAGAGAAGTGGCTAGTGATAGAAACTGGGATGCAGATGTGGAAGTGGGGCTGTTAATAGGGATGTTGAAGTCTCCCAGGATAAGGGTTGGTAGTTCTGAGGACATGAAGTGCAGCAGCCAGGCAGAGAAATGGTCCAGGAATTGGGTGGGTGAGCCTGGGGGCCGGTATGACCGCTACTCTGAGGGAGAGGGGACAGAAGAGCCTGATGGTGTGGACTTCAAAAGAAGGAAATGAGTGATGGAACTGGGGGGAGATGACCTGGAAAGTGCATTGTACGGACAGGACTATGCAGACTCCACCACTGTATCTGTGGGTCTCGGGAAATGTAAGAATTGTAAGCCACCATGGGAAATGGCAGCAGGAGAGAGTGTCAGAATCCTGGATCCAGGTTTCTGTGAGGGCCAACAGATTAAGAGAGTTGTTCAGAAAGTAATTGTGTAGGAAAGGGGGCTTGTTACATACAGACCGTGGATTCCAATGAGCACAATTAAAAGGAGATGGAGTGCGGCTAATATTAATAAGGTTAGTGAGGTTTCGATGTGATGTTGGGTAGGGGCTAAGATTGGGGCATGGTGGACCAGGGTTGGGGGAGATACCCCCTGAAATCAGTAGGAGTAGGAAGATAGAGCAAGTAGTTTTTGGAATTGTAAGGATTTTTTTTTTGTGTGCGATGTGTCTGGGCAAGATGGGCTGAGGTTTTGTAGGAAGGTGAGAAGTGCATGGGAGAAGGAAGGAGAGAGGGGCTGATGGCATGTTGTGATGGAGGGGGGATGGATATGGATGGCAAGGGAACATAGGAGGATAGAAATAAAGCACAAGGATAGAAGGCAGAGCAAAGTGTGGGTTACCTGACTCCTGCACTGATTATCTGCCATGGAATAACTGCTTTATCTTGATACTTATCTTCTGAGATGCTCTGCTTACGGGATGCATGCGTGCACCCCACACTGCATACACCCCTTAGGATGTTTCTAAATTTATAAGCCACAATACAGGCTAAGGGGATATTGATTGTGGGAGCTAGTTTGGGATAATTTGGCAGCTGGGGCCAGCACAACAGGGGGTGGTTAGATGATCAAAGACATTGGGCCTGGCTACATCTATGTGCTATAGCACCTTCCACCAGATAACATCTAGACTGACCCAAGTCATGGAAATACAACAGTGAGTATTAAGTACAATGCAACAAATGATTTATACCAATGATTTAGCAGGCACATTAACATATGTAGCTAGATAGTAAAGCGGCAGATGGCAGACAGCAAGCAGAGATTGTACCATTAGAAGCTGCTTGCTGACATAGAATAGAGTGAACACATGCCGGATCAATACAGAAGTTGAATGAGATGGATACCTGTGTAATGAGAGGAGATGGGTGTTCTTTGCCATGGAATAACTGCTTTATCTTGATGCTTCTGGGATGCTTTGCTTATGGATGCATGTGTGCACCCCACACTCTTCTCAAATTAACATTTATATAACGACTAAATGTTTTTTTTATTAAAGCCTTGTGCCGTAGGGATAGGTTTCCAGCTTGTGATGTTGCAGAAGTACGGCTCCCACCTGGAGAGCCTCTAGTTGGACACCTTTGCTGTAATCCTGATGTTCAGAAATCAGGTTCTATCACACTGGGTCATTTTTAAGCTTCTGAGCGAAGTTTTCTTTAGAAGGAAAAAAGAAAATTCCTGTAATTATCAGTGGTGCTTGCTTTATTTATTGCTATTGTTACATAGATTGTCCACCACTGGATTACCACTTATTAATGAGACAAGGGAGGTGAAAAACAATTGATTCTAATGTGATCAGCAGCTGGTGGGGGCATTGCTTGTGCACTGCAGCCAATCGGCAGCTTCTGATCAGCTGCAGCGTTCACGTTTTCGAGTGGAAAAATGCTTCCTCCACTCAAGAAAAAAAAAATTGAGCACTGAAGTTCACCATGGTTTGGTTGCAGTGCTGACATGTTGCCCCTCTGGATGTTTTTGGCAGCAGAATGGAGTAAGGCAGTGCTGACTATAGAGGAGCGTCACTGTTCCAGAGAGGAGCATAAAGCTCCCCCACTGCTTCACAAGAACATTAATATAGATTTGGCCACTAATGGAGAACCCCTTCTTTTTAGGCACATCTATGAAAAAAATTTAATTTATTTGCATAATGAAAAGTTTTATACTTCTCTAATATACTTTTTCAGGGATTTTGCTAGCGTCCTAGTTTACACCTCTGGGCAATATTAGATTGAAGCAACTACATAGCCTGTATTTGAGATATTGAAATGTAACTTTCTCTCATCAGCCAAGTATGTTTTGGAAGTTCGACCTTCATTCTTCATCTCACATAGACACCCTCTTAGAAAGAGATGAGGTGACCCTAAAGGAGCTTATGGATGAGGAGGACATTTTGCAAGAGTGCAAGGCCCAGAATCGTAAACTTGTGGAGTTTTTATTAAAATCTGAATGTTTGGAAGATCTGGTGACTTTCATCACTGAGGAACCTCCACAAGACATGGACGAAAAGATTCGCTACAAGTAAGAGATTGTGATCTTGTGGTTTTATTTTTTTGTTTTTTGTGTTTTTTTGTTGGACAGACAACAAACCACATATCACCTATACATAAACATATATGGGTCAAAATAGTTCAGTAAAATTAATATGAATCAACAATATTGGAAAAATGTTACAGAAATCTGTGAAAAGTGGTATTTTTCAATACATGTAATGAAGATGGCACAGGCCTGGCAGATGTAGTTGTAATGGTAAGAGTCACTAGATGGCGATACATGACTTGTGGAATTAGAACTCTATAAAGGGAATACACACAGCGTGCCACTAACTGGTGCTAGTTTAAAGAATATGCGTTTAATCCCGTAATGACCGCCAATACGTCTTTTTACTGACCTGAGATATAAGAGAATAGCATCTCCATACAAGTGGCAATCCAGCGGCTGTACACTATAGCTGACAACTTGCTGGATCAGTCATGATCAGTCTTGGCACCGTCCATATCTGTTTAACCCCTTAGGGTACCGTCACACTATACGATTTACCTACGATCACGACCAGCGATATGACCTGGCCGTGATCGTAGGTAAATCGTAGTGTGGTCGCAGGGGAGCTGTCACACAGACAGCTCTCCAGCGACCAACGATGCCGAGGTCCCTGGGTAACCATCGGGTAACTAAGCGCAGGGCCGCGCTTAGTTACCCGATGTTTACCCTGGTTACAAGCGTTAAACTAAAAAAAAAAAAAACAGCACATACTTACATTCTGGTGTCCATCAGGTCCCTTGCAGTCTGCTTCCCGCATTCAGTGACTGCCGGCCGTAAAGTGAAAGTGAAAGCACAGCCGCTGTGCTCTGCTTTCACTTTACGGCCGGCAGTCAGTGCGGGAAGCAGAGACGGCAAGGGACCTGACGGACACCAGAATGTAAGTATGTGCTGTTTGTTTTTTTTTAGTTTAACGCTTGTAACCAGGGTAAACATCGGGTAACTAAGCGCGGTCCTGCGCTTAGTTACCCGATGTTTACCCTGGTTACAAGCGAACGCATCGCTGGATCGCATCGCTAGATCGGTGTCACACACACCGATCTAGCGATGACAGCGGGAGATCCAGCGATGAAAGAAAGTTCCATACGATCTGCTACGACGTACGATTCTCAGCAGGATCCCTGATCGCTGCTGCGTGTCAGACACAGCGATATCGTAACGATATCGCTGGAACGTCACGAATCGTACCGTCGTAGCGATCGAAATGTTAGTGTGACGGTACCCTTAGATGCTGCTGTCAAGTGACTACATCATATAATTGGTTAATGAGAGTGTGGGGGCTTCCTCTTTAACCCCCATCGACACCCTGAGATCATGATTGTGTGGTCCTAATGTTTGCTATGGCAATTCATGGCCAAATAGCCTGCAATGACCCTGCTGCCTTCTCGCCAACACCGGAGCTGCTGCAACCCCCCAACCTATTGTCTCCTTCCCCACCATCCTGTAGAATGTAAGCCCGCAAGGGCAGGGTCCTCGCCCCTCTGTATCAGTCTGTCATTGTTAGTTTACCGTAAGCGATATCTGTAATTTGTATGTAACCTCTTCTCATGCACAGCACCATGGAATCAATGGGCTATATAATAATAATTATTTATTATTATTTAAATAGCGGCCTTAGTCTGCCGGCTATAGTGGCCTGTTCAGAAGTTAGCGACATTTAGGTGGTAAAAAAATAAATTTTTTCCGTTCCTGTCATGTCACTTTGCATTAATTCCTGAACAGCACCTGAAGGGTTAATAAACTACCTGACAGCAGTTTTCAACATATCAGGCGGTGCTTTTTTTTTTTTTTTTAAATGGTATCATCTTTGGAGGTTTTTCCAATATATAGGACCTCCAAAGTAGCTTCAAACCTGGATAGGTCCCTAAAAAAATAAATTTTGTAAACTTTCTTGTAAAAATTACTGCTACATTTTTAAATCTCCTAAAAGGTTAACAAAATAAAATAACATTTCCCACATGTCTGCTTTACATCAGCACCACTTGTAAAATGTTGTTTTATAAGGCCGGGGTCACACTTGCAGAAAATTGCACCGCAATAGCCGGCACTCAGGATCGGAGCGTGCGGCTGCAATGTATTTCTGTGCTGCTGAACGCTCCAGTCCGAACTGCCGGCAGCAGTGCCAGGTATTGATGCGAGAGACTCGTTCTTGCATTACACAGGAGTGTGACCCCGGCCTAATGTTGTTCTGTGGTATAACTATCTCTCTTAAAGGGATAATCAGTCAAAGCTTAAACTGCAAAATTTTTAACATTTGTCAAATTTCTGATAGGTTTTGTGTTTATTTATAAAAAAAATCGATGTAAATTTACCATTACCATAAATTACAATATTCCACAAAAAACAATCTCAAAATCACTGGGATTTGTTGAAGCATTCCAGAATTATTACCACATAAATGGACACTGGTCAGATTTCAAAAACTTGGCCCGGTCACTAAGGGGTAAATATGACAAATGGGGAAGAGTTGGAGACCTACCATTACTAGTTACGCAGAGGTCAGAAAGTATTATTTAAAAAAAATTCTGTATGTATGTGTGTGTGTGTGTGTGTGTGTGTGTGTGTGTGTGTGTATGTATGTAATATATATATATATATATATATATATATATATATATATATATATATATATATATATATATATATATATATATATATATATATATATATATATAGCTATTGAACCCGTTCAACGCCCGGGTGGCGAGCATTTATATTGGTATATTGTCTCCATCCTGTCATGTGCTGCTCCATCCTGCGTCCCCATCCTTATGTGCTGCTCCCGTGATGCGCTGCTCCCATCCTGTGATGCGCTGCTCCCATCCTGCGTCCCCATCCTGTCATGTGCTGCTCCATCCTGCGTCCCCATCCTGTCATGCGCTGCTCCATCATGCGTCCCCATCCTGTCATGCGCTGCTCCATCCTGCGTCCCCATCCTTATGTGCTGCGTCCCCCTCCTTATGTGCTGCTCCATCCTGCGTCCCCATCCTTATGTGCTGCTCCCATCCTGCGTCCCCATCCTTATGTGCTGCTCCATCCTGCGTCCCCATCCTTATGTGCTGCTCCCATCCTGCGTCCCCATCCTTATGTGCTGCTCCATCCTGCGTCCCCATCCTTATGTGCTGCTCCATCCTGCGTCCCCATCCTTATGTGCTGCTCCATCCTGCGTCCCCATCCTTATGTGCTGCTCCATCCTGCGTCCCCATCCTTATGTGCTGCTCCATCCTGCGTCCCCATCCTTATGTGCTGCTCCATCCTGCGTCCCCATCCTTATGTGCTGCTCCATCCTGCGTCCCCATCCTTATGTGCTGCTCCATCCTGCGTCCCCATCCTTATGTGCTGCTCCATCCTGCGTCCCCATACTGCCTCTGACCCGCTCGGCGCCGAGTGCTGGGGGGCCTGAGCAGGCGGGGACACCGGCGCGCTGTGGGGGTCAGGTGCCGGTATCGCCGCCAGCTCAGGCCCCCCCAGCACTTACTATATTCACCTGTCCGGCGTTCCATCGCTGAGCGCCGCCATCTTCCCGGTCTCCTGGCTGTGACTGTTCAGTCAGAGGGCGGCGCCGGCGCGCATTAAGCGCGTCACCGCGCCCTCTGAACTGAAGGTCACAGGCCGAAGACCGGGAAGTTGGCGCCGCTCAGTGATGGAACGGGGACAGGTGAATATAGGCCGATACTCACCCTCCTGGCGGTCCCTGCTTCTGCGGTGGAGATCGCGGTGTGCGTTCTCCCGGGAGTGTCGCTCTGTGAGGCCCAGACTGCGCCGGCGCTTGCGCAGTCTATAGAGGCTTCGGACAGAGTGACGCTCCCAGCGTTATATTATAGATATATATATTGTATGTATGTGTATGTATATGTATATATATGTGTGTATATAATGTGTGTGTGTGTATACATACATACATACATACATACATACATACATACATACATACATACATACATACATACATACATACATACATACATACATACATACATACATACATACATCTAAAAGCGTATAGGCTGAAAAGCTAGATCTTGCCCTATTCATAATTATCCTGGTTCCACTAAAAATAATTTCCTTTTGGAATTTCAATAAACTGAATTATTTTGATCCATTTATTTTTTTATTTTTACCTACAGTGTCTCTAAACTGAATTTTGGCTTGGTGTAATGCCAATTTGGTACTTGAAAGGGTTTTCTCACGATCAGCGTTAATTTTAATCAATCCATCTTGGAATAATAACTTCCACAGTTGGATGTTATAAATGTGCCCTTACTGTGTAATGGCCGTGTCTGACTGTGCAGGAACATGGTTTGATCATACCACATCTCCTGGGCAGAGGAGGAAGAAAGAGTATACAGACAGGACAGCATCGGATCGCAGCTGATTTTCAGGTAAAACATTGCTTAAAAACGGGCAGTGAAATGTTTTGCCTCACAAGAAGAATCTGCTGTGATCCTGTACTGTAATATCTGTATCCTCGAATCAGACCATGTCCCTGCACGGTGACACAGCCATTACACAGTACACAGCAGACACACATTTATAACATTTATCTCAGCACAGGACACTTTATTTAACACCTATATTTGTGGAAATTAATATTATTCCAAGACTTATGAAAATGTGCTTTTTGTGGGAAACCCTTTTTAACCTTTTTCTTGAACGCTTCCATATTTCAGTAAATCAGTCGATAACTTACTGATCTAATCTGAAGTCTTGGTTTTGCCCTTCGGCCACTAACCTTAATATTAAACAAATAGATCTGTCCTGTACTATAGAGCCCTTTTCAGTAACGCATCCTGTAAGGAAGCGTCGCTGTTATCTGTGCAGTGTAATTTTTCAGGGAGGGGAAGGTGGTGGGCTGTGAACCACCAATATTACTGGTAAATCCTGTGTATAACTGAATCCTGTAAAAAGTAAAATATATACTCAAACTTATAATTAAGTGTGGAAGGATGCATTCAGAATAAAGTGTCATTCAGCATAACAAACAAGACAAATAGACAGATGCGATAATATCTGATCAGCGATTGATCTACATCAAATTCTGTCAAACACATTCTTACATTGACAAGTGAGGAATTAAGTACAGAAGTAAGGTTGTACAATGTTTTGGTGTATCGGTTGTCTCAGGGCGATGCCATCCACTGTACGCGGACAGGTGTACGCATCGCGGGCTCAGCTGCCTCTAATGCATATGCCTATCCTGGGCTTTACAGGAGCTGGGGTAAATAACACCACACTGCAATATGAACTATAAAACAACCAAAAATACATGGAAATAAAAAGCCCAGAACACTTTGATCACTTGACACCAGTTTGTTCTGTTTTTTTGTCCATTTTGTCTGTGTACTTGTATATAATTTACTGTTGGAAAGTTTGACCCTCCGGTTAATGCAGTGGTTTTCATGGTTCTTATTGGAATGTGCACATAGTAGCTTCAGACTGAAAGCAGCAAACCATGAAGAAAGCGAGTGAAGCCCATGTTAATCCTTGTCATGCTCTCAAACAGCTTCATCAGGAAGTCGCCTCCACTCTGCATCCAACTCATCCCAAACCATCTGAATTGGGTTGATGTCGGGTGCTTGCGTCAGATGGTGTGGTCTCCACAAGCTCCATCCTTGGTCACATCGCTCTAACATGATCCTACTAAGTGCAAACCAGTAGGCCTCCTCTGGACAGCTGGTGATAACACGTCTGCTACTCTCTGCATCATTTGTGAGAGCTGATTTCTAGAGCGCTGTCAATTTGTGGTTTTGAGGATGACTGATTGTGTCCTCTGCAGTAGAGGCAATTCTTGGTTTACCTTTCCTCTAGCGGTCCTCAAAGAGCCCTGTTCATCATAGCGATTGGTTTGCATGACTGCACTTGAGGATACCTTCAAGTTTCTAGTAGTATTGACTGACCTTCATGTCTTCAAGTAATAATGGAGTCTTTTTTCTTTACGTAATTGTGTGGTTCTTGACACATCGTGCCTTCCTGTGGAATAGGGCTCGGCACTGTATAGATCTGTGTATGTCACTGCCTCTGCAAAAACCTGGTGGTCACAACCACTTTCAAGAAGGACAGTGATTCCATAAATGATTTCTTGACAAGGCAGAACTGATCACTGGAGTCCATTCTTGGTGATACCTGATGAAGCCGCGTTAGAGAATTCCAGGGGATGTAAAGCTCTCATCAGAATAGTGACCCTTTGGAGAATCGAAGGTTCAGCACACATTGTTTTTTTCCATTTCTCTTCACTCCTGGTTTCCATATGTATTCCCTCCTGCCTTCAGTCTGAAACTACAATGTGAACATTCCAATAACCACAAGGAAAACCATTGTACCAACAGTTGTGTCCAAACCTTTGAACAGGACAGAAGCCAAATTAGAATTTGTAACTTTGTTTTTTTCTTTTTAAAGGTAAAACAAATAAAATCACTATAGACATATGGCACCGCTGTAACTGTGCCGACCTACCAACCTGTCCTACAATGGAGGAATAGTGGCCCTGGAGTATTCTGGGTGATGAGTAACCAGGATCTCTCCAAAGAATTCAGGGATTGCTATTAGTCTTGGTTATTACAGAAGCCAGACCTCTAAGGCTACTTTCGCACATCATGTTTTTGCCGTCAGGCACAATCCAACAATTTTCTTAAAAAAAGATCCATTTTTTTTATTTCTCATAGCTGTATTTATGCCGGATCTCGCTCTCGAGCCCTCTTCTCCCTGTGCACAGTAAGCGGAGATCAGTGTGGCCTTCAGTGCACACTTTATGCCAGTACGTTGTAGGCATAAATAATGTAGCTGTGATCACATGGGGCCTCGCCACCACAAATGGGGTAATCCCCGCGCTTATTATGAAAACCATCGCCGCCTGTTAATGCTCGTTTCTGCATTCTTCCTCTTATAGGTACCCAAATCTATCTTGTGAGTTACTGACCTCAGATGTTTCACAGATAAATGACAGACTTGGAGAAGACGAGTCTTTGCTTAAGAGACTTTACAGTTTTCTTTTAAACGATTCTCCGTTGAATCCATTGCTCGCCAGCTTCTTCAGCAAAGTTTTAAGCATTTTAATTAGCCGGAAACCTGAACAGGTAAATATTTAGTTGGCTTTATCATTTAATGAAAACATACAATTTTGTAAATTTCAGCTTTGACTCATTGTCCTTTTTGAAATGTGTGCACCTTGGACGAGATGTAGTTACAGTATTGTTTCCTAGCTCGATGGTTTTGATATGCCCTTACAGGTTGCAGCCTTTATGCTGTCAAACCTATGTTCCTTCTAAATGTAATCAGATGCTCTGTCCTAGAGCAGACACCCTGCACAATGCAGCTTGGTTTAAAGGGGTTGACCAGTCACAGCCAAATTGTTTTTTTCTGATGACCGCTCAATGTGGGTCCAGCACCCCCACTGATCAGCTGTTTGATTCCGTGGCCTCCATTTTTGAACACTTTGAATGGAGCAGAGCTTTGCATCTCAGTTCAGTGTGTAACTGACGCTTCCGGGTACTTCACAACAGTGCTTTGTATCCTGTGGTCACCACCAGTGCAAACAGCGGATCAATGGGGTTGTTACCCCCACCAGTCTCGTATTGATCTTGGTATTCTTACTCCAACCCCCCCTTCTGCCTTCCTTTTTTTTTTTTTTTTACGGGGGCTCTCTCTCTCTCTCTCCCTCTCCCTCTCTCTCCCTCTCTCTCCCTCTCTCTCCCTCTCTCTCCCTCTCTCTCCCTCTCTCTCCCTCTCTCTCCCTCTCTCTCCCTCTCTCTCCCTCTCTCTCCCTCTCTCTCCCTCTCTCTCCCTCTCTCTCCCTCTCTCTCCCTCTCTCTCCCTCTCTCTCCCTCTCTCCCCCTCTCTCCCCCTCTCTCTCCCTCTCTCTCCCTCTCTCTCTCCCTCTCTCCCCCTCTCTCTCCCTCTCTCCAAGTTGTATTTAGACGGGCAGATTTCTATACATAAACAAGCGCTCATTTGCCAAATACAAGTCGGTCAGAGATCTTTTTATGGCTTGGTCACATGAACCAATGATGCCAGCTGTATAGAGACAGTGCTCGTATGATCAGTCCCTAGAGCATGCATGTTGCCACATCTAATCTGCCAATAACTGAGCATTTTGCTTGTTCATTAGCTGATCAGTGGCAGGTTTATACACATTGATCGGGAACGAGTGTTCTTAAAGTGCGGATTTGCCAATTATTGTATAAACTGTCACTTCTGTGAAGGTTATTGGCATAATGAAACATCAGATGTTGTCCAAGTTCTGAGCCTTTACCAGTCATTTAAGTGAATAGACTGGAGGACTCTGCCAAGTGCTCCTCTTTACAGGTAGCCTGGATTAGGTGCAGTTGGGCTCAGACTTTCGATAAACCCTTCCTTCAGCTGACTCTTTTTTAAAAAGCTGCAGCATTTCAGACAAACAACCCAGCATAGCCAGCCACTAGACTCTAAAACTTAACATTTAATATGTATACCTCTAAAATTATGTGTACTTTAAAAACAATTGGTGCTCATGTTTAAACGTGCACTAGACAAGAAAAATGGCATGATCTCACCCAATTGCTGTCTCTCTTCTTGTTACAGATTCTTGTGCTTATTGAGAGCACGGCAGTCCCTTATCCTCACATGGAGGACGCCGCTGAATGAGGTTATGTCTGCCACTGCAGAATACCTCCACTAACCTGGACATTTAACCTGGACATTTTATTCCCCTGATGAACCCCCGTAACGGGGAGGGAAACGCGTTGGGAAGAGAAAGAGGACATATCATCCAGGGTGGTTATACTAACTAAAGGGCTTCACTAAGTAGGCTCAAACTTAGGGACTGCCCTTGTTGGGGCGGGAGTCTTATACACGGGGCACGACAGGGAAGATAGCTTCAAACCCTTCCCCCCCACACATATATATATATATATATATATATATATATATATATATATTTTTTTTTTTTTTTCTCCCCCCCCCCCCCCCCCATTGGAAAAGGTCTATTGGTCTCTGTCCCAGCCGTGCTCTCAATAAGCACAAGAACCTTAACAAGAAGAGAGACAGCAATTGGGTGAGATCATGCCATTTTTCTTGTCTAGTGCACGTTTAAACATGAGCACCAATTGTTTTTAAAGTACACATAATTTTAGAGGTATACATATTAAATGTTAAGTTTTAGTCTAGTGGCTGGCTATGCTGGGTTGTTAGTTAAAAGTGGTCAGACGTGATTAGGAACGATACGTTCTGGTTTCTTTCTTTTTTCCTGCTGAATTCACACGCAGCATTTCAGAGCAAAACTTCGCTCTTTGTTGGTACTTTGGCATTTAATCCTGTGGGTGTTATAACTGCATGGAGCAAAGTAGGAAATTAACAGAAAGTGCTCTAACCTACGCTGAAATAATTGCATATTCTTGAAAATCTGAATGGTGAGGGCATGTAAAACATTACAGCAGTGGTCTATGAATGCAGTGCTACCCTGGAAATTAAAAACTGCAAAGAGTATAAATAGTAGTGATAAGCGAATATACTCGTTGCTCGGGGGTCCTCCGAGTATTTTTTAGTGCTCGGAGATTGTTTTAATTGCCGCAGCTGAATGATTTACATCTGTTAGCCAGCATAAGTACATTTGGGGATTCCCTAGCAACCAGGCAACCCCCACATGTACTTATGCTGGCTAACGGATGTAAATCATTCAGCTGCGGCAATTAAAACTAAATCTCCGAGCACTAAAAAAAATACTCGGAGGACCCCTGAGCATGCTCGAGAAATCTCAAGTAACAAGTATTTCTTTATCGCCTCTCATTGGGGGACACAGGAACCATAGGTGTATGCTGCTGCCACTAGGAGGCTGACACTATGCAAATAAAAAGTTAGCTCCTCCTCTGCAGTGTACACCTCACCGACTGGCATTATACTCTTCAGTTTAGCTTAGTGTCAGTAGGAGGTGGACACGGGTCTTTCATTAGACCCTTATCTACCTCAATGTGCGTCGTTTCTTTTCAGGTTTTTCTGGAGGGATACAGGGTGAACAGTCACACCTGTAGTCCCACAAGGTGGACTATGAGTACGGCGTGTACTGCCACCCCGTATCCTCGTAGATCCCACAGCAGGACCAAGACCCTAGCACACAAGCGTGCTCAGAAGTCCGGTCCTGGCTCTGTCCCCCACCCACTCGCCCACCAGAGCCTGTCGGTTGGAGGAGACGAGGACGTCCATCAGCTCCCTGGACGTCTGATATCTTCCCCGGATTGAGGTTAGTAAGGACGGCGTGGGATGTTTTAGGTGAGTATTCCTAGCCCCGGGGTCCCTTGGTTTTCCCTTTTTCTTGGCATTTCCAGGCCATCTTTTTCCCTGGCCTGCTGTCCTAAAGGGATCCTGGGAATCGCAGATTGCCGCTTTCGCAGCACTTTCCGGGGTTCTTTCCAGCGCGGCTGGCTTTTAAGCTGATATTTTCCTGCGACCGCATGGGGCTTCGCCGCGTCCCGCTCCGGTGGTCGCCACCTTCCTAATTTAGGGCTCCGGCGGCAGCGCTTCTCCCTGCTATGCGGCGACTTTGCTGGCTGCCGCGCCACTCTGCACCTCCCAGCCGAGCAGCGCCGTCACCGCGGCTTTAACCCGGCGGTTGTCGGCTCCGGCGGCAGTGCTTTTCCCCCTTGCTGATGCGACTTCGCAGGTTCACTAGAGGCCTCATCCTCCTGCCGGGCAGCGCCGTCGCCGCGGCTTTACCCCGGCGGTCGTCGGCTACTAATCTAGGCCCCGGCTTCCCCTGGGCCTACCTCCAGCGGCAGCGCTTCCCCCTTGCTGAGGCGACTTCGCTGCTGCGCCGCTCTCCAGAGGCCGCATCCTCCAGCCGGGCAGCGCCAGCGCCGCCCCAATCCCCCCTCCCTCCCCCCCATCAGGCGGTCGCCGAGCTTTAATCTAGGTCCCGGCTTCTCCCGGGGCCCACTTCCGGCGGCTCCTCTCCGCCCACTTCCCCACTACTCGGCGGGCTTTTCTCCCGCCCGGCCATCAGCCCTCGGTGTTGCTCCGCCCACCGGCGCCATCTTACTACACCCAGTGGACAAGTGCCTTAGCCCACGCACGCCTCTCTGTGCGCTGCAGTGGACTACTACGGGTATCAGATCCCTTCGGCTGCACCACTGCAGGATCCGCGTTTATATTCTAAGAGGATTTCTTCCCTGGGGGACCATCTTCAAGCTGTGTCCTGCGTCTGGAACTGCTTCCTCCTCCCCTGAGTCAGGCGAGGCGTTCTCTGATGCGCCTTTTGAAGGATGTTTCAGAGCTGGATTCGAACCAAATCGCTACCAGGAGGGATATGGTTCAGAATCTCATTGGAGCGATAAATCTAACCTGTGGCATCACTGAGTCCTACGGAACCCGCAGATCAGGCGGTTTCGTTTAGACGGGCTAAACCACCTTCAAAATTTTTTGCTCCTCACCCGGAATTCGAGGAGATTATGACCAGAGAAAGAGAGAACCTGACCAGACGCTTTGAGAGGAAAGCGACTTGGCGTTTTATATCAATTTTCTCCGCAGCTCATCGCTAATTGGACGGCTTCTCCGTCGGTGGATTCTCCGGTTTCCAGACTATTCGCCAACACGGTCCTCCCACTGTCCGGATGTGCATCTCTGAAGGATTCTAACGATAGAGTCATAGAATCCTTCGCAAAGTCAGCCTTTGAAGTGGCCTCAGCCAGTCTTTGCCCAGTCTTTGCTTCCACTGGGGTTTCAAAATCCATATCCGAATGGGCCAATCAGCTCCGTCAGGGCATTCTGGACGGGGTTCCTTCCGGACAGCTGGCGGAACTTGCCAACCAGATTTCTCATGCGGGTGAATATCTGGTCTCAGCCTCCCTGGACGCCGCGTCTTGTGCGGCTCAGGCATCCAGCAACGCGATTGCCATCCGCCGGTCCGTTTGGCTTAAGGCCTGGCAGGCGGACTTGTCCTCTAAAAAGTCCCTTACCAGCCTGCCTTTTCAGGGGTCTCGTCCTTTTGGTTCTAAGCTGGACCAATTCATTAAGGACGCTACTGGGGGCGCAAGCTCCCTTCTTCCCCAGGCCAAGCTTCGTCGCCCCCCTCCTAGACGTCAATTTTGGTCTTTTCGGCCTTTTTGTTGCTTCGCGGCATCAATCTCCTTCTCCCAGCAGCAACAGAGGCCACAGGCACGTCAAGAAAAGAAGGCGGTATCCTTTAGGCCCACTCCTTCCTGGCGTCCTCGCCACTCCCAGGGTAGGTCCTCCAGGACTGGAAGAACCACCTCGGCCTGACTCTCGGCTAGTCGACAACCCACCTCCCCGACTGGGCGGCCGTCTCCTCTTCTTCAGGGACGTCTGGATCTCCTCAGTAGAGGACGCATGGGTCAGGGATGTTGTATCCTCGGGATACAAGCTAGAGTTCGTTTCACAGCCCCGGGATCGTTTTTTCGAATCCCGACCTCCAAGAGATCCCGCTCCTAGTTCCGGGTTTCTTCGCAGCCATCACTTCTCTCCTCAAAACCGGGGTAATCGTTCCCGTCCCAGGAAAAGAGCGGTTCGCAGGTTTCTATTCCAACCTTTTTGTGGTACTGAAAAGACGGCAGGGTGCGTCCCATTCGGGACCTCAAATTGCTGAGCAGGAGAGTTCGTCTGAAACACTTCAGGATGGAATCCCTTCGTTCAGTAATTGCTTCCATGGAGGCTCAGGAATTTCTGTGTTCCATAGATTTTCAGGAACGCCTACCTCCACGTTCCGATATTCCCGGGACATCACCGATCCCTGTGCTTTGCAGTGCTTCAGGAACATTTTCAGTTCGTCGCCCTGCCATTCGGTCTTGCAACCGCCCCAAGAGTTTTCACGAAGATCATGGCTGCGCTGATGGCCATCTTGAGGGTCAGAAGCCTGGTTCTGTTTCCATACCTCGACGACCTCCTCATCAAGGCTCCCTGCTTTTCTCAGGCCCACGAAAGCCTGTCCATCGTTCTCGACACCCTAATCCGTTTCGGGTGGCGGGTCAACCGGAAGAAGTCCTGCCTTATTCCTTCTCGGCGCATCATCTTTCTGGGCATGCTCTTCGACACTCGTCAGACGAAGATCTTCCCGAAGACTAGATCCATCCTTCGTCGGGACATACGCGTACTCCAGGGCCCTCGGTCTCCCTCCTTCCGATCGGCCATGAAGGTTTTGGGGAAGATGCTAGCAACATTGGAAGCGATCCCATTCGCCCAATTTTACTCGCGACCTCTTCAGCAAGCCATCCTGTCTCAGTGGAACAGGTCCATCTTCTCCCTGGACCGCCCGATCCGACTCTCTCCCCAGGCCAAACAGTCTCTCAACTGGTGGCTCACGTCACCTCACGTCTCCCAGGGCCGGTCCTTCCTTCCAGTTCCCTGGCAGGTGGTGATGACGGACGCCAGCCTGCTCGGCTGGGGTGCGGTGTTTCGCCACCTGACTGTACAGAGCCGCTGGTCGACGCAGGAGGCAACCTTGTCGATCAATGTCCTCGTGATCGGGCCATTTTCTGTCCCTTTGTCTCTGGGAAAGGATTCTCAGGGGTCTTCTAATCCGAATCCAGACGGACAATGCCACGGCGGTGGCATATGTCAACCATCAAGGGGGGACTCGGAGCTCCTTGGCCGAGGTATCCAAGATCCTCCATTGGGCAGAGGCAACGGTTACAGTGATATCCACGGTGCATATCCCCAGCGTGGGCAGTTGGGCCGCTGACTTCCTCAAACGCGAGGGCCTCGCGGCAGGGGAATGGTCCTTGCATCTGGAGGTCTTCCATCAGTTTTGTCTTCGATGGGGGACTCCGGATGTGGATCTCACGGCGTCTCGAATGAACAGGAAGGTTCCGCAGTTCATCTCCAGGTCTCGCGATCCTCTCGCAGTGGGTGTCGACGCTCTGGCCATTCCTTGGTCACAGTTCGTGCTGCCCTACCTGTTCCCACCCCTTCCATTACTTCCCAAACTGTTAAAGAAGATCAAAGCGGAAGGGGTGCCGGTCATTCCAATCGGTGGCTGTTGAGACCGCAGTTATAAGAGCGTCCGGCCTTTCGGACCGGGTTATTCACACCATGATTCAGGCTCGGAAGCCTTCGTCTTCCAGGATCTACTATCGTACCTGGAAGGCATCTATGTCCTTTTCCCTGCCTTCCATTTTGGCCTTCCTTCAGGCAGGACTGGATTCGGGCCAGGTCTCTGCGCTTTCCATCCTTTTTCAGAAGACTTTAGCTTCCCGACCACAGGTTAAGACCTCTCTTCAGGAGTGGCCCACACTGTTCCTCCGTACAGGGCCCCTGTGGATTCATGGGATTTAAACCTGGTACTGGACGTTCTGAGAGTTTCCCCCTTTGAGCCCCTCAGGGAGATTCCCCTGTCAGTCCTATCTTGGAAGGTGGCCCTTCTTGTGGCCATCACTTCTATCCACCACGTTTCCGAGTTGGCGGCCCTGTCTTGCCGTTCTTGGTCATCCACCAGGACAAGGTGGTCTTCAGGCCTCCGCCTTCCTTTCTTCCCAAGGTGGTTTCCACCTCAACAAGGTCATCGTTCTTCCTTCCTTTTGTCCAGCTCCGACTCATCCTTTGGAGCGATCGTTGAACAAGCTAGACCTCGTCAAGGCAGTGAGGATCTACCTGGATAGAACGCCCGCTTTCCGGGAGACGGATTCTCCTTTTGTCATTCCTGATGGCCCGCGCAGAGACCAACAGGCTTCTTAGGCGACTATTGCTCGCTGGATCAGAGCGGCAGTTCTGGAGGCTTACCGGGTCAAGAACAGAGTGCCCCCTCCTGGGATCAAGGCTCACTCTACTCGGGCAGTCGGCGCCTCCTGGGCGGTGCACCACATGGCTTCCGCCCTACAGCTTTGCAAAGCGGCAACTTGGTCTTCCATCCACACGTTCGCCAAATTTTACAAGGTCCATATCTACGCTTCGGCGGATGCCAGCCTAGGCAGAAGGATCTGGCAGGCGGCAGTGGTGAGTCCTCGGACCTGATGGAAGTCTGTTTTTCCCGCCCTAGGGACTGCTTTGGGACGTCCCATGGTTCCTGTGTCCCCCAATGAGAGGCGATAAAGAAAACAGGATTTTTGGTTGCTTACCGTAAAATCTGTTTCTTGGAGCCTCCATTGGGGGACACAGCTCCCTCCCAATGTTTCTCAGTTCTCTATTTTATGTTCTATGACTGTTCTCACGTTTACAGTTCTCAAGTTTGTGGTTATGGTTTTCAACCTTGTTGTTTATCTCCTACTGCTTTCTCACTAACTGAAGAGTATAATGCCAGTCGGTGGGGTGTACACTGCAGAGGAGGAGCTAACTTTTTTATTTGCATAGTGTCAGCCTCCTAGTGGCAGCAGCATACACCTATGGTTCCTGTGTCCCCCAATGGAGGCTCCAAGAAACAGATTTTACGGTAAGCAACCAAAAATCCTGTTATTTGCTCATCACTAATAAAAAGTAGTAAAGAAAAAGGCCTATATATCTGGAACCATATGGCAAGTTTGGGGAAGAAAAAAAAAATTGGAATATTCAGGAACAGCATCAATAAAATAAGAGCCAAAGCCTACTTTTTTTTTTTTTTTTTTTTTTTTAATTTATATAGCCAAAGCCTACTTTAAAGATGACTTGTCACCAGGTGAAAAGGATAGGATGGGTCATATATATCTGCTCAGAGGAGCTTTTCTGCAGTACCCAGCAGCTTCTGCTGCCTCACAATGAATGGATCTGCACAATACATATGTCACCGATATTTTACCCCCTCTGTCGGTGATCAATGTATTCTGACCAAGCAACACCTTGAAGTATTTGTATGTTGTCTGTACTGTGTTGTAAGATAATCCTATTATCTGTGAGGCCTCTTTCACATTTCCGTCTTTTGTTGTCCGTCGCAATGCGTCGTTCTGTGCAAAAAAAGCATCCTGCAAAGTTGCCCACAGGATGCGTTTTTTGCACATAGACTTGTATTACCGACGCATCCCGACGTATGGACACGTGTTCCATACGTCGCGCACTGGATGTGTCGGTATTTGGCGGACCGTCGTAGCGAAAAAACGTTCCCTTGAACGTTTTTTCATACGTCGGGTCCTGCAATTCCTACCACGCATGCGCTTCCGGAAGTCCACCCCCTCCTCCCCGGGACTTTAAAATGGACAGCAGATGCGTTGAAAAACTGCATCCGCTGCCCACGTTGTGCCGAATTTTCCCAACGTCCGTCAGTACGTCACGCCGACGCTTAGCAACCGCCGTGTACCGACGCAAGTGTGAAAGAAGCCCAAGACTTGAATCTTTCAGGAGAGAGACTGGCTTTGACATTTGTGTAAATTCCTTATTTTGTGTTGCAGATTGTAACCTTTTTAAAGAAAAAAGATGATTTTGTTGACTTGATCATAAAACATATAGGAACCTCTGCTATTATGGATTTGCTGCTAAGACTTCTCACGTGTATAGAGCCAACGCAACTAAGGCAAGATGTCCTAAATGTAAGTTCCACGCTCTCTCATATTGATTCTGATGGGCTTTTAACACGCTGTGATTGCTTCACTAGAACAGAGCTGTAATATCAAAGGGACGGTATGAAACCCTGTAAAACCTTGAGTGAGCGATGAAGGGGGTTACAGCACTGGCCCAGGCACATGGCCTCTTCTAACAGTTGATCGGAAGGGGTGCAGAGTCAGACCCCCATTACTTAACACTCATGGCCTATTCTGACAACAATCATTTTAGGTTTTAAGGCCTGGATCACGTTTTTACATGTTCAAAAGCTTCCAGGTCCTCAAACCTGGCTGCAGTAAGTGTATGTACATACACTGCAGTTACTGTTTTTTCTGCATTAAAAATCTCCTCTTGGCAGGAAAACACTATCTATAGTATGTGCATTTTTGTTGTTTTTATAGGTTTGATTTTACTTGTTTTTTTTTTCTTTTTTTTTTTTTTCTTTTTGTTCAGTGGGTAAAAAAGTTAAATTGACATCCTGTGTAAAAAAAAAAAAAACGCAAGCAAAAAACAGCTTTTTAAAAATCTCATTCCTTTTGCTGGTACTGTAAAACATAATTTTTACTGCACAATAAAATGCAGTGTGAACATACCCTAATAGGGTAAGGAGTAGAAGGAACAGATGTACTACTATACCCCACCTTTCCCCCTTCTCCCCTCACCTGTGTCTTCCAGCTCTGCTGGAATTGGTGCAGCTAGGGCGGGGCAGGGTGAGTCACCACGACTAAATTAATTCACGACGAGCTGTCGTTCCGAATGCCAGAAATCTCAATCCAGTATGTGACTGGAGTGATCTTTTTGGCATATTGCATGCCACTCGTCACATCCTCTAGATTCATGAAGTGGTGGGTCCTCTTCATAAATCGGGAGTGTCTGACTGCAGCACACCCCCTCATCTAGAACATGGCTAGAAGAATCGGGACCACTGTTCTTTTTCTAATTAGACCCTTTTGGACCAGAAATAAACCTCCGATCTTCAACGGAGATGGGGCATTGGCATTTTATTTGAAAAATTGTATTACAGAAAATGTTTCATTTGGTTACTTGATTTCTAATACATTTTGATTTGTCTTGTTTCCTCATCTATTTTTTTTTTTAAGTCTGTTCTTAGTGTCAAGTTTAACTTGTATTTTTCTTTAGTGGCTAAATGAAGAGAAGATAATTCAGAGACTTGTAGCGTTAGTTCACCCCACTCAGGATGAAGATGTAAGTATACCAGTTAATCCATATCCTGGAGCCTTGTGGTTGGTTGTGGGTCTCTTCTGTAAAAACTAGGTGGGTTGCACCTAGGTTGGCTCGAAAGAGGTGGCAATGTGGATTGAAATAGAGGAAGAGTTGGTAGCTGTTGTCAAATCTTTTCTTATTCACATTGTGCATACGATATTTGTGCAGAACTTGCATTAAAATGTGGGCTATGCATATGTGCAGGTCTAAACAGGTGGAGACTGTTAATCCCCCAAATGTCATGTGTTTCATACTTGCTGCTATCCATGCTCGGGATGGCGCATCAGTGCTGGTACGCCAGTGCCAATTATAGCTGCAATTTATTATAATATGATTTCTACTATATGCTGTATGTTTGGGGTCGTTTGTCCTCTTGCAGAATAAATTTGGAGCCATTCAGACACCTCCTTGATGGTACTACATGATGGATAAGTACCTGCATGTAGTGCTCAGCATTGAGAACAGGATGTCGGGAGCACATCTTACCCCGTGGGAGTGACATACAAAACGCAGCTGACCAGAAATGAGACCGTTAAATGAGGGAGACAGCGTTGCATGCAGCGGTCTGCTTGTAAGATCGGCGAGCACCCACAGTGAACGACGCTTCTGCAACACAACTGCTGATCATGTAGGCTACGTAGGAAAGCCTGCATTATAAATATTGTGCCATTTTGAAAATTGCATTTAAAAAGTTATTTTTCTTGTATTTGTTTTCCAAAATCTTTCACGGAATGGATTTATCATGGTAAAATGCCCTTTTAACCGTGACCTAATTCTGCTGAAATGCAGCTTCACCCTTGTAAGTAACCTCCAGTGTGCTTCACTGCTGCCTGCAGATGCTCATTATTGTACCGCACACCAGCTCTTTTTTTTTTTTTTTTTCAGCTAAATGGTCTCATTTTGACTCCTTAGTCCAGACCACTTGCTGCCATTTTTCCGCACCCCAATTGTTTTGATTTTGTGCATAGTTGAGTCACTTGTCCCTGGCTCCAAGTTGAAGCGGTTTTTGGCCACAATTCTTCCGTGTAGATGCTTTGTAGCCAGATTACCCTGAACAGATGTGTATAGCTGGTTGTTGCCAGTTCTAAGCTGATGGCACAGCTGGGCGGTTTCAGGTTTTTTTGTGGTTTTTTTTTTTTTTTTAAACCTGTCTTTCATCTGCCCTTATTTTGGCCATCCACTGCATCTATGGTTCTCAACGATTAGGGAAGTGTCTGGCTCCAGACTTACTCTATAGCAACAGCAATCGAAGAACAAGGAAGGAGTCCTGGCAGTGTATCTGGCCTCGGAGCCCTGGATGTGTTCTTACATCAACAGAAGATCTGTGGTTAGTTCTCCAAGATTTTTAGCACAATCTACCTGCCAAGTTTCTCCAAAAACTGTGCAAGTCTACTAATGGAATTGGTGCTATTCTGAAAGCAAAGGACGGTCACACCAAATAATAATTTACATTACTTTTATTCTTTCACTTATTTTAATTGCTAAAAATAAGCTTTTAACTCTTCAATTTTTGAAAGCATTTCCAGCAGCATTTTTTCCACACCTGCCTAAAACTTTTACACCGTATGCCTCTTATTTTTTTATGTATATAGATATTGCATAATGTATTTTTTATTCGTACATCTGATTCCCTAAAATGCGTCTCTATTGTCTTTATGATCAGTTTTCCTGTGTAGAATTTTAAGTAAACCTATTTTGTGTTCATTTATGTCTTTTTCAGAGACATTCAAATGCATCACAGTCCCTTTGTGAGATCATACGACTCAGCAGAGATCAGATGTTACAAGTCCAGAACAGCCCAGATCCAGATCCTCTCCTGGCTACACTAGAAAAGTAATCAAAATCGCTATAATATCCAGCTCTATATGATAAAATAAACCATAAACCTATTTGACAATGTATGAAATGGTAAAATAAGATCATTGTCATCATTACTTGTGACATTGAAGGATTTTAATTGTCAGAAGATCTCTCCATCTCCTTCTATGCAACCAGTATGTATGACACCGCACAAAATGGTGTATATGCGTAAAAATAAATAAATTAATGTGCGAAACCTGGAAATCCGTGAACAGTCACTTAATTTTCCCTTCTGTATTCACATCATGAAAAGGGGGTCCTTGTGTGTAGGAGGTTCAGTAGCCCTATGCAAATGGAAGATACTGCCTGTAGTACAGGTGCTTCAATAGTTCAGTTCTTCAATACAAAAAGTGAAACTCTTACGTTATATAGTCACTACAACAGTGATCTAGTTCATGTTTATTTCTGTTAATGTTGATTATGGCTTCCAGCCAATGAAAACCAAAGTCATTATCTCAGTAAGTTAGAATACTTAAACACCAGCTTTAAAGTTATTTAGAAATCTGAAATGTATGTTCAGTAAATGCACTCAACACTTTTTCAGGGCTCCTTTTGCATTAATTACTGCATCAATGTGGCGTGGCATGGAGGTAATCAGTCTGTGGCACTGCTGAGGTGTTATGGAAGCCCAGGTTGCTTTGATAGAAGCCTTCAGCTCATCTGCATTGTTGGGTCTAGTATCTCTTATCTTCCTCTTGACCGTATTCCATAGATTCTCAAAGGGGTTAAGGTCAGGCAAGTACTTTTGGCAGTGTGGACCGGTGCCAAGTCCTGCTGGAGAATGACCTTTCCTTCTCCAAAAAGTTTGTCGGCAGAGGGAAGCATGAAGTGCGCTAAAATCTCCTGGTAGACGGCTGCGCTGACTTTTGTCTTGATAAAACACAGTGGACCTACACCAGCAGATGACATGGCTCCCCAAACCATCACTGATTGTGGTAACTTCACACTAGACCTCAAGCAGCTTGGATTGTGGCCTCTCCACTCTTCCTCCAGACTCCGGGACCTTGATTTCCAAATGAAATGCTAAATTTACTTTCATCTGAAAACACCTTGGACCACTGAGTAACAGTCGAGTTCTTTTTCTCTTTGTCCCAGGTAAGACTCTTCCGGCGTTGTCTATTGGTCATGAGTGGCTTGACACAAGGAATGTGACATTTGTAGCCCATGTGCTGGATACGTCTGTGTGTGGTGACTCTTGAAGCAGTGACTCCAGCAGCAGTCCGCTCCTTGTGAATCTCCCCCAAATTTTTGAATGGCCTTTTCTTAACAATCCTTTCAAGGCTGCGGTTATTCTGTTGCATGTGCACCTTTTTTCTACTCCACTTTCCATTAATATGCTTGGATACAGCACTCTGAACAGTCAGCTTCTTTAGCAATGACCCTTCTATGGCTTACTCTCCTTGTGGAGGGTGTTCAATGACTGCCTTCTGGACATCTGTCAAGTCAGCAGTCTTCCCCATGATTGTGGAGCCTACTGAAACATTTAGGAAGCCTTTGCAGGAGTTTTTTGTTAATTATTCTAATTTACTGAGATAATGACTTTGGGTTTTCATTGGCTGTAAACCATAATTATCATTAACAGAAACACTCAAAATGGATCACTCTTGTTTAATGACTATATAATGAGTTTTAATTTTTGTATTGAGGAACTGAAATAAACTTTTTTATTTATTTATTTTTGTGAGAAGCGCCTGTAAGTTACTAGTGTTGAAATGCTTTATTTTCTAGCCACAAGAACTTAGAAACATGTATGCGTTCTAAAGATGTAACCTGCAATAATTTTGTTTTACATACTAACTTTTTTTTTTTTTTTTTTTTTTTTTTTGTAGGCAAGAAATTTTAGAACAGTTATTGTTAAATATATTTTTAAAAGAGAAGAATGAGTCCGCTATTGTCAGTGCAATCCAAATACTGCTTACTCTGCTAGAAACTAGACGGCCAGCGTAAGTCCAAAAATTATACTATGCACTGTTCAGTGACTGCATGACGAAGGGCTTTATGAAAGAAAAGTGGGGAAGGGAGCAAAACACTTGGACCTGATGGACACCAGTCACTAGTGGTTGTGTCTCATTACATTTTGAATGTTGCAAGCACCACGTTGAAAACAAAATCTGACTATGTTGGAATAGTTATCAGTTACATGGTCACAATTGACTTTATGACCCTTGACGTTTCCAAAATGTGGGTTACTGTAGCACTTAACCTAGGTCTGTATTTGGGGGGGGAAAAATGCTAAAATGCTTTGCTTTGTTTCAGATTTGAAGGGCACATAGACCTTTGCCCCCCAGGCCTCAACCATTCTGCCTTTTCAGTTAACAGAACAGTTTTAACTGCCATTAAGGAAAAGCTTCCGTCCTTTCACCAGCTCCTCCTGGACCCTCCAAAAGTAAGAATGTCTCTGTATCCATTGCTTTTATTACTTTATTTTATTAGTTGATTATTTAAAAAAAAATATATATTCTTAGTTATTACAATATTTTTAGATTTCTCTTTCGCATTTTAACTTCTTGTAGACTGATGTCATGAAAACAACATGGGGTACATTGGACCCTCCAGTGGGGAACACGCGGTTACATGTCATCAGACTTGTAGCCAGCTTACTACAGACTAATACACGCAGCATCAATATGGAGCTAATTGAGTTGAACACTATAGGAGTTATTTTGGTAAGTGGCGTTGTTGTTGTTGTTTGTCTGTTTCATGTGATGAGGTTGTCATTTGCTCTATACTTTATTACATTCTTTGAAATCAAGTAAAGCTACTTTTTAGGCCTCATTCAGATTAAATTTTGTTAATGTATGAAATGTATGAAAGAAAAAATGACCAAGTTTCATAAAAATTCTTTTTAATGCTTCATTGGGGGACACAGGTAACCATGGGTGTATGCTGCTGTCGCTAGGAGGCTGACGTAGCTCCTCCCCGGCAGTGTACACACCCCCTCAGTTTTTGCTTAGTGTCTGTAGGAGGCGGACCTGGATCTAACCACAGATCCGTTGTGTTTTCTTTCTTTCAGGATTTGTGTGTGTATTAATCCTTTCCTTTTTTTTTATTTCAGATGCTTCTCTTGGGGTTACAGGATGCAGCTCCCACCTTGATTCCCCACAGTAAGCGACCGAGAGAGCAGTGTGGTTTCACCCACATCGCACCCTCTCGGATCCGCTGGGCAAGACCTGGCTCGTGTCACCCTGGGGTGTTCATGTCTCGCTATCGGTGGCCAGTCCTTGCCCTTCAGCCCCCCCTTCCCTCATCCCTCTCCTCAGAGTGGGCTGAGAGGAAGTCACTTCCAGTGACCTTCTCCCCCTGTTTAGGGGTTGACGCCGTCTTCTGCGCCGGAGTTCATGGCGTGAGAAGGAGGACTTCATTCCCAGGACCCTCTCCACGAACAAGGGCTCCTGATGCCCTCTGCTTGCTATGTCATTTAGTGGGCAGCTCAGGATGGCGGCACCTGTTAAACTTGCGCCGCTCCAGTCAGAGCCGATCTTGTCTTTTCGGCCACTAGCACGGCAGGCATCTTTCGTTATCCCCCTTCTCCTCTTTCAAAATTCGCGCCAACTTTTCGGGCGCGCGCGTGCCAATTTCTTTCTCCGGCGTCCTCTTCTGCGCCCGGCTGGCCACGCCCCCTGCAGACTTGTCCTTCCCTGCGTCCCCGCGGGCACGCCTTTCCCGGAGTCCAGCGCTCTAAAACGGGGGAGTCTTTTCTCTTGGGAGTTCCTCCCTCCCTTCTGCGCTTGGACACGTCCACTTCCGGCGCTTTGTTACACAGGCCAACTTCCTCCTCCTGCTGCGTCTCCATCGCATCGTGTGGGGCACGAATATCCTTGGGGGACACAGACTCCTGGGTCAGGGAGATCGTCACTCCAGGCTACAAGATAGAATTTTCTTCGCCCCTAGGAAGAAGTTTCCTTCTCTCTCTCTCGTCCTCCCATCTCCCAGGGCTTCTCCAGGCTGTCTATTCGCTCCTCACCTCAGGAGTCTTAGTTCTGGTTCCTTATCGCGAGCGGTTTTCGGGTTTTTACTCAAACTTGTTCGTGGTTCCAAAGAAGGACGGCTCTCTGTCTAATTTTGGATCTCAAGCGGTTAATCCGCCATCTCCGGATTCGACACTTCAGAATGGAATCACTATGCTCAGTGGTCGCGTCCATGGAACCGAAAGAGTTTGTGTTTTGTGGGCATTCGGGATGCATATCTACACATCCCGATTTGCGTACAACATCAGAGGTTCCTCCGGTTCACGATCCAAGAACATCATTACCAGTTCACGGCTCTTTCGGTCTGGCGTCTGCTCCCAGGATCTTTACGAAGGTCATGGCAGCGGTCATGGCCATTCTGCCTTCAAAGGGGATTCTGGTAATCCCATACCTCAATGACCTCTTGATCAAGGGTTCGTCGCGTTGGGATTGCAGCCAGAGCCTCCAGCTTACTCTGGACACTTACTCACCTCGGCTGGACAAGGAGGACTTCCTTTCTCTTTGTCGGTGTCAGAGCACTAAAGGGCCTAAACCCTCTGCCCCTCCGCCTCGCCATGAGGGTTCTGGGGAAGATGGTCGCTTCCATGGAAGCCGTCCCCTACACTCAGTTCCACTCTCATCCCCACCAGCTGGCCCTTCTGTCTGCCTGGGACAGGAACCCACTTTCCCTGGACCGCCCACTTTGCTTCTCTCTTCCAAAGTGAAGCAGTCTCTCTTGGTGGACGCTATCCACCTCCATTCTGCGCGGGAGGTTATTTATCCTTCCCCCCCCCCCCCCTTCCCCTGTTGGCAGGTCATCTCCACCGATGCCAGTCTCCAGGGTTGGGGAGCGGTCTTTCTCCACCTCACAGCCCAGGGCCGCTGGACTGTTCAAGAGGCACGCCTTCCTATCAACCTCATGGAATTCAGAGCCATCTTCCTAACCCTCATCCACTGGCAGTCCCTCCTCTCTGGAAAACGGTCTGCATTCAATCAGACAACGCCACGCCGTGGCTTACATAAACCATCAGGGAGGGACTCGCAGCAGACAGGTCATGACAGAAGTGGCAAAAATTCTGTGTTGGGCGGAGAACCACATTCTCTCAATATCAGCCGTCCACATCCCAGGGGTGGACAATTGCGAAGCCGACTTTCTAAGTCGCCAAGGCCTCATGTTGGGCGAGTGGTCTCTTCTCCCCTCAATCTTCAGCCAGATTTGTCAGCGGTGGGGCGTTCCAGACGTCGACTTAATGGCCTCCCGGGCAAACTACAAGGTTCCCCAGTACGTTTCCAGATCTCGGGATCCGATGGCCGTCGGATGCGACGCTCTCGTGGGCCCAGTTCCAGATACCTTATCTGTCCCCACCCCTCCCCTTGATCCCAAGGGTCGTAAAAAAGATCAAGACAGAAGGGGTCCCCGTGCTCTTGGTAGCTCCAGATTGGCCTCGCAGGGCCTGGTATGCGGAACTAGTTATCGGACGTTCCTTGGAGACTTCCGGATCGTCAGGATCTTCTTTCGCAGGGCCCCTCTTCCACCCGAATTCTCAGTCTCTGAATTTAATGGTATGGCCGTTTGAGGGCGCAGTTCTGAAGGACGCAGGTTTTTCTCACAGCGTCATCCAGACTATGATAAAAGCGAGAAAACCGGCTTCCTCGCGCATCTACCATAGATGTTGGAAGGCCTTTTTCCGATGGTGTGAGAACAGTCTTTTTCCTTTGGTTTTTCCCTTCCATCTCTTCTCGGATTCCTTCAAGGGTGTTGATTCGGGACTTTCCCTGAGCACCTTTTGAAGGGTCAGATTTCCGCTCTGTCCATCCATTTTCAGAGACCTGGCCTCCCTCCCACAGGTGAGGACCTTTATTCAAGGGGTCGCTCATATAGCTCCCCATTATCATCCTATCGAGCCTTGGGATCTCCACCTCATGTTAGACGCCCTCCAGCGTGCGCCTTTTGAACCGATTCGGGACATTTTTCTCACTTCTATCTTGGAAGGTGGCCTTCTTGGTCGCCATCACCTCGATTAGGAGAGTGTCGGAGCTGGCGGCATTGTCCTGTCATTCTCCCTTTCTAATCCTGCACCAGGACAAGGTGGTTCTTCGACCGGTTCCTTCTCTCCTACCAAAGGTAGTTTCGGCCTTTCACATCAATGAGGACATCGTCCTCCCTTCCTTGTGCCCTTCCCTGGTTCATCCCTTGGAGAAATCTCTTCACAAGTTGGATGTGGTCAGGGCTATCTGGATTTATCTTTCCAGAACTGCTTACTTTCGTCAGGCCGATCCTCTGTTCATCATCTCTGAAGGGCGTCGGAAGGGGCTCCCCGCCTCCAAGTCCACAATTGCTCGTTGGATCCGTTCGGCGGTTCTGGAGGCATACCGTGTCCAAGACAAATGGCCTCCTTCGGGGGTAAAGGCTCACTCTACCCGGGCTGTGGGAGCTTCCTGGGCAGTTCGTCACCAAGCTTCGGCCTCGCAGGTTTGCAAGGCCGCAACATGGTCATCCATTCACACCTTTGTAAAATTCTACAAGGTGCATACTCTGGCTTCTGCAGACGCGAGCCTGGGTAGGAAGATACTGCAGGCGGCGGTTTCTCACCGGCCGACCTAGCTCCTCTTTTTCTGCAGAATATCCCGCCCTAGGGACTGCTTTTGGACGTCCCATGGTTACCTGTGTCCCCCAATGAAGCGAGAAAGAAAGGGATTTTTGGTTCTTACCGTAAAATCTTTTTGGAGCCTTCATTGACACCCTCCCTTTAAGTTGTACCGTGTTGTCCAACGTGCCATTGTTGTGGGTTGGTACATAGGTTGAGTTTAATGTTGCTTGTTCCTACTACTGCATTTGCACCAACTGAGTTGCCTGGTGCCTGTCGGGGGGTGTATACCGCTGGGGAGGAGCTACTTTATTTGCATAGTGTCAGCCTTCTAGCGACAGCAGCATACACCCATGGTTACCTGTGTCCCCCAATGAAGGCTCCAAGAAAGATTTTACGGTAAGAACCAAAAATCCCTCTTTTTTTTTTCACTGATTTTTTTTTTTTTTTTTTTTTTTTTTTTAATTCCCACCTTCTATCTCAGTGAAAAATGGACAGTACATGGATCGCATCAGTGCTGCTCGAATATTTTTATTTTTTTCCCGACTCATTTTTTTTTTTTTTTTTTTCATTGCCAAGTTTGATCCAACACTCCTATCAATATCGGACATATCTTTGCGATTTTGCACATACCACCATGTATTTATTCTGATTGGACATTTTTAAATGTGGTGATACCACATAATGTGTTTGGCTTTTTTTTTTGTTTGTTTTTTTTTTTGTTTTTTGTTACTTTTTGTGAAGAATATGGAGACTATAATTTCTTGCTAATCAATGATCCTATCCGGTTCAAGATTCTTGTCCTCTTAGAAAGTGTGAAGCTCAGACAGGAAATCGTGTAGGTGGCCGAATTAAATTCACGCCTCCAGCAGATAGCTGGAACCAAGCTATTCCTGGCAGGATGGATCCCTATTGAGTGTAAAGCTATTTAACTGATGAAGGTATTCCCCAGCCGGACTGGAGCCATACTTTCATAGCTATGGACTTATAGTATGTCCTAGCTGTACACCAGTTACATTTTCAAGATCTCTAGGACGGGCCAAATGCCGGCTGAGGTCTTGACTAGTGATGAGCGAAAATACTCGTTACTCGAGATTTCCTGAGCATGCTCGGGTATCCTCCGAGTATTTTTTTTAGTGCTCTGAGATTGTTTTCATCGCCTCAGCTGAATGATTTACATCTGTTAGCCAGGCTAAGTACATGTGGGGGTTGCCTGGTTGCTAGGGAATCCCCACATGTAATCAAGCAGGCTAGTAGCTGTAAATCATCCAGCTGCGGTGAAGAAAACTAAATCTCTGAGCACTAAAAAATACTCGGAGGACTTCCGAGCATGCTCGGGAAATCTCGAGTAACGAGTATATTCGCTCATCACTAGTCTTCACCTGATCTAGCATCCATGGGTAGAGAGATGCATAAAACAGCTAGTAGAAGCCAGGTAGTGAAGCAGTGTTTGGTCTCAAAGTGTAACTGGTGCCAAAACCACCGACCTATGACCTTTCATCGAAGTTATGTTACACCATAGGTTTTGGAGTTTCAGCTGCCAGAGCAAGTGGGAGGGAAACTAGTACCATGGCAGGGAATGGAGTGCCTGACTAAGGGGTTATGTGCACATGTGACGATGTGGGCCTAGGTTTTCTGCCAAGGGAGGTCCCACCGTGCAGCTTGCTGAAAGAAACCGGAAACTGCTGGCCCCCACACCTCCCATGTGGTTGCCAGCATCCAACTGCTGAACATCAAGCCGGTAACTGATGTTTTTATCATCTGCTTGTACTTTTGTACTTCACCTGTATTTGCATATCTGACCATTGTATATATGTAACCAATGTGTATAAAGTATACTGTCAAGTGTTTCGTGAAGGTGATTTAAATATGATTTAACCTTGGGCTACACTTTTATCTCGATCCACTAACAAACACGTCAGTTTCTCAGCTTAATTTACCATGCTACCAGGGCTACTTTTATCTAACGAGGAACTGGTGACAGTGCTACCAGGGTAACCAGACGCTGTTTCACAGTGGATAGTGAAAGGGGCCTCTTAGCCGGTCAGGGTTGTTAGCGAGTGTGGTGCCATATCAGCGACTGCATGGGTCACTCCCTGGGCCCAAGTGGACATGGAGTCTGTGTAAAACTGTGCCAAGCTGACTGTGTGTCCCGAGAGGGTGCGGAATGTCACATTGATGCAAGTGAGTAGACCATACCGTGTGAGCCCTCCGATGTAATGGTAAGGTGTGGGTTCATCACTCGTAATGAGCGAATATACTCGTTACTTGAGATTTCCCGAGCATGCTCGGGGGTCTTCCGAGTATATTTTTTTTTTTTTTTTTTTTTTAGTGCTTGGAGACTTAGTTTTTACTGCCGCAGCTGAATGATTTACATCTGTTAGCCAGCATAAGTACATGTGGGGATTCCCTAGCAACCAGGCAACCCCCACATTTACTTACGCTGGCTAACAGATGTAAAACATTCAGCAGCGGCAATAAAAACTAAATCTTCGAGCACTAACAAATACTCGGAGGACCCCCGAGTATGCTCGGGAAATCTCGAGTAACGAGTATATTCGCTCATCACTATTCATCACATGTAATGGCAATGGTGGGATTCTGCGTAATTTGTTATCCTTCACAGACCCCTTAGGTCTCGGCATCACTGCATGTAGCAGAAAACCAGTCTCATTGGAAACCTAGCCAGAGGCAGGGTTTCAAAGGATCTCTTCAATGACCAGCACAGGGGCCATCGGCGACCCGCGATCACATCACAGGCATGTTGATGGGCAGAGTTAATGAGGCGCATGTATGTCTGCATGTGTTAAATGCCTCAGTCAGAGATTGACGGCAGCATTTAATAAGTTCACAATTGCAGGCTCCACTCCACCCGCGGTTATGGGCAGGTCCTAGCTGTAATGCACAGCAATCACTTGCCGGCTGTGGAGCGGGTTTGCTGTTGGAGCCTGCTTCCGACATGCGCTGTACATATATGGCAGATGTCACGAAGGGGTTAATATTTTAGGATGAAACTGACTGAACGCTTTGCTTTCATGAATATTATGGTTACATTGGTGATGTGATTTGTTTGTGGGTTTTTTTTCTCTAGGATATGTTTTTCAAATACACATGGAACAACTTTCTTCACACACAAGTGGAAATCTGCATTGCTTTGATTCTCGCTAGTCCTTGTGAGAATACAGACAGCACGAATAGCGAGGAGAATGCTGCAGGAGACCACATCTTATTAAAACATGTATGTCCCGATTCTGCCATTTGTATTTTTCTTTACTGCGTCCACAAAATGTTCTTACGTTATCGTTTCACGATTCTTTCAGCTCTTTTTGAAATGCCACTTAATAGACCGAATACTTGAAGCATGGGCCTTGAATGAAAAGCGACAGTAAGTTTTGGGGGTTTTTTTTTGTTTTGTTTAAGTCTTGAAATTACACACAAGACAATTGTTCAGCCTCCTCCATGCACCCCTCCCGCATCCTACATTATAAAATGGATGTAAAAATTTGTTTTGTTTTGTATATGTTCCTGGAGGCATTTTTCTTTAACTCCCTAAGGTCACATCCTATTTGGGCCACTAAATAATCTGTCAGTATATCTGCATGAGGTTCTTTATTTTGCTGCTGTTGACAGACCAAGTCTGTTGAGGTGGTTAGTTTATCACACTTGTCGTGCACGGCGTGCATGACTTTTATGCAGGCAAAATGAAAAACCCTTTGTCATTAGAGCTTTGATGGAATTGTAACCTTTTATGTTCATCAATGTGTATGGGATTGATGGTGAACTAAACCAAATCCTGTGCTTGTGTATAAATCGTTTTTATTTTCTTCCTTAGGTCGGAAGGTGGGCAGCGGTACGGATACATGGGACACTTGACGAGAATCGCAAATTGTATAGTCCACAGCATTGAAAAGGGGCCAAACAGTACACTAGCACATCAACTTATTAAAGGTATCTTCTCAAATGTGCCTGGGTCAGCCTGTGTGGATATTCTACATTCTAGATTGCTGTATAATGGCTATTGTGTATTATAGAATACACACTTTATTTATTTATTTTAATTTTTTTGACTGGTTGGCCAACCCCTGCCTGGCCTGTATGGCACCTTTTAGTGCTTTTTTATGTAATTGCAGGGTAGGTAGTGAGCCATATTTGCCACAACAGCTCATCTTGGACAATGCAGACTGGTACAATACAGTAGCTAACTATTCCTCCACTTACTTTAATTTTTTTTTTTTTTTTTTTTTTGTAACGGCTACTCTTTAAGCTTACAAGTTATAACTTTTTCCTACAATTGCTAAAATACGTAGACTACAGGGTTGCTGGTATTTGGGCAACGATCTGTACACAAAATGTAAATGTCCCTCCATTCTTCAGAACAGATGGGATTTTTAATAAGGGCTACATTTGGGTACAGTTGGTTGCTTTTACTGGCTCTTTGCAGTTTTACCCATTACTGATATTGAGACAACTCCTCTTTAATATAACTTTTTTTTTAGAATTATAATTCATTTGCTACTCTTCTTCCTACAGAACTGCCAACTGAAGCTCAGGAAAAATGGGAGACTTTCTGCACAAGCTCCTTAGGGGAAACCAACAAAAGGAACACAGTAGATCTAGTAGGTTTCTTCAGTTCTGTATGTTTTAGAACATATATAAATTTTATTTACCTTCTTATTGATGGGGTTTTCCTCATTATAAATTGATCACTAGGATTTATCTTGTGCTAGTGTGTAGTACTGGAGTGCCCCGAATTCCTGCCTTTACATGGAAGCACAGCCAGTACCAATCACTTCAGTGGAAAATATGACATTAAAGGTATTGTCATCTGCTGCTTCTTTTTAAACATGTTTTACTTCTCAGAAAGCAGCAGCTGCGATCCGGTGCTGTCCTGTCTGTGTACTCGATTGTTTCCTGGTATGATCAGACCATGTTCCTGCACGGTCAGACACGGCCATTACACAGCAGGGGCACATTTATAAGATTATCTCAGCAAAAGAAATTGTGGACAGTCTGTACTGTAAATACAGTCCAATTTTTATTTTTTTTTCCCCCTCCGGTTGAATTGTAGACACCCATAGCAACTGATACTCTAGATTTCTCTATCGCCTCTCATTGGGGGACACAGGAATCACGGGTGTATGCTGCTGCCACTAGGAGGCTGACACTATGCGCAAATAAAGTTAGCTCCTCCTCTGCAGTGTACACCCCACCGACTGGCAATATGAACTTCAGTTTAGCTTAGTGTCAGTAGGAGGTGGACACGGGTCTTTCATTAGACCCTTATCTACCTCAATGTGCGTCGTTTCTTTTCAGGTTTTCCAGAGGGACACAGGGTGAACAGTCACATCTGTAATCCCATAATACGGCCTATGAGTACGGCGTGTACTGCCACCCCGTATCCTCATAGATCCTTCAGCAGGACCATGATCCTAGCACACAAGTGTGCTCAGAAGTCCGGTCCCCTACTTCCTGTGCCTTAGTGAAACACTTTGCGTGTTCATCTTTGTAACCGCAAGCTCAGGCAGGCCTGCAGCAACCCACATTATGCTCGCCGCCCAGGACCCCCCTGCTGTTCCGCCTGAGAGCGAAGTCCCCACCCCAGGCTGGGCCTCCTCTCTGTCTCTATCAGTAGCGGATCTCACACTGGTGTCTCAGACTCTTGTGTCCGTGCTCAATCGGTTGCCCCTGCAGACTTCCATAGTAGCCAGCGGGTCGCAAGAAGCTCCGTCCAAGACTTCCAATACAGGCCGCAAAAGATCCAGACAGGAACGCCGGTCTGAGTTCTCTTCTGGGTCCATCTCGCCCCCACAGTCCTTCTCGTGGTCGACTTTCCCCTGGTCCTCCTCCCCGGAGTCAGGCGAGGCTTTCTCTGATGCGCCTTCGGAGTATAATTTGGGGCCGGATTCGAACCAAATAGCTAGCATGAGGGATATGGTTCAAAGCCTCATTGGAGCGCCAATCAGACCTGTGGCTTCAAAGATTCCTCTACGGAACCTGCAGATCAGGCGGTTTCGTTTAGACAGTCTAAACTACCTCCCAAGGTATTCGCTCCTCATCCTGAATTCGATGAGCTACTGGCCAGAAAAGAGAATTCGACCAGACGTTTTCAAAGTGGCAAGCACCTTGGCGTCTTATATCCCTTTCCTCCGGATCTCATCGCCAACTGGAATGAGCGGCGATAGAGAACGACTTCTCCCTCTGGGATCTGCCGGCTTCTAGACTTGCCACCAACACAGTCCTCACGCTGCCCAGTGGGCATCTCTGAAATATTCCATCGACGTGATCATTGAATCCTTCACGAAGTCTGTTTTCGAAGCTGCCGCTTCTTCCCTATGCCCGGCCTTTGCTTCCACTTGGGTTTCGAGGTCTGTATCCGAATGGGCTAAACAACTCCGTTGGGGCATTCAAGCTGGAGCTCCACCAGAACGGCTGGCGGAACTTGCCACCCAGATTACTCACGCCGGGTAATATTTGGTTTCCACTCCCTGGACGCCGCGTCTTGTGCCGCTCAGGCACCCAGTAATGTTACCAGCCATCGCACCGTTTGGCTCAAGGCCTGGCAGGCGGATTTGTCATCAAAGAAGTTCCTTATCAGCCTGCCTTTTCAAGGATCACGTCTTCGGTTCCAAGCTGGACCAAATTATTACGGACGCCACCGGGGGCACCAGTTCCCTTCTCCCCCAGTCCAGACCTCGCCTACCTCCCCCTAGACTGCAACTTCGGTTTTTTCGGCCTTTTCCATCATTTCGGCATCAGATTCCTTTTCCCAACAGTAGAGGCCACAGGCACGTTAAGAGAAGGTGTCCTTCAGACCCACTCCTTCCTGGTGTTCCCGCTACTCCCAAGGTAGATCCTCCAGGTCTAGGACTGGAAGATCCACCTAGGCATGACTCACAACTAGAACCCAGCCTGTTTCCCAGGCTGGGCAGCTGTCTCCTCTTCCTAAAGGGCGTCTGGGTCTCCTCAGTAGAGGATGCATGGGTCAAGGAACTTGTATCATCTGGATACAACATAGATTCATTTCACAGCCCTGGGATTGTTTCTTCGAATCCTGACCTCCAAGAGACCCCGCTCTAGTCCCTGGTTTCTTTGCAGCCATTGTTTCCCTCCTTAGATCCGGGGTAATCGTTCCCGTCCCAGAAAAGGAAGGTTCACAGGTATCTCTTCGAATCTTTGTACCGAAAACGGACGACAAGGTTCGTCCCAGTCTGGATCTCAAATTGCTGAACAAGAAGTTTCGTCTGAGACACTTCAGGATGGGATCACCTCGTTCAGTAATCGCTTCCATGGAAGCTCAGGAATTTCTGTCTCGGGCTTCCGAAAGACTATCCATCGTCCTCGACACTCTAACCCGTTTCAGGTGGCTCGCCAACAGGAAGCAGTCCTGTCTTGTTCCTTCTCAGTGCCTCGTATTTCTGGGCGTGTTCTTCGACACTTGTCGGACCAGAGTCTTCCTTCCCGAAGATAAGATGATGATGATCCTCCTTCGTCGGGAAGTTCGCTTGCTCCAGGGTTCTCGGCTTCTCTCCTTTCCGATTAACCATGAAGGTCCTGGGGAGGATGGTTGCAACATTGGAAGCAATTTTCCTTCACCCATTTCACTCAAGGCCCCTTGAGCAGGCTATTCTATCTCACAGGGGAACATGTCTGTCTTCTCCCTGTATCGTCAGATCCGGCTTTCTCCCGGGTCAAACGGTTCATCAACTGGTGGCTGAGGTCACCTCACATATCCCAGGGCAGATCCTCCCTTCCAGTTCTCTGGCAGGTGGTGACGACTGACGCCAGCCTGCTCAGCTGAGGTGCGGGGCTTTGTCACCTGACTTTTCAGGGTCGTTGGTCGGCACAGGAGTCCTCTGCCGTTCAATGTCCTCTAGTTCCGACTCATTCTTCTCTTCTTCTCTGGGTAAGGATTCTCGGGAGTCTGCCAATTCGAATCCAGACGGACAATGCTACAGCTGTGGCATATGTCAACCACCGGGGGGACTCGGAGTTCTCTGGCCTCGGCCGAGGTATCCAGGATCCTCCTCTGGGCAGAGGCAACGGTCCTGGTGAGATCCGCGGTGCATGTCCCTGGCGTGGACAATTAGGCCGCCGATTTCCTCAGCTGCGAGGGCCTCGCGGCAGGGGAATGGTCCTAGCTTCAGGAGGTCTTCCATCAGATTTTTCTTCGATGGGGACTCCGGAAGTGGACCTCACGGCGTCCCGAATGAACAGGAAGGGCCCTCGGGTCGTCACAAGGTCCCGCGCTCCTCTCGCGGTGGTGTTGACGCTCTGGCCATTCCTTGGTCGCAGTTTGTGCTCCCCTATCTGTTTCCACCTCTGCCCTCGTTTCCCAAGCTGTTAGAGAAGGTCAAGGCGGAAAGGGTGCCGACCATTGGCCCGGATTGGCCCAGGAGATCTTCGTTTGCGGAGATCGTCAATCTTCTCGCAGGCGCCCCCTTTCGCCTTCCAGACGGACCCGATCTGCCGTCTCGGGGTCCGATCTGCCACCCGAATTCTCGATCGCTCAGTTTAACGGCGTGGCTCTTGAGACCGCAGTTCTAAGAGCGTCCGGCCTTTCAATCTGGGTGATTCTTACTATGATCCAGGCTAGGAAGCATTTAGTCTTCAAGGATCTACTATCGTACCTGGAAGGCTTACTTCCGTTGGTGCGAGTCCAACTGCATTTCACCTATGTTGATTTCCCTGCCTTCCATTTTGGCTTTCCTTCAGGCAGGACTGGATTCGGGCCTCGCTCTTAGTTCCCTAAAGGGCAAGGTTTCTGTGATCTCCTTCCCTTTTTCAGAAGACGTTGGTTAAGACCTTCCTTCAAGGAGTAGCACTCGCTGTCCCTCTGTACAGGGCCCCTGTGAATTCATAGCATTTAAAGCTTGTGCTGGACGTTCTGAGGGGTTCCCCCTTTGAGCCTCGCAGGGAGTTTTCCCTGTCAGTTCTTTCTTGGAAGGTGGCTCTTTTTGTGGCCATCACTTCGATCCGCCGCGTCTGAGTTGGCGGCCCTTTCTTGCCGACCTCCCTTCTTGGTTATCCACCAGAATAAGGTGGTCCTCAGGCCTCCGCCTTCCTTCCTAAGGTGGTTTCCACCTTCCACCTCAACAAGGACATTGTTCTACCTTCCTTTTGTCCAGCTCCAACTCATCCTCTGGAGCGGTTGTTGAACAAGCTGGACCTCATCAGGGCAGTGAGGATCTACCTGGCTAGAACGGCTGCTTTCCAGAAGGCGGATTCTCTTTTCGTCGTTCCTGATGGCACGGCTTCCAAGGCAACTATTGCTCGCTGGATCAGAACGGCAATTTTTGGAGGCCAAAAACAAAAGGGAGGGCACCATCAACAATAGTAACAAAAATGATAAAGGGGATCTACCCAGAGGTATGTCAAATAAGGGTATACAAAGCACAAAAAGAAAAGAGACATACCAAGACCTGGGGACCACCCTAAATATAAATATATGTATAAATTTTATTTATATGAATCCAAACAACACATACCACATAGACAGTAGAAAGAATATAAAACCAAAAGAATTAAAAACACCAATACTAGAGACCATCCCAAAGAGAGAAGGTGAAAATAAGACCCCCTGGACCCCAAACAATGGGTCTAGTATGCACTCTACAAAAGAATACATCATATATGAGTAGCTATACAATAAATAGTTATAGGACATGGGACAAGAAAAAGGGGTACTGGTAATGCCAGTATGGACAGAGTATTATGCCCATAAACCAAATGAAAACCAATACAACAAAGTGGTTGGTTAATCAAAGTGCTACAATAACATTATATGCACATATATGAAAAGCCCACCCAAAAAAAATAAATGGTAGACCTTATATAACCAGCCAAACTGTACAAAAACATCCAGTACCCAGGTGTTGACAACTAAATAAATCGATCCAACTGCTAGAGGACACATACATATATATCCAGCATATAGCTGTAATGCATGAAGAGTGGGGAACTAACCCCACCTGCACAAATGAATGCCAAATATATCTAGCACAGTCGGATACATGGTGTCAAACCCCAAAAGACAAAAGGTATATGTACCTACAAAAAACTATCCATGAGGAAAATGCGCTGTCAGGCCAGAATATATATAACAATAAATCAATAACAAAGTAGGTTGCTGTCATCCACAGCGCATATACACATGGAGAGAGAGTGGATACATAACCTATTGAAGCGTGGCAGGGGAGCCCGAGATGACCAATAACGGCTGCTGATCTAAAAAATCATGCTCCAAGTCTCATGTCCGAACAAAAAGGAGGTGCAAGACCCGAAGCCTTGGCCTCTGTTCGGTTTAATACTTATAGATACTATTGCCTCTGGATTAGCTTTACTATTTTCCTGTTGTTCAAGCCCTCTGTTTTGTGGGGTTTATAGATTCATGGGAGCTACAACTACTCTATAAATTGCCAGCGACTATAATAACTCTTGTTGGTTTCCATCTGGCTATTGGTAGGTTTGGGCCTTATGGCCCTTATGGGATCACTATTACGAATGTGCGCCTTGCAGTTAAATACGTCGCTATTGGTGCCATCACTCTGTGGTATTTATGTACTAATTTATTACACTTTGGAATTGCTTCCGCAGTGCTCTGATTAATTAGCGTTTTGTTCAATTAGCGTGTATGTACTTACATTTTCTGTGGATAAATTGCTTTTGCCCCTTGTACCTATGCCATCTCCCCCTCCCCCCACCCCCTTTTTTTTTTGGGGTAGGGTTGCTATCTATTAAACCTTAGACGCCCTTTACTCATGGCCTTGTCTCATCTGTTATATACTACTCATGTGCTCTTATTACCGTTTTGGTAGGGGATACATCTAGGTGGGTTTCTTTGTTATATGGGGATTATTTACTATATATTTCCCTGTATACCTCTCTATATGGATAGCGTTCCCTAATAGGTATATGCGTCTATATGCCTTGAGTTGTTGGGGATGTAAAAATTTCTTTATGTATTTAGTACTATTTCCACTTGATGTTCGTCTTTGGGAGGGTGGCGCTAGTCTTAATTATGTGGGCATGTTGGTATTCTTCACTTGTCATAGTGGGGAGGATACGTACTGCTGTACATGTGTCTTCTAATTCGTACTGATGTAGCATGCATATTTGGACTTAATGCGGTCATTTACTGATTCATGGAGCAGATACCTCCACTATGACAGGAGTTATGGTCTAGATCCATCTGCACAGGTGTGGTACTAGTGTAGTTTCTCGCATTCAGCTCTGGGCACTCTATAATTGGGTGCCTTGGTGCTGGATGCGAGATTTTTTATATATTAGGTTGTTTCTATTGTGGGACTCCTTACTGTAATAAGCGCCGCTATCTCCGGTCTGTTCTGGCTCTGTGTATTACGATACTGCAGGTGGGCGGGCTCTATCTAAGCTGACTGTGATTTTTGCGCACGCGCCCTGTGTCTGCTCATTCGCCATCTTTGTACACCAGTATTATAGCCGCTACACCTGCGTTTATTTCCGGCTTGACATCACTGCGATCTTTGCGCACGCGCCCTGTGTCTGCTCATCCGCCATCTTTGTACACCTGTTTTGTAGCCGCTACATCAGTGTTTATTTCCGGCTTTACATCACTTCCGGCTGTATGCTGCGCCTTCTCTCACAGCTGTTCAGGATCCCTCAATATCGGGTAAAGTACTTATACCTGTATTGGAATCTAATGGCTCATACCACTTCCTACCCCTGATGAAGCCACGGATGTGGCGACACGCGTCGGGTGCTTAACCCCCCCTGGACCCCTCCTTCGGGTCTTGCACCTCCTTTTTGTTCGGACATGAGACTTGGAGCATGATTTTTTAGATCAGCAGCCGTTATTGGTCATCTCGGGCTCCCCTGCCACGCTTCAATAGGTTATGTATCCACACTCTCTCCATGTGTATATGCGCTGTGGATGACAGCAACCTACTTTGTTATTGATTTATTGTTATATATATTCTGGCCTGACAGCGCATTTTCCTCATGGATAGTTTTTTGTGGGTACATATACCTTTTGTCTTTTGGGGTTTGACACCATGTATCCGACTGTGCTAGATATATTTGGCATTCATTTGTGCAGGTGGGGTTAGTTCCCCACTCTTCATGCATTACAGCTATATGCTGGATATATATGTATGTGTCCTCTAGCAGTTGGATCGATTTATTTAGTTGTCAACACCTGGGTACTGGATGTTTTTGTACAGTTTGGCTGGTTATATAAGGTCTACCATTTATTTTTTTTGGGTGGGCTTTTCATATATGTGCATATAATGTTATTGTAGCACTTTGATTAACCAACCACTTTGTTGTATTGGTTTTCATTTGGTTTATGGGCATAATACTCTGTCCATACTGGCATTACCAGTACCCCTTTTTCTTGTCCCATGTCCTATAACTATTTATTGTATAGCTACTCATATATGATGTATTCTTTTGTAGAGTGCATACTAGACCCATTGTTTGGGGTCCAGGGGGTCTTATTTTCACCTTCTCTCTTTGGGATGGTCTCTAGTATTGGTGTTTTTAATTCTTTTGGTTTTATATTCTTTCTACTGTCTATGTGGTATGTGTTGTTTGGATTCATATAAATAAAATTTATACATATATTTATATTTAGGGTGGTCCCCAGGTCTTGGTATGTCTCTTTTCTTTTTGTGCTTTGTATAGGCAATTTTTGGAGGCTTAACGGGTCAAGAACAGAGTGCCCCCTCCTGGGATAAAGGCTCACTCTACCCAGATAGTCGCGCTTCCTTGGCGGTACACCACAGGGCTTCCGCCCTACGGCTTTGCAAAGCGACAACCTGGTATTCCATCCACACGTTCGCCAAATTTTACAAGCTCCATACCTACGCTTCGGCGGATGCCAGCTTGGGCAGAAGGATCTTGCAGGCGGCAGTGGTGAGTCCTCTGACTGGATGGAAGTCTATTTTTCCCACCCCAGGGACTGCTTTGGGACGTCCCATGGTTCCTGTGTCCCACAATGAGAGGCGATGGAAAAAACAGGATTTTTGGTTGCTTACCGTAAAATCTGTTTCTTGGAGCCTTCATTGGGGGACACAGCACCCTCCATGTTGTTCAGTTTCTGTGGTTCTATGTTCTATAACTGTTCTCATGTTTGTGATTGGTTTTCAATCTTATTATTTTCTCCTACTTTCTAACTAACTGAAGTTCTTAATGCCAGTCGGTGGGGTGTACACTGCAGAGGAGGAGCTATCTTTTTTTGTGCATAGTGTCAGCCTCCTAGTGGCAGCAGCATACACCCATGGTTCCTGTATCCCCCAATGAAGGCTCCGAGAAACAGATTTTACGGTAAGCAACCAAAAATCGTTTTTTGCTTGCAAGGGAGGAAGATGCCTTAAAACGTGGAGAAAAAAAGAACATTGTATTTACACCTGCTGGAAAGCAAACAAACTAGTATGCGTGATACACACTCATGTCTTTGTATTTTGTTCTCAGGTGACAACACGACACATCCACTCCTCCAGTGATGATGAAATAGAGTTTAAAGAGCCAGGATTCTCACAAGATTCTTCCATACAGCAGGTTAGCACAGATGTTATGGGTCATAAATTTATTAGACTTGCTCTCACTTTAAGGAGGTTCTGTTGTATGTCCAAAAAAAGTGCCCAAATCCAGTGCTCCCCTGAATCTGCTGCTGTTTTTTCCTTTTATTTTATTGAAAAAAAAAAAAAATCTTGCCCCTGTATATAATACTTGTATCCCTTCTTCCTTTTGGCACATATGTCATTTCTGGGCTTGTTTTCCAAGAGAGGGTGTCAGTTTTCTCTGGGATGGTGCAGTCCTGCCCCTATATGATGCAGCGAAATCGCGGCTCAGCAGCACGATCTCCCTTTTCTCAATGTGACTTGCAGATATGGAGGAAAGTGGTCTCACAGCATCGTCTTGCCAGATCTCCATGTTCCACCAGTTTCAGATGCTGTTGAGTAGTTGCTTGGCAGCGTCGTACAGTAGAAGGACTGCACGCATCCAGAGAAAACTCTTCTGACGCGATCTCTTTGCCCACAAGCCAGGAATTGGAGGAGGGGGGAAAGAGTAACTCCTCCACAAAGGGGATAAAAATACAACAGCAGCAGCAGAGGCATTTTGGAAGGTTAATGAACTCTTCCTTTTTTTTTTTCCTCTTTGACAAGACAGGTCCTCTTTATATACACAGGGGGAGGGATTCTCAGTTTGTTCATGCCTTGGCTACTTTAGAGCTGATTAAGTTCACAAAGCCAGGACACCTTTTCATCTCCCAGGGCAATAGACTGGCTGCTGCATTAATATAACTGGCTCTTACAGGAAACATGTCACTACCTATTTTCTAATAAATAATTATATAAAAATATTATTAAAATCAAATAAGTGTGTGACAAAGGATCATGTTTGTGTATATATATATAGACATTTTATATGCAGTTGGTCCTGGTCAAGAGTTTGGACACACTTGTTCATGCAATGGTTTTCATTATTGGAATTGTGAATTCAGAATGAAGGCAGCAAAACAACGAAGGAACATATATGGAAAAGGAAGTAAAGCAACGTGTGAAACAAACTACAATGTATTTTAAAACTTAAATTCACCTCCCTTTTACTCTGACTGCTTTACACCCCCTTGGCGTTCTGTCAGGCAGCCTCATCTGGTAGCACCTGGAATGGCTCCCTCGTCAAGAGCTTTTATATGGAATCACTGGCCTTCAGAAAGTACAAAGGCAGTGTTGGTTCATACAGCGCTGAGCCATATTCCACTTCTGCTCAAAGTCAGAACATATGGCAAAGACCACTCGGCTAACTAAAGAGAGATGACAGTCCATTATTGGCTTACCTTCATGTCCTAAATGCAATCTGGAAAATTGCTACAACCTTGATGGTGTTCTCAAGTGCAGTCATAAATGCCATCAATTGCTCTGATTAAACTAGCTCCCCAGGAAAGTGAGACCAAGAATTAACTCTGATATCCTCTGAACCAGAGGTATCCACCTCAGAAAACACAAATTGACATCCTCTGATAAGACCTCATAAACGATGCATAAACTTAAAGTAGTAGATACTTCTCAAAATCCACTGTCCAGAGGAGACTGCAAGAAGCAGTGTTTTATGTTAGAATTTCTGCAAAGAAGCCACTACTGAGGACCCCATACAAGCGGATTTGGGGTCAAGCAGCACAAGGACTTGACATCAGATAGGTGGAAATCAAAATTTTAGGTTTCTGTTACGAACTGCCTTGTCTTTGTGAGATGCAGATCGTTTCTACATGTGGTGTCCAGCGTGAAACATGGAGGGGAAGTGTGATGGCATGGGTCTGTTTTTGATGGGGACATTTAGGGATGTATTCCTAATTTTAGGCAGTTTCCCAGCATGGCACCCAACAGATTCTGCAAAGACATGCCATCCCATCTGGTTTGCACTTAATGGACCCATTATTTATGCTGCAACAGTACAATGGCCCTTAACCACCTCCAGGCTATGTGACCAAGAAGGAGAGGGGTGAAGGCTGCATTTTTTGATAACTTCAAGACTGTTGTAAAACCATTCCAGGTAATGCCTGAGAGACTGCCAAGGTGTAAAAGTTCAAGTACTAGGGGGCTACTATGGGGAATCTAAGATTGAAACAAAACCAGATGATGTGTTAAGTGTTCATTCTTGGATTTGCTGCCTTCAGGCTGCATCTACAAGGTGCATATTCCAATAAGAACAATTGGGTGACTTTTGCCGGAGCTGTATATATTTGCATATTGTACAGGGGTCCGCATATATACACAGCATAGGAAAGTAAGGATGTTACCTGTACAATATACAGTCTATGGCAGTGATGGCAACCCCTTTTAAAGACACTCTGCCCAAACGACAACCCAAAACCCACTTATTTATCATAAAGTGCCAACACCGCAATTTAACCGGGGGCTGAAGCAGACCTCGCAGAGAACATGCTGTATGTATATACATACGCACGCGCGTGCACACACACACACACACACACACACACACACACACACACACACACACACACACACACACAATTTACATATAAGAAAAACATGGTTTTCCCTGGAGTAAGACATCGGATCTCCGATATCAAGGTATGATATTATTCAGCTTCCTATGACCTACATGCCCATATAAACTGCTTGGAGGGTGGATCTACTGACAGATTCCCTCTTAAGAATCTACCAACTAGAGATTTGAGGAAGAAAAATTCCCTGTCATTAGCTCCTCATGGGTCCACTTATAGCTTGCCAGCTGTGTACCCTCTTTAGTAAAATATTATAATATTGAACTAAGTGTAAGTCATTACACGACTGGGAAGAGTTGGGGTATCCATTTGTCTTATTACACTAGTTTTGTGTCTTTCTGCAGCCTTTATGCACATACCACCACAAACACCACCATTATCTGATAAAACATAGAAGGGAGTTTACAAAATTCAACTTCCCCATTGAGTAGTGATCATCTACAGTTGCCTTACTCCATTCTTCGAATCCTGTCTATTTGCCATATGTCTAGTGAGAGCACCTAATGAATAGCTTGTTTGAGGTCTAGAATATATGTTATACCACTGTTGTTGGTCCTGGGTTTGCCAGGCCTTTTCTGATTATCAGATGCAACAAATGACGTCCAATTTTATTGACCAGTTTGGCTTCAATGATGAGAAGTTTGCTGACCAAGATGACATTGGGAAGTGAGTATGACTCTGTTGTGATTATTTTTTGTTTAACATCAGGTTTTGGGTTGTGGGGGGTCCTGGTGATTTAGTAACCAATCTCTGGCCTTTTTCTTGCTTCTGCACTGATGTTTACGCTTGAACAAAAATCGAATACTAATCAATGTCTGGTAAATCGATTAAAAGGTCCTGAACACTTAGCTTAGTGCTGCTAAAAACACTCTGCACAGCTGTTAACCAAACTAATGGCTGTGCTTTCCTTAAATCACGCCACCTTTCCTCTCCTTGCCATCTGACTCTATGACTGGGTGTTTGGTGGGTATTGCTTGGGTATCTCTGACGTTTTCTGATGCAACTTGAGATTTCATTCGGATTGTGAAATTTCCATGCATTTTATGCTAAACCTATGAATGTAGGTGTTTGGAAACTGGTGACATTACACGTTCCTGACAGGGTCTCCACTTCATTGCTTTTGTGGTGACCGCTGCAGTTCACAAGGTTGTGCTTCCACGACTACATAATCCTCTGGACTGCCACCGAAAATTACAATGAGCCCAAACATTGATCCATTTATGTGGCAATTTATCACAGATGTCCAGCTATCCAATTCATTTAACTGGGTTTCCTGCAAATTAATGTGCTTTCTGCATAACCTGAAAATACAACACACCTTCTGTACTCTAATTTGCACACCTGCTTCACTGCTGAAGAAAAGTCACATTTTAAAGGGAACCTGTCACCAGAACTGTACTGCCCTGAGGCACCAAAAGTAACAAACTTTTTTTGAAAACCATAAATGGATATAATAAAAACATTTTTAAGATCAATGCGGGTGTAGAAGTCAGATCCCCCTTAACCCAAGACCTTTCAAATAATAATGCTATGTAAAGAATATAAAGACTATACACAGTACAGCAGTATGTAGCAAGGTAAATATGAAACCTTAGTCATCCTTGCTTCCACAGCTGGCTATGTGGTAGTCGTGAACTCTGGTGACCAAGACAAGTAACTAGTGGTACATAATTAGATATAGCATCCGATAAAACCTAACCGTTAAATACCTGTGAGAGGTCTATGGGAGGGGGACGGAACCCCAACGCACGTTTAGCCCAGGAATAAGCAATGGTGAAATACCTGTTGTGGTTCCATTCTAATCTGATAGCCCTCTCATAGATATTCAACTTCTATCTTTAAAAGAAACCAGTCACCAGTTTTTTTTTCTAATATATAACCTATGGCCACGACCTTTCAGCCCCATGTGACACCATTCTAAAATGCTGCACATATGACTCCCAATTTGCCCTGCAAGCCAAAATACCACGCCATCTTTTTATTATACTATCCTACAGGGCGGCCTGGTCCGATGTGTGTCGCTGGTCTTGGTCCTGTTACTCCTCTTCTTGCGATGCCATCCTCCTTCGCTGCTTTGTGGATAAAGTGTCCTACATCAGCCACACAGTATTCCCCCTTCGCGCTCCTGTGCAGTCGTACTTCTCTCTGCTCTGCCCAGTGAATTTATTCTTTAGAAACCTCTTTAAGTTTACTTGCCCTCACCTCGGCTGATCTAGAGATGCCTCTCCACCACTCTCTGGTGTTTTTACGTGCTGCAACAGTGATGTTACCGCTACAGCCAGACAACTACTGGAGCGGAGCTCAGCCGTTCTGGCCTGCATGACTCTCCTCACTGATGACCTTGGTGACTAGTCATGACCTCAAACAGACCAGTGTAGACATGGAGTGGAATCACTGGAGCAGTGGACGGTGATTCGCAGCTGTTTTGGTTTGTTTTAACCTTACTTATGCTGATGGGTTGAAGAAACTGATTCCCAGAAAAACCCTTTTAACTATGCCACTTGCATAGAGCAGCAGTGTGGCAAATATTATGCCCATAATGACCCTCTCCACAACCAAACTTTTTGAATGTTTTTACATATCCTCTCTTGTGCATATTTTTCTTTTTTATTACAGTGTTTCATTTGACCGTGTGTCGGACATAAACTTCTCTCTTAACGCAAATGAGAGCGTAAGTAAACTGTACAGGCTGTAATGATCCATCTGCTCATTGTTTGCTTTGTGGATTTTGCGTTTTGTCATCACGTCATTGGTTGAGTCTTGTGTAGGGAGCTCCATTTCTTTGTTGTCCACAGCATATTTCTGAATTATTATTTATAGAATTTTTATTACGTTAAACTTAATGCAAGAAAACCTCAGCTCATGATATTCAGTTCAAAATAAGTTTTACAGCTCTGAAATTAGAAATATTTCTAAAACCTTATCTATGGGTACATAAGGCAGTGCAGACATGACCTAACTGCAAGTATTCTAGATAGGCCAGCTGGTAAAGATCTGATGGTGAACAACGCTTGCTGGCCAAAAATATAAATGACATAAAATTCTTTATTGCACACAATTACTAGATGGATATCAATGTAGCAAAAAGTAATTTTTTATTTTATTAGGCAAATATAGCCTTGTTTGAAGCTTGCTGCAAGGAAAGGATACAACAGTTTGATGATGGAGGATCTGACGAGGAAGACATCTGGGAGGAGAAGAACCTCGCCTTCACACAAGATACACAAAGAAGATCCAGGTATTCCTAGTGTAGTGTAATGGATTATTGGAAAGGACAAGTCCTCTTTAGGAGAAGTTCTGCAAAAGCTGTGTACATCAGACTAGGGTTATGTTCACATCTAGCTGAGGGAGCACGGTTATTTGTGGCCTGGCAGAGCTCTTCTCACATATACAACGTAACCTTGGACCTCTGTTCAATTGACAGGGGACAAGAGGAGCAATCTTTTTGTATTTTCCAAAGCTCAAATAATGCTGCAAAAGACATTACTACTATTTCCATTGTATCCTCTGCTGATTTTTTTTTTTGGTCAATCGCTGTCCTGCATGATAATATCTCTAGACTTTTGTGGCTAGAAGTATGTACAAGCTGGGGGATACCTTACTTTCCTTTAATATAATTTGGGAACACAGTATTGTGGTTATACCCTGCCACTAGGTGGCTTTACACTAGATTGCTTTATCAGGTGCTATAGTGGAAAGTTTTTGTTTTGTCAACACCAACCTCCTCAATTACAGATTCTCCCATTTATCAAGGCACTCTCAACGTCTCGTCCCTTCATGCTTTCTTCTCCATGCTCGTTCCCTCTATCCATTTCTAGTAGACCACCACTCAGATTTATACCCTTTACCTGCTACCTTTTATTATGAGCTTAAGTGCGTTCAGTTCTCTCCCAAGTAGAGATGGGCAGACACCTGGATGTTTGGGTCCGGCGGGTTTGGCAAGTTACACAAAGTTCATGTACCAGAACAGTACCCGGACGGTATTTGCCATGCTGTCATGTGCATGACAGCGCGGCAAACACCGCTTCTGATCGGCTGTGAAATCATCCCCGCCGGTCAGAGCCGCGATTCCCACGCTGTCAACAGTGTGAGCGCTCAGTGGTGATCGGAGGTACAAAGCTTGCCTCCGGTCAGTGGTGTCAGCGGATGGGACTACAGCTCTCATCATCCGAAACCTGCTGCTCCCAATAACAGTGAGAGTAGGAGCAGCTGATGGGTGTAATCATTAGCTGCCTCCTGTGCTGTAAATAATTGGGGGAAAAAAACAATGTAGGTTCCCCTGTGTTTTGATAACCAGCAAGACAAAACTCACACCTGAGGGCTGAAACCCTCAGCTGCCAGCTTCAACAAGGCTGGTTATCAAGAATAGAGGGGTCCCCTCACCGTATCTTTTAATTATTTAAATAAAGTGGGGTTCATAATTGTGGCGTTGATGTCGCCTTTGTATTGTCAGATCACATCAAGCACACTGCTTGGTAATGGAGAAGCGTCTATAAGACACCTATCCATAACTAATCCTATATTTATATGTAAATAAAGACACAGCCAGAATGAAGTCCTTTATTAGAAATAAAACAAAAACACACTTTTGTAGTCCCACCTGTTGACACCAGTGACTGGAGGTAAACTTTTATAGGTCCGATCACAGCTGACTTTTGACAGTGTGGCAACTGCGGTTCTCTAACCGGCGGGGATGATCAGAAGCGGTGTTTGCCGCGCTGTCATGCACATGCAGGATGACAAACACCCGGTGTTCGGGCAGCCGAACCCGAACAGTAATACGGACATCGTGATGAAGTCTGTGCACAAACAGTAGGTGTTCTGTACAGACACCGAACTTTACTGTTTGGGTTCTCCCATCTCTACTTCCAAGCTTAGTCTTCCATCCCAAGGAAGTTTTTGTCCCTGTAAGAGTTCTGGATGGTTCACCACATTATGGGAATCCTGTAGAAATGCTGGCAAGAGGGCTTTAGCGTTGTGACACCCTTACACGCAAAATATTGTTGGCTTTGTCAGAGCTTTTGTGAAACCCCACATTGGTCTCTTAACCCTTCCCTGGAATTCGGATGCCCTGGAATTCGGATGAGTCAAAACTATTCAGAATTGGTAGGGCCTGAAACATTTCTTACACACTTCTGCAGTGTTCACATGCAGTTCAGGTGGCAGTAGTCTAGTCTCTAGTAGATAATAGACCTTGTCTGATATCTCTAGGTCCTCCAGTGATTCCCACTGATCACTAAGGCAGCACAAAAACTTTATTTGGTAAAGTGTGTGGTCTCCACTTATAGAGACAATGCCAACTATCTCTGTAAATTAATGATTTGCCCTTCTCCAGTTAGCAGCCCTCTCATTCTGTGTCTCCAAACATCCAGCGTCTTCTCGAAGTCTTGTGCCTCTCATGACTTTTGTCAAGCCCAGTGGTATAGCTGTAGGTTCTTATCTGGTCATGTCTTAAGGTACCATCACTAAGCGATGCTGCAGCGATATAGACAACGAGCCGATCGCTGCAGCGTCGCTGATTAGGTCGCTGTAGAGACGTCAAACACGGCAACACAAGAACGATGCAGGAGCGATCCAGTGACGTACTTATTGTTCTTGCTGGTTGTTAGCTCCATGTAAAAACATTGCAGGCATCGTTGCTTTTGCCGTCAAACATGACGAATCACGCTGACCTGACGACCAAATAAAGTTCTGGCCTTCTAGCTCCGACCAGCGATGTCACAGCGGGATCCTGATCGCTGCTGCATGTCAAACACAACGAGATCGCTATCCAGGACGCTGCAACGTCACGGATTGTCGTTCTCGTTGGAAAGTTGCTCAGTGTGACGGTACCTTTAGTGAAGGAACCTTCCAGGTACTCCAATCTTTCTTGGCTATACTTTCCCCAGACCACCTGGCACTCTTCCATTGGATGTCAAACCATCACAGATCATGACTTGCTCCATCCTGATTCATTGCTTTTCTTGAGATCATTCAAAGTATTAGGGGGGGCCTGAGTTTCTCCAGTTGTCGGATCCTCATTTGGATGCCCTTTACAGCACAACCTGCACATCCAAGGTTGTCCCTCTTGTCAGTATAGGACTGTGCAGACTCTGCTTCAGGCTCCTATAAAGCAGTGACTGAACAGAATGGGTTTACAAATGACTCTTGACCAGGACGGGAGCAGGCAAAAAAAAAAACCTGTTTGGTGCCTTTTTTTTTTTTTTTTTCCTCCTTCAATTCTGCCTGGCAGCTAAGTGAGCAGATCAGTTATGCTAGTTGGCGGTGATTTTTTACAATATACTGCAATATATAGTACAAGCTATTAGCCTGTCACAGGTTTATAGCCCCTTTAAAAAAAAAAAAACAACACTATAAAGTAATTTTCCCATATTAAAACAAAAAAAATACACATCTATTACAGACTCTGAAAAATTCTGGTGTATAAAATGTATTCACTCGGTAAATGCCCTGACGAGAAAAAAAACCCGTCAGAATTGCAGTTTTTGAGTCGCTGCAATGTTGCAGAAAAATGCTCAAAACATCATGTCTACGTCAAACTGGTATCAATAAAAACAGCTCGCCACTTAACAGCCTTCACATTAGTTATTGCCCTTTGAAGCAAGGGAGGGAAAATGAACTGTCTAAAATGGGATATTGCCTGGTCGGGAAGGGGCTAATCTCAGAATCTGTCCATTGTCATTCTAGCTCAGGAAGCACAGACAGCGAAGAGAGCACAGATTCTGAGGAGGAGGACTCCGGCAAACAGGGACTATTCGAATCGAGCACAGTCAACCAGGAAGACAAAATGGACGTGGATGCCAATGAGGGTAAGGCTAACGCTCCTCTATCATGAGGGACCTTGTAAGCTGCTGTCAGCCCGTTGCTTTTAGTCCTGGAGTGTCCTTTTTAGGTGCATTTTTCACACTGGGTGGAGGAACGGCTCTAGAATGAACCCTTGTTAAACACTTTACATTGCATTGGTTCCATTTGTATAAAATTGGCTCTCATGACAGCGGCTCTGTTGAATCTGTGTTTTTAGCTTGACTGCCTAACCTCCCACCTGTTGGTGCAGGATCTCCCACAGATTGGGTCAGTCAGTTCATCTAATGTGATAAATATATGCAGCTGTTAGCAGACGGGACATTTCAAGTTAAAAAAAAAATGAAAAGTCAAAAACACAAAAGGTCAAATCGCCTCTGTTTCTGGTATTGCTACGTTCAGAGAGCTCCATTCTATCAAAATAACTTAAACCGATTGGTAAACACTGTAAACGAAAAACTTCCAAGAACACCAAAATTAGGTTTTGGTTTGTTTTTTGTTTGGCCTCTGCAATTTCACAAAATTGCTGTAACAAGCGATCAGTCGTATTCATCCCATAACGGTAACAACAAAAATAGTGTCCCACCTGCAAAAAATAAGCCGTCCCACCGCTCCATCCACTGAAAAAAGAAAATATTACGGATCTCGGAAAATGGCAACGCAACTCGTTTTTTTTTTTTTTTTTGGTTTTTGTTTTTTGGTTTTTACCACTAAAATGTAAAAAAAAGTTTGTATTTCTGTAATCGCACTGACACAGAATCGTATTAAAAGATTTTTTTACCATAAAATGTACACTGGAAAAACATTTACCCAAGTCAGAATTGTGTTTTTTTTTTTTCACAATTTTTCCCCATTTTGGATTTTTTCCCATTTTCCAGTACACGATGTCGTAAAATGAATGGAGTCATTCAAAAGTACAACTTGTCCCTCTAAAAAAACAATCCCTCATGTGTATGTGGACATAAAAATAAAAAAAGTTATAGCTCTGGGAATAAGGGTGGGAACAATTTAAAACGCAAAAAGAAAGATTGGCTGCATCATGAAGGTCTTTAAGTTAGTATAATTTGCATCATCTTGAAGACAAAAAAAATATAATATAATATTGCACACCCCAGTTTTTGAATTTCCACAAAAATTTTAAAATAACCAATAAATTTCGTTCAACTTCACAATTGTGTTCCACTTGTTGATTCTTCACCAAAAATTTACATTTGGTATCTTTAGGTTTGAAGCATGATATGTGGGAAAAGGTTGAAAAGTTCCAGGGAGCCGAATACTTTCGCACGGCACTGTATGATAGAAAATACCCAAAAGTGACACCATTCTAAAAACTTCACCCCTCAAGATGCAAGAAGCTTAACAATTCAGGTGCTTCACAGGAACTGAAGCAATGTGGAAGGAAAAAAATTAACATTTAATATTTTTTTTTCACAAAAATTTTACTTGAGTATAAGCTGAGATTTTCAGCCCATTTTTTGGGGGGCTGAAAGTCCCTCTCTCGGCTTATACTCCAGTCATACCCAGGGGTCGGCAAGGGAGGGGGAGCTGGGACTGTCTAATTAAACTCACCTGCTCCTGGCGCGGTCCCTGCAGGTCCCTGGTTCCCCGGCGCCCCAGCTTCTTCCTGTACTGAGTGGTCACATGGTACCGCTCATTACAGTAATGAATATGCGGCTCCACCTCCCATGGGAGGTGGAGCCGCATATTCATTACTGTTATGAGCGGTAACGGTGACCGCTCACTACAGGGAGAAGCTGCCGGTGCCAGGGACCTGCAGGGACTGCACAGCGCCAGGAGCAGGTCGGTATACGGGGAGGGGAGCGCTGCACGATATTCACCTGCTCCCCGTTCCGGCGCTGCTCTGTCTTCAGCGTATTCTGCAGTGACGCTCAGGTCAGGGGGCGCGATGACGTGGTTAGTGCGCGCCCTCTGCCTGAATGTCAGTGCAGAAGACGCTGAAGATGGAGCGGCGCCGGAACGAAGTCAGGTGGATACTGAAAGTGCCGGGGGCCTGAGCTACAGAGAGGTGATTATGTGATTTATTTTTATCACAGCAACAGCAAATGGGGAAAGTGTCTGTATGGAGCATCTTATGGGGCCATAACGTTTATGCAGCACTATATGGGGCAAGTGTCTGTATGGCGACATAATCAACATTTCTCCTTCGCCTCATTGGGGGACACAGACCATGGTGTATGCTGCTGCCACCAGGAGGCTGACACTAAGTAATACAAAGAAAAAGTTAGCTCCTCCCCTGCAGTATACACCCTCCTGCTGGCTCCCAGCTAACCAGTTCTTGCTTAGTGTCCGTAGGAGGCACACGGACGGGTCTGCTATTCAGACCCAAAGAACTCTTTTTTTTTTTTTTTTTTTCTACCGTTTTTTACTTTTTACTACGGTCGAATGGGGCAACGGATTCTTTCATGTTCCGATCTCCTCGAACCATCAACAGGCGAGCACGGGAGTTTTACCTCTCCGTATCCTCTCCTGCGACATGGGAAGCCACTGCCTGAGCTGATTTTAGGGGCGACGGGCCCCTTCTAGGGCACCGATCTCCCCCCTCCCTTATCAGACGAGCACTGGAGTTTCACCTTCAGTATCCTCCTCTGCAGCCAGGCCTATTGCCGGACATTCAGCCCTGTCCACCAGGTTTTACCCTCGGCTGTTCAGAGGCGCCTTCCAACGTGGCGTCCGAGCAGCCCCCACTGCATCACCACTGAAAAAGCGGATGATGGAAGGAGGCAGACTGTTCCTCTCCACCCCTCTTCTGCAGGGATGGTGGATGGAGGCTCCCCAACCCTGCACCGTCCTATCTACCCGGGCACAGCTCCTACCTGCAGCATCTGCCACCCCCTCCATATTGGGGTAAGTGCTCTGTGATATTTGGGTTTTCCGGCGGTCAGAGGAGGGCTCCATAGCGACTGGGTCCCCACAGAGCTTCGCGGCACTTTTCCCCTCAGTCTGCGGGTGCGCGCCGGCCGAAGCCATAAATTTAGTCCCCGACTTCGGCCCTGTTTAGGCCGCATCCCGGGAAGCCCCGCCCACCGCTTGCTTCCTTCTAGCGGCTCCGCCCCCCTATTCAGGCGCTTCTCGTTCCAGACGAGATCTCGGCGGCCATCTTCTTCCTCCTCCATTGCGGTCACTATTTCTTCTGGAGGGGGCTGCGGCCGGCGGTTTTTCAGCGCAGCGCTATTCCAGACGGGGGACTCAGAACCTGAGTAAGGTGAATCGCCCCAATATCTTCCCCCCCCCCCCCCCGGCACGCATCCCGGCAGCATTAAGGGACTAGCTTTCCCTATTTTTTTATATACTTAAGGCTGCAATCTCTGGTGCTCCTGCACACTACAGAATGTATAGTACAGTGTGCAGGCTTGCAAACAGAGAGCTGTGAGTTCCCAGCAATGAAGCTCTCATGACTCGTTCCCTGGTGACTCGTTCCCTGGTGACTCGTTCCCTGGTGACTCGTTCCCTGGTGACTCGTTCCCTGGTGACTCATTCCCTGGTGACTCATTCCCTGGTGACTCATTCCCTGGTATTTAATACTCTGCCTCGGTAGTCGCTGGGCCCATAGGTGCATCCCCAGCTTTCCATGCCTTTTTATTAAACCCAGGACCAGCATTCCCTGGTCTTAAGGGTCCCCTAGTTTTAAAAGGGTCACATCCCCAGCATTCTCTGCTCTGCCAGAAGCCGGTCTCCTTTTCCTTAGTACTTAATCAGGCCAGTATGCCCTGGTCTTAAAGGCACATGACCAGTATGCCCTTGTCTTAAAGGCACGTGACCAGTATCCCCTGGTCTTAAACGCAATAACCAGTATGCTCTGGTCTTAAAGGCACATGACTAGTACGTCCTGGTTTTCAGAACCTCCCACTCCCGTCTCCAAGACTTTACACGTGCTGCGCCGATTCTTTGGAATGCACTACCTAGGTTAATACGATTAATCCCCAATCCCCACAGTTTTAAGCGTGCCCTAAAAACTCATTTGTTCAGACTGGCCTACCGCCTCAATGCATTAACCTAACGATCCCTGTGTGGCTTATTTATAATAAAAAAAAAAAAAAAGGTTCCTCGCATCATGTTCTCATACACTTTATGCAGTATTAGCCCTCTGTGTCTGTACTGCTACATACTTAGGCAGGTAACTGGTTCATGCAGCTTTACATGAACACCTGAGCCTTACACTATAGCTGGTCCGAATAACTAAAGCAATTGTTACCATCCACCTCTCGTGTCTCCCCTTTTCCCCATAGTTTGTAAGCTTGCGAGCAGGGCCCTCACTCCTCCTGGTATCTGTTTTGAACTGTATTTCTGTTATGCTGTAATGTCTATTGTCTGTACAAGTCCCCTCTATAATTTGTAAAGCGCTGCGGAATATGTTGGCGCTATATAAATAAAATTATTATTATTATTATTATTATTTATTCAAGGCACATGACCAGTATGCCCTGGTCTTAAAGGCTCATGTCCAGTATGCCCTGGCTTTTAAAGGCACACGACCAGTATGCCCTGGTCTTTAAGGCACGTGACCATTATGCCCTGGACTTAAAGGCTCAGGACCAGTACGCCCTGGTCTTAAACGCAAATGACCAGCATACCCTGGTTTTAAGGGCAAATGACCATTATCTCCTGGATTTCAGCATGCCCTGCTTTTAAAGGCACATGAACAGTATGTCATCTTACAAAAGGCACAAGACCAGTATTCCCTGGCCTTAAAGGCTCATGGCCAGTAACCCCTAGCCTTAAAGGCGCATGACCAGTATTTACTGGTCTTAAGGGCACATCATCTATCCTAAGCTGGTCACCCTAACTGAGCTCTGGAGCACTCACATGCTCCCTCTCCTACAATGGGAGCCGTCGGCTAGCAGGGGCCGCAAGTATTCTAGAAAAACGTACAGGTTCTAGAAAATCTCCATCAACATTTGACGGTGATGCACTGGAAGACCTCTAAGTAGGATACCATACCTGGTCGGAATTTTATGGGCGACGGGTCCCTGGCTCCGATTTCCCCCCACACCTTCAACAGACGAACACACGGAGTGTCGCCTCCATGTATCTTCTTCTGCATCCAGGTCTATCGCCACAACCTGCCCTGTCCACTCGGAAACCTCAATTCTGGGGATGTGGCGTCCACATTTGTGGCGTCCCAACAAGGAGGTTTTTCCCCCCTTTGTATCAGATGCAAGAAAGTGGACGATTCCTCTCCACTTCTCTGTTAAGAAGATGGTGGATCGAGGTTTTTCCTTATTTTCTTCTCTGCACGACGATGGCAGAGACCTGCTGGTTACAGTCCCGCATTCTGTCACTTGGCAGACTCGCCGGGCAGAATTTCTTGCGGTATTCCTACCAGTATCCTGGCCGGTGTATCATCAATTAAGAATCCACAGACGGTCGGATAGCAAATCTAGTTTGTTCCGTCTTGTGTTTTCGGGTTCAGCGCTCTACCCTTCCTTAGCCGCCACATGGGTTGCTTGACCAAAGGGAGAGAATGAAAGTCTCCGGGTCCCAGACCTTATCTACTTCGTTCCACAGTATAGCTGGCCAATCAAATCTTCTGAGCGGGAGACTAGCAAGGGATCGTATCTCTTCTTCAGGCTCAACCAGCAGTGGAAGCATTGGCCAGGACAGTCTAGATCTAAGGGATCTTGGTTCCAAAATGGAGGGAATGAAAAGTATCTCCATTCCTGGACCCCAAACTTCTAACAACCTTTGGCAGGGCCCTTTCTTTTTTCGGATGGAGTTCCTCCGCTCAGCCACTTCTTCAACAGAGAAACGTGGTTGTTTTCTGGCATCCATCGTCATTCGGGACTCTTACCCTCACATACCTATTTCTCCTCTCTACTATAATCTCTTCGCCTTTCCATTCGCGAACAGTATTTTCACGACCTGGCCCTTCTGCCTGGCTACCACACCAGAGTGGTCGCAAGGTTCATGACGGTTGTCATGTTCTTCTTGCACCTTAGAAGCATGGTCGTCCTGCCCTATTTGGTCGACTTTGTAGCCGCTCTCCTAGGACTACGCTGAGTCGACCATATCACTTGCAATAACCTCTCTATTGGGCTAGCAGCTAAACTTAGACAAGTTTTTTTTCCTCATTCTCAGCCCAACAGATCCTCTTTGAGGATGATCCTGCCCAAGAAGGATGGTTATTCTCTCTCAGGTCTAGGTCGTGGCCCTTCTACAGGGAGCTTGCGCACTCGATCTCTCATTCCCTCGGTTCTTTCAATTCGCTAGGAGGGTTCTGAGGGAAAGGACGTCTACGGAAGCGGTTTCCTTCGCTGCGCTCGTTTTCTGCAAGTCAATCAGGCTCTCAAAGGGTAGTCTCTGAGCTTTTCTCTTCCAGAGCCTTCTCCTGGCCCAAGGGCTATTGGGAGATACCATTGCCAGTTTTCTTCTCCCGATCATCTCTCTGTAGATCCGAACGGTACGGCTATTCCTTCAGCAGGCCCTCTGCCTTCTGGTGGGTCTTCAGTTGGATAATGCCTCGGCTGTGCCCCAAGTTAGCCATCTAGCAAGTACCCTCAGTCAAGCGCCATGGCTAAGGTACCTCGCACTCTCTGATGGGCCGAGTTCTATCTTCGGTGATCTCAACAGTACATTCCCTGGAGTAGAACACTGGGCGGCAGACATATTCAGCCGTCCAGGTTTTTCCTCAAGTGAGTGGGAACTTCACTCGGAAATCTTCCATCGGAACTGCCTTCACTGGAGTACTCCAGAGGTAGTTCGGATGGCGTCCAAACTGAACGCCAATGTACTCCAGTTCATGGTTTGGCCTCGCGATCCAAGACCATTGCAGTGCATGATCTATTCTTCCATGGTACCAATTTCCATAACCCCTCTTCCACTACGTCTGAATCCTTTTCGGAAGCGGGTAGGGCCCCAGTGATCCCGGGAGACCCGCACTGACCATGTCAGGTTTTTTTCTCGCTTGCGGTACTAGTATTTTTCCGGCTTATTGTCTCAAGCTGGAAATATGGTCTTTCTTGCAGGCCTCAACCTGTAGTTCTTCCCTACCGCGTACCGTTAAATCCGTGGGACCTTAATGGTCCTGGGCATCTTACAGTGGACTCCTTTTCTGATCCGGATAGACTTTTCTATCAGGGAGGGTCTCTCCCCTTCTTTCTCTGCGTTCTTGTCCTCCTGATGAGTCTTCAGATCTCGACGCTCTGTTCTTTATCTTTTTTCCTTATTACCTTCAAGGCAAGGTTGCCCTCTAGCCATCCCCTTCCCTCGTTGCCAAGGGGTATTATATCTCCACTGTTGCAGGGGCATCGTCCTCTCATCTCCTTCGGCTCTAGTCCACAAAGCGAAATGGGTTCTCCATAATCTGGAAGAAGCGAGTGCTCCGAGTGGGTACGTATCGAGGACGACGTCCTTCCAAAGGTTGGACATTTTACTCGGGTTTTTCGATGGTAAGTAGGCTTCCTGACGGTCGCAGGAAGGGTTTAGCCGTTTTCCTTCGGCCACGTTAGCCTGGTGGATTCTTTTCTCCATCCAGGAGTCCTTTCGCGCTAGATGCCAGCCTATCTCCCTGTCTGAGGGCTCTAGGCGCCAGACGTCGGCAAGCACGACCGCAGGCTTGCGAATTCCTCCAGGCCGCATGCATTCTTGAAGCACTATAATTCACTCACTTCCACAGATGTGAGTCTGGGCAGGTGGACTTTGCAGGCCGCGGTGGCGCACTTGTAAGTAGCGGCTACACGGCCTGAAGTGATGTTGTCCCCACCCAGGGACTGCTTTGGGACGTCCCATGGTCTGTGTCCCCCAATGAGGCGAAGGAGAAATAGGGATTTTTGTGTACTCACCGTAAAATCCTTTTCTCCGAGCCATTCATTGGGGGACACAGCTCCCACCCTGTTATTAGCTTATGCTTTGTTTTTATCTTTTGATATGTTATACTCTTATATATAATGTGTCATGCTTTACGCTTATATGTCGTTATTGATCTCCTACTGCTTTTGCACCGAACTGGTTAGCTGGGAGCCAGCAGGAGGGTGTATACTGCAGGGGAGGAGCTAACTTTTTCTTTGTATTACTTAGTGTCAGCCTCCTGGTGGCAGCAGCATACACCATGGTCTGTGTCCCCCAATGAATGGCTCGGAGAAAAGGATTTTACGGTGAGTACACAAAAATCCCTATTTGTGCAGCATTATATTGGACAAATGTGTCTGGAGCATCTTATGGGGCCATTATTAACCTCGGACGGGATAGTACGTCCGAGGTCAGATCCCCCTCTTTGATGCAGGGCTCCGGCGGTGAGCCTGCATCAAAGCCGGGACATGTCAGTTGATTTGAACAGCTGACCTGTGCCCGCAATAGCGGCGGGTGAAATCGCGATTCACCTGCCGGTATTAACTAGTTAAATGCCGCTGTCAAACGCTGACAGCGGCATTTAACCTGAGCTGCCGGGCGGCCGGAAATGAGCGCATTGCCGACCCCCGTCACATGATCTGGGGTTCAGCGATGCATCAGAAGGGTAACCGTAGAGGTCCTTGAGACCTCTATGGTTACTGATGCCGGCCTGCTGTGAGCGCCTCCCTGTGGTCGGTGCTCATAGCACACCTGCGTTTCTGCTGCATAGCAGCGATCTGATGATCGCTGCTATGTAGCAGAGCCGATCCAGTTGTGCCAGCTTCTAGCCTCCCATGGAGGCTATTAAAGCATGGCAAAAGTTAAAAAAAAAAAACAATTTAAATCAACCCCCTTTCGCCCCATTCAAGATAAATCAATAAAAAAAAAATCATACCTACACATATTTGGTATCGCCGTGTTCAGAACCGCCCGATCTATCAATAAAAAAAAAAGGATTAACCTGATTGCTAAACAGTATAGCGAGAAAAAAATTTGAAACGCCAGAATTAATTTTTTTTTTTTTTTGTTGCCGCGACATTGCATTAAAATGTAATAACGGGCGATCAAAAGAACGTATCTGCACTAAAATGCTATCATTAAAACCGCCAGCTCGGCACGCAAAAAATAAGCCCTCACCCGACCCCATATCATAAAAAATGGAGACGCTACGGGTATCGGAAAAGGTGCTTGCCTTTTTTTTTTTTTTTTTTTTTTTTTTTTATAGCAAAGTTTGGAATTATTTTTTCACCACTTAGATAAGAGAACCTAGTCATGTTTGGTGTCTATGAACTTGTAATGACCTGGAGAATCATAATGGCAGGTCAGTTTTAGCATTTAGTGAACCTAGTAAAAAAGCCAAACAAAAAAACAAGGGTGGGGTTGCACTTTTTTGCAATTTCACCACACTTGGAATTTTTTTCCCGTTCTCTAGTACACGACATGGTAAAACCAATGATGTCGTTCAAAAGCACAACTTGTTTCGCAAAAAATAAGCCCTCACATGGCCAAATTGACAGAAAAATAAGTTATGGCTCTGGGAAGTAGGGGAGCAAAAACGAACACTGAAAATCCCAAGGTCATGAAGAGGTTAGCCTTTATGCAGGATTATATGGGGCATATTTTAATATGGAGCATCTTATGGGTCCATCATAAACTTTATGGAGCATTATATGGGGCTCCTGATTCAATATGGATATTCAAAAACACTTAACCTACTTATGTCTCAATTAATTTTACTTTTATTGGTATCCATTTTTACTTTTGACATTTACCGGTAGCTGCTGCATTTCCCACCCTAGGCTTATACTCGAGTCATTAAGTTTTCCCAGATTTTTTGTGGCAAAATTAGGGGGGTCAGCTTATATGCGGGACGGCTTATACTCTAGTTTATACGGTAAGACTCAAACTTTATTTTCACAAGGTTAACAGGAGAAAATGGACCCCAAAACGTGTTGTGCAATTGCTCCTGAACACGCCAATACCTTATTTGTGGAGGAAATCTGTTTGGGTGCACAGCTCGGAAGGAAAAAGCACCATTTGACATTTTTTATGATAATTAGCAGACGCCATGTTGCGTTTGGAAAGCCCCTGATGTCCCTAAACAGTGGTAACTAGAGATAGGCAAACCCGAAAAGTAAAGTTTGGCGTCCGTACCAAACACCTACTGTTCGGGCACGGTCACCATACACTGACTTCATCAGGGAGTCCGTGTTACTGTTCAGGTTCGACTGCCCGAACACCGGGTGTTTGTCACGCAAACACCGCTTCTGATTGATGGTGAAATCATCCCCGCTGGTCTGAGAGCTGCAGTTCCCACACTGTCAAAAGACAGCGGGGAGCGCTCAGCTGTGATCGGAGGTATAAAGTTTACCATACAGTAGGACTATGGGGTTACCAATAGGGGCGTCTTAGACGCCTCTCCATTACTAACCTCTGGTCTTGATGTGCCAGACAATACAAAGGTAGAATTGGCGCATCTAATTTGTGCTTTTTCTGGGCACCTGCAGGCTGCTATTGTTAGGCTGGGGTGGGGAGGGCTCCTGCTGTCGCTGTTATTGATGGGAGCAGTAGTCTCAAGACCTGCTGCCACTATCAATCAGCTGATACCAGTGGCCGGAGGTGAACTTTATACCTCCGATCACAGCTGAGCGCTCCCCGCTGTCTTTTATCAATGTGGGAACCACGGCTCTGACCGTCGGGGATGATTTCACTGCTGATCAGAAGCGATTTTGCTGCTCTTGTCATGCCCATTGCAGCGCAGCAAACACTTGATGCTTGGGCCTCATTCAAGTGAATGGGGTTCGGGTCCGGCTACTGTTCTGGTACCCAAACTTTTTGTAACCATTTGGCCGGATCCAAACATCCAGGTGTCCGCCCATCTCTAGTGGTAACCCCCCACAAGTGACCCCATTTTGGAAACCACACCCTTCATGGAATGAGTACTCTTAGCGGCTGTTGTTCTAATTCATATCTGCAGTTGTTAAGGGGTTAAATAAAGGCATTAGCCCATGGACCTACTGAAATCGTCTGTTTTTTTTATTTTGTTAGTGCCATTTTTGTTTCCTGATATTTCTGCTAAAGGTGTCCTCAAACATTTTTACAAAAATGGACATGGACTGTACCTTTTCAGTCTAGTATTGCAACTTTGCTCCATTGAAGTAAATGGGACCGAGTTGCTATACTGCGTGCAACCTGTAGAAAGGTGTGGAACTGCCCTTAAAAAATGGCAATATTTTTGTAACTGTACACAGCTGTATTACTCTCTTTTTAGCAAGTAACTGGCCAGCAAACTTTGATATCCCAATGGACACTGCACATGTGGCTGGCCTGGATTCGGTGGGATCGGACGTTTGGAGCACAGAAGAGCCACTGTCAGCTAAAGAATCTGGTTGGGCCTCCTTTACGGACTTCACAGCGTCTATCGGGTTAGTTAAGTAAAGCAGCAGACACTGTTAGAATGTAGGATGTCATTAGACCCACATTAAGTTGCCCCTAAAACTTAAACCAAGTATTCAGATTGGCGACCTGGCCCCTATAAAAATCTTTGTAATTTCTAGTCTACAGTTCACAATTTTTTTTTTGCATAAAAAAAACTGTAATAAAGCATGCATGCGCCGAAAATATATATGTATCCTAAAAATGTCATTATTTATCCAGTGCAAAAGAAAATGCAAGAAGTAACTCTCCTGTGGAAATGGAAACCAGTACAGAGCAAATGGATCCTTTGAGCGTCAATGCATCTGCACAAACTGAAAGTAAACAGCCATTGAACTTTTGTGATGTGTTAGGGTTTGACTGCTTCACCTTTCTCCCCTTTGATTTAACGGTGAATTCCACTGGGATTTCTGTAGAGGTAAATCCTAACAATGCAATGTTCCCATCAGTTGCCAGATGAAGCAGGCAGTCATGCACACTCTGTATCCTCCATTCTGCAGTCACTTGCAGAATGCCCCTTTAACAGACACTTGCATTGTTAAATTAAAAGTATCCAATCATTCCTAGCCCATTTTCTTTCTTGAGTTGTGGCTTCTTGAATATAATAATTATTTTGTTGCATGAACACTTAAACGTAAAAATTAAATGCAAAAAAAAAAAAAAATTTCCTTGGAAATGCTTTTTTTTTTTCTTCATTCTTTGCGGACTGCCTTTTACAAGGTCCTGAAATGTTGCACTTCTGCCAAAGTATAGGAAAGGAAAGGACTTGTTTTGTTTGTTTGTTTTTTTTAGATTTCTGGTGTGACTCATTGACAAGAACAAATATATTTTTTTAACCTAATAGTTACTGTTGCAATGGATGCTAGCTCTGATGGTGAAGAGGTCGAGAATACAGATCAGATGACAGAAACTGTGATGAATGGCAGTATGAAGGAAACCCTCAGCCTTACCGTTGATGCAAAAACAGAGACTGCAGTATTTAAAAGGTAAACCAAAAGTGCAACAGCTTAATTATGCACTTAAGTTTTTTCCTACATTTAATTTAACCCCTCTGTGACCTTAGACGTACTATCCCGTCGAGGTGCCCTGGGCTTATCTGACCCTGGACAGGATAGTACGTCATAGCCGATCGGCCGCGCTCACGGGGGGAGCGCGGCCGGGTGTCAGCTGCTTATCGCAGCTGACATCCGGCACTATGTGCCAGGAGCGGTCACGGACCGCCCCCGGCACATTAACCCCTGGCACACCGCGATCAAAGATGATCGCGATGTGCCGGCGGTGCAGGGAAGCACCGCGCAGGGAGGAGGCTCCCTGCGGGCTTCCCTGAGACCCCCGGAGCAACGCGATGTGATCGCGTTGCTGCGAGGGTCTCACCTCCCTCCCTGCTCCCTCCAGCCCCGGATCCAAGATGGCCGCGGATCCGGGTCCTGCAGGGAGGGAGATGGCTTCACAGAGCCTGCTCAGAGCAGGCACTGTGAAGCCTGCAGCGCTGCATGTCAGATCAGTGATCTGACAGAGTGCTGTGCAAACTGTCAGATCACTGATCTGTGATGTCCCCCCCTGGGACAAAGTAAAAAAGTTAAAAAAAAATTTTCCAAATGTGTAAAAAAAATAAAAAAAAATATTCCAAAATAATGAAAAAAAAAAAAAAATTATTCCCATAAATACATTTCTTCATCTAAATAAAAAAAAAAACAATAAAAGTACACATATTTAGTATCGCCGCGTCCGTAACGACCCGACCTATAAAACTGTCCCACTAGTTAACCCCTTCAGTAAACACCGTAAGAAAAAAAAGAGGCAAAAAACAACGCTTTATTATCATACCGCCGAACAAAAAGTGGAATAACACGCGATCAAAAGGACAGATATAAATAACCATGGTACCGCTGAAAGCGTCATATTGTCCCGCAAAAAAAGAGCCGCCATACAGCATCATCAGCAAAAAAATATAAAAGTTATAGTCCTGAGAATAAAGCGATGCAAAAATAATTATTTTTTCTGTAAAATAGTTTTTATCGTATAAAAGCGCCAAACCATAAAAAAATGATATAAATGAGGTATTGCTGTAATCGTACTGACCCGAAGAATAAAACTGATTTATCAATTTTACCAAACGCGGAACGGTATAAACGCCTCCCCCAATAGAAATTCATGAATAGCTGGCTTTTGGTCATTCTTCCTCACAAAAATCGGAATAAAAAGCGATCAAAAAATGTCACGTGCCCAAAAATGTTTTCAATAAAAACGTCAACTCGTCCCGCAAAAAACAAGACCTCACATGACTCTGTGGACCAAAATATGGAAAAATTATAGCTCTCAAAATGTGGTATTGCAAATAATATTTTTTGCAATAAAAAGGGTCTTTCAGTGTGTGACGGCTGCCAATCATAAAAATCCGCTAAAAAACTCGCTATAAAAGTAAATCAAACCCCCCTTCATCACCCCCTTAGTTAGGGAAAAATAAAAAAAAATGTATTTATTTCCATTTTCCCATTAGGGCTAGGGTTAGGGCTGGGGCTTCAGTTAGGGTTGGGGCTACAGTTAGGGTTGGGGCTACAGTTAGGGTTAGGGTTTAGATTACATTTACAGTTGGGAATAGGGTTGGGATTAGGGTTAGGGGTGTGTCAGGGTTAGAGGTGTGGTTAGGGTTACCGTTGGAATTAGGGTTAGGGGTGTGTTTAGATTAGGGTTTCAGTTATAATTGGGGGGTTTCCACTGTTTCGGCACATCAGGGGCTCTCCAAACACGACATGGCGTCCGATCTCAATTCCAGCCAATTCTGCGTTGAAAAAGTAAAACAGTGCTCCTTCCCTTCGAGCTCTCCTGTGTGCCCAAACAGGGGTTTACCCCAACATATGGGGTATCAGCGTACTCAGGACAAATAGGACAACAACTTTTGTGGACCAATTTCTCCTGTTACCCTTGGGAAAATACAAAACTGGGGGCTAAAAAATAATTTTTGTGGGAAAACAAAAAGATTTTTTATTTTCACGGCTCTGCGTTATAAACTGTAGTGAAATACTTGGGGGTTCAAAGCTCTCACAACACATCAAGATGAGTTCCTTAGGGGGTCTACTTTCCAAAATGGTGTCACTTGTGGGGGGTTTCTACTGTTTAGGTACATTAGGGGCTCTGCAAACGCAATGTGACGCCTGCAGACCAATCCATCTAAGTCTGCATTCCAAATGATGCTCCTTCCCTTCCGAGCCCTCCCATGCGCCCAAACGGTGGTTCCCCCCACATATCGGGTATCGGCGTACTCAGGACAAATTGGACAACAACATTTAGGGTCCAATTTCTCCTGCTAACCTTGGAAAAATACAAAACTGGGGGCTAAAATATAATTTTTGTGGAAAAAAAATTTTGTTTTATGGCTCTGCATTATAAACTTCTGTGAAGCACTTGGTGGGTCAAAGTGCTTACCACACCTCTAGATAAGTTCCTTAGGGGGTCTACTTTCCAAAATGGTGTCACTTGTGGGGGGTTTCAATGTTTAGGCACATCAGTGGCTCTCCAAACGCAACATGGCGTCCCATCTCAATTTCTGTCAATTTTGCATTGAAAAGTCAAACTGCGCTCCTTCCCTTCCGAGCTCTCCCATGCGCCCAAACAGTGGTTTACTGCCACATATGGGGTATCAGCGTACTCAGGACAAATTGGACAACAACTTTTTGGGTCCAATTTCTCCTGTTACCCTTGGTAAAATAAAACAAATTGGAGCTGAAGTAAATTTTTTGTGTAAAAAAGTTAAATGTTCATTTTTATTTAAACATTCCAAAAATTCCTATTAAACACCTGAAGGGTTAAAAAACTTCTTGAATGTGGTTTTGAGCACCTTGAGGGGTGCAGTTTTTAGAATGGTGTCACGCTTGGGCATTTTCTATCATATAGACCCCTCAAAATGACTTCAAATGAGACGTGGTCCCTAAAAAAAAATGGTGTTGTAAAAATGAGAAATTGCTGGTCAACTTTTAACCCTTATAACTCCCTAACAAAAAAAAAAATTGGTTCCAAAATTATGCTGATGTAAAGGAGACATGTGGGAAATGTTACTTATTAAGTATTTTGTGTGACATATCTCTGTGATTTAATTGCATAAAAATTCAAAGTTTGAAAATTGCGAAATTTTCAAAATTTTCGCCAAATTTCCGTTTTTTTCACAAATAAACGCAGGTACTATCAAAGAAATTTTACCACTATCATGAAGTACAATATGTCACGAGAAAACAATGTCAGAATCACCAGGATCCGTTGAAGCGTTTCGGAGTTATAACCTCATAAAGGGACAGTGGTCAGAATTGTAAAAATTGGCCTGGTCATTGACGTGCAAACCACCCTTGGGGGTAAAGGGGTTAATGGAACAAATATTTATAAATTTCTTATTTCTAACTTTTTGTGATTTTGGCACTTATTTTTCTTACATTCTTTTAGAGACTTTAGAAAACTGTCCAGCTTTTTTCTAAAATGCTCTAAGGCTGTCAGTTTAAACAGAAGCCCCCTGGAATGCTCACCTTAAGGTACCGTCACACTAAGCGACGCTGCAGCGATACCGACAATGATCCGGATCGCTGCAGCGTCGCTGTTTGGTCGCTGGAGAGCTGTCACACAGACCGCTCTCCAGCGACCAACGATGCTGGTAACCAGGGTAAACATCGGGTTACTAAGCGCAGGGCCGCGCTTAGTAACCCGATGTTTACCCTGGTTACCATCGTTAAAGTAAAAAAAACAAACACTACATACTTACCTACCGCTGTCTGTCCCCGGCGCTCTGCTTCTCTGGTCTGGCTGTGAGCGCCAGGCAGCCGGAAAGCAGAGCGGTGACGTTCCGGCCGCTGTGCTCACAGCCAGAGCAGAGAAGCAGAGCGCCGGGGACAGACAGCGGTAGGTAAGTATGTAGTGGTTGTTTTTTTTACTTTAACGATGGTAACCAGGGTAAACATCGGGTTACTAAGCGCGGCCCTGCGCTTTGTAACCCGATGTTTACCCTGGTTACCAGCGAAGACATCGCTGAATCGGCGTCACACACGCCGATTCAGCGATGTCAGCGGGAGATCCAGCGACGAAACAAAGTTCTGGACTTTCTTCCCCGACCAGCGATATCACAGCAGGGGCCTGATCGCTGCTGCCGGTCACACTGGACGATATCGCTAGCCAGGACGCTGCAACGTCACGGATCGCTAGCGATATCGTCTAGTGTGATGGTACCTTTAGGCCAGATGCACATTTGAGGATTTTTGTTTTCTTTATCGCCTCTCATTGGGGGACACAGGAACCATGGGTGTATGCTGCTGCCACTAGGAGGCTGACACTATGCAAATAACAAAATTAGCTCCTCCTCTGCAGTGTACATTTGAGGATTTTTGTTTTTTTACCTCTGTATTTGTAAACTAGGAGTGGGTGATCAATACAGAAGTGGTGATGTGTTTCTATTATATTTTTCTCTGAGTGTTCCACTCCTGACTTTTGACCTACAAAAACCGAAGTAAAATATTGGAGGTGTGCACGTGGCCTTAGTATGGCAATGTGTCACAAACTGAACTAAATGCCAACAGAACAGTGGCATGAATGATTTGGGCCTTTTTGTTGGCTCCTGGTTGATCGATAAGCCCTAGGCATCTTTTACAAAAGTGACAGGCAACTTAAAATCTGAAGAAGTTGTACATTTTAGTGAAAAATAGGTGTGTGCCAAAACCTGTGCCAAATGTTTTCATTAGAAAATGCTTAACTTTCTCCTTAAAGGGGTACTGTGGAGAAATGTAAAAAAAAATTGTACTGTCTCTACCCTCAAACTATATAAAGATGAGCTGCCCAGTGCACTTCTGTAATCTTTATAACACTAGTAATTCTGTGTGACAGGAGCTGCTCCCCTCTCCTCCCACTTGGGACATTACTTCACACATCAGTATACAGCTCCCCCTGTGAATAACAGCCATGGTAGAAGAGGGGGGTGGCCACACACCCTGTTCTATGCATGAAATAGCGTTTATCAGGAGACTGGCTGATTACAGCAGTGTGCAAGCTCCATGCTGTTAGGTCCCAGACTGAATAAATGAGCAGTGAAGAGCAGCTCCTGTCATGCCAGCACCATGATAATGTCTCCTTTTCTTTATCGCTTCATTGGGGACACAGATAACCGTGGGTGTATGCTGCTGCTAGGAGGCTGACACTATGCATAAAAGGAAAAGAACAATAGCCTCTCCCCGGCAGTATACACCCACCGACAGGCACTGAGCACCTCAGTTTGTGCCTAGTTGTCTGTAGGAGGCGGACCTGGATCTCCCAGATCCGCAGCTAATCATTTTTTGCTTTTGCAGGTTTGTTGTGTTTTACTAATTATTTATTTTGTTTTTCAGATTCGACTTCTAGGGAATCGGGGTGTTAATTCACTCTGCCTTCCCATTATTAGCGGCTGAGCGAGCAGTGTGGTGTCACCCACATCGCAACACTCAGGCCTGCTGGCAGGACATTTCTCCCCTGTGCCTTCATTGGTGCCTCAGGGTGAGTTTGGTGGCCGGTCCTTGCCGAATTTCCTCCTCACCCCTCTCCTCGGACAGGGCTGAGAGGGAGACGGTTGTCACCAGCGGTGACCCTCCCCCCTTTTTTCCCTAAGGGGTTGATGCCATCTCCTGGAAGCGGGTTCTGCTCTTCAGCGTCCCTGCCTTCCCTTGGGCCCCTGGACGACCCTCATACAGCACTGAAGATCAAGGTAATGAAGATATATCGGGGGTAAGGGGATTGTTGTTTGTATTGCACGCTGGCTCCCTTCCCTCCCCTGGACCTGTCAGCGCTGCCCTGCCGTCTATTCCATGCGTTGTTCATTCAGCGCCGCAGCTCCCCTTTTTTACTTTCACTTTACCTCAGCTCAGGCCGAACGACCGCGCCTCCTAATTGCCCGCACTTTCTTGGCGCCCAGTGATATTTTAACACCGCTCACACGCACCCTTCTGCCGCTGGACCTATCGGGGGTTTCTCTCTTCCCGGTCATTTGCTGTGCGCTTAACCACTAACCCCCATCCCACCCCACCCCCTTCCCCACGAGGCCTCTATTCCTCCTCCATCTTGGATTCTGCTTCCTATCCAGATGCTACTCCACTCGGGGGCACAGATACCGACTCAGCTGCAGCTCTTTCCTTCCTGTACAGTATGCTTTCATCCGTACACTAGCAACCCTCCTCTCGCTTAGACCAGATCATTTCTGATGCCACAGGAGGAAAAAGTACTACCCTCCCTCAGTCTAGACCAAAACGTTTCTTCAATAAAAAGGCCCTAGGCCTTTTAGGTACTTTCGTCAATTTTGAACCTCTGACTCCTCTTCCCAGCAGGAGCAACCTTCCGCTTCAGGAGAGCGGAGGAGAACCTCTTACAAGCCTGCCCCCAGATGGAGAACTAAGAGCCAACCTTTCAGGTCCTCTGGCTCCCGTTCCGATAGATTTTGTTCTAAGTGACGGGTCGCCCCCACCTGGTATGACTTCCAGGGTGGGAGGCAGACTTCTTTCCTTCCGGGACACCTGGCTGTCTGTAGTCAGCAACACCTGGGTCAGAGAGGTAGTTACCTCCGGTTACAAGATCGAATTTTCTTCCCTTCCAGAAGATAGTTTCTTCCTCGCTCGTCCACCAAGGCAACCGTCTCAACTGCCTGGGTTTCTTCAGGCCGTCTCTTCCCTGGTCACAGCTAGCGTAGTCGTTCCTGTCACTTCAAACAAGCGTTTTTCGGGGTTCTACTCTAACCTCTTCATAGTCCGCAAGAAGGACTGTTCCCTTCGTCCAATTCTGGATCTCAATGGCAGAGGCAGCAAGGATACGTCATAGGGTGGAACGTCACGTTCTGGTCATTTCAGCTGTCCACATTCCGGGCATCGAAAACTGGGCAGCTGACTTCCTCAGCCGCCAGGGCCTGGTGGCGGGCGAGTGGTCTCTCCAGCCCTCAGTATTTGACCAGATTTGTCTTCGTTGGGGCACCCCAGACGTCGACCTCATGGCGTCTCGGATGAACCACATGGTTCCTCAGTTTGTCGCCAGATCCCGGGACCCTCTTGCCATCAGCCAGAGGGGATTCCGGTCATACTCATAGCTCCAGACTGGCCAAGGTGCCCCTGGTACGCAGAGCTGGTCAACATGCTCGCGGATACCCCTTGGAGACTCCCAGACCGCTCAGATCTTCTCTCACAGGGCCCACTCTTCCACCAGATTTCTCAGTCCCTGCATTTAACGGCATGGCTGAGGCCGCGGTTCTGAGGGAGTCTGGTTTTTCTCATCAGGTCATACAGACCATGATCAGAGCCAGGAAGACCGCTTCTTCTCGCATTTACCACAGGTACTCGAAGGCTTTCTTCTGGTGGTGCGAGACACACAATGTCTTTCCCATGACTTTTTCCCTTCCGGACTTTCTGGGCTTCCTGCAGTCGGGTCTCAACTCAGGTTTGTCCCTCAGTACCCTAAAGGGTCAAGTTTCCGCCTTGTCCATTCTTTTCCAAAGGGACTTGGCTTCCGTCTCTCAAGTGAAGACTTTTCTGCAAGGAGTTGCTCATCTTGCTCCTCCTTTTCGTCCTCTGCTGGAACCTTGGGACCTCAATTTGGTTCGGAGTGCCCTTCAGACCATTCCTTTTGAACCACTTCAGGACGTCTTTTTCCTTTCTTTCCTGGAAGGTGGCCTTCTTCATTGCCATCACTTCAATTAGTAGAGTTTCTGAGTTGGCAGCATTATCCTGCCGCTCCCCCTTCCTGATTTTTCATCAGGACAAGGTCGTTCTAAGACCTGTCCCCGAATTTCTTCCCAAGGTGGTTTCCACTTTCCACATCAATGAGGATATAATTCTTCTTTCTTTTTGCCCTTCTCCTGTTCACCCCTTGGAGAAGTCTCTTCACAAGCTTGACGTTGTCAGGGCCGTTCGGATCTATCTAGAATTGCCCATTTTTGCAAATCTGACGGTCATTGCTGAAGGTCGCCGGAAAGGCCTTCAAGCGTCCAAATCCACTATTTCTCGCTGGATTCGTTCTGCTATAACTGAATCCTACCGTGCTCGAGAGACACGGCCCCCTCCTGGGGTACGGGCCCACTCCACCAGAGCTGTCGGTCCTTCCTGGGCTGTTCGTCACCAGTCCTCCGCTTTGCAGGTTTGCAAGGCTGCCACCTGGTCGTCTTTACTTACGTTCATGAGGTTCTACAGGGTTCATACCCAGACCTCGTCAGATGCAGGTTTTGGTAGGAAGGTACTGCAGTCGGTGGTCGCACACCGGCCGACCTGAGCCCTTTTCTCGCTTCCCTTCTACCCACCCTTTTCCGCGACTGCTTTTGGACGTCCCACGGTTATGTGTCCCCCAATGAAGCGATAAAAGAGGGTTTTTTGGTACTCACCGTAAAATCTTTCTTGGAGCCTTCATTGGGGGACATGGCACCCTCCCTGGTTATTTGTTCTTGGTACCGTGTTTGGGCCTACAAGTCCTGATTGAGTTGGTACTCATGTGTTCTTAGTGATGGTTGTTTCTCCTACTGCTTTTTTCACCAACTGAGGTGCTCAGTGCCTGTCGGTGGGTGTATACTGCCGGGGAGGGGCTATTTTCCTTTTTTGCATAGTGTCAGCCTCCTAGCAGCAGCATACACCCACGGTTATCTGTCCCCCCCCCAAAGAAGGCTCCAAGAAAGAGATTTTACGGTGAGTACCAAAAATCCCTCTTTTTGTAGTCTGATGTAAAGGGGCTTGGCGATCTCCTTGCTAGTAGCCCTGCAGCAAAGGAGACCTTGTTAGGAGGTTGGCTGCTACTAGAATCTATGGGCAGCTATGCGCCTCCTCTCATGTTGCAGTGAAGGAGACATGGGGGCTGGCTGCTTCTAAATATCTGAGCAGGCCAAGCCCCCTCTTCTTGGACTGGCTTGTTACTCAGTGCTGTAGCTGCCCACTGGTGTGTGATGTAATGTCCCAGAATGGAGGGGGGGAGCAGTGAGGAGCAGCTCTTGTCACACGGAATTACAAATGCTATGAAGATAATAGCAGTGCACTGGGCAGCTCGACCTTTTAGGCTATGTGCGCACATAGGAAATGTGGTGCAGAATTTTCTGCACTAAATCTGCATCTCCTGGCAGAATCCGCAGGTGCAAATTTTTTGCAGTGTTTGTGTGTTTTTGTTGCTGATTTTGTGCAGTTTTTGTGCAGTCTTTGTGCAGATTTTACCACTGCGGATTTTTATCATGGAGGGGTGCAGAAACGCTCCAGAACTGCACAAAAGTGACATGCACTTCTTTTAAATCTGCAGCGTTTTTTGCGCAGATTTTTCTGCACCATGTGCACAGCTTTTTTTTTCACATTGATTTACATTGTGCTGTATATCACAGTGCGGATCTGCAGCGTTTCTGCGCAGGAAAAAAAAGCTGCAGATCTGCACTAAATCTGCATCGTGTGCACACAGCCTTATAGTCTTGAGTTCAGGGACAGTACAAAAAATGTTTTATCTCCTCTCGTGACACCCTTTAAGGCCATGTTCACACAGTGCGTTTTTTACCGCGGAACCGCGGCGGTTTTGCCGCTGCGGTTCCGCAGCTGTTTTCCATGCAGGGTCCAGTACACTGTACCCTATGGAAAACAGGACACACTGTGCACATGGTCCGGAAATTGTAAAAAAAAAAGCCGCGCTGAATAGCTCCCGGAAAAAAGAAGGAGCATGTCAATTCTTCTTCCTGAACCGCAGCGGTTCTGCACCCATAGACCTCCATTGTGAGGTCAAAATCGCAGTAAAACCCGCAGATCAAAAATATATCTGCGGGTTTTACTGCGATTTGATGTGCAGAACCGCTGCAGCAGGAAGTGCGGGGGAGCGGGCGGAAGTGCGTGGGCGGAGTGTGGCTGCCCCCCCGTGCTCCGATCCCGCCCCCCCGTGCTCCGATGCCCCCCCCCCCCCCCCCGTGCTCCGATGCCCCCCCCCCAGTGCTCCGATGCCCCCCCGTGCCCTAATCTCCCCCCCCTTATACTTACCCGGCATCCCGGTGTCCGTCCGGCCGTCTTCTCCCTGGGCGCCGCCATCTTGCAAAATGGCGGGCGCATGCGCAGTGCGCCCGCCGAATCTGCCGGCCGGCAGATTCGCTCCAAAGTGCATTTTGATCACTGAGATAGGTTATATCTCAGTGATCAAAATAAAAAAATAGTAAATGACACCCCCCCCCCCCCACTTTGTCACCCCCATTGGTAGGGACAATAAAAAAATTAAGAATTTTTTTTTTTTTTTTTCACTAAGGTTAGAATAGGGGTAGGGGTAGGGGTAGGGTTAGGGGTAGGGTTAGGGTATTTTCAGCCATTTTAGCCCTAAAAAGCTTCCTAGGAAACACACAGTAAAAAAAGGATAAAAAAACGCATCAAAAAACGCATCAAAAACGCATCAAAAAAGGACAAAAAAAGGACCTGCGTTTTCTGCCAAGAGCTGCAGTTTTTTAAAAAAACTGTCCTGAAAAAAAAGGATGGAAATCCTGAACGTGTGAACATACCCTTAGTTGTGTTTTTTGTTTTTTATTATCTCTCATTGATTGCACTATTTAATTTAATTGAACCTAGTTTTATTTGGACTTATTTATTATTACGCTTAAATTTAGACATCTTAAAGCTAGGCCATTTAAAAAAAAAATATGTGAAGATGCACCAAATTTAACATCGGCCCACAAAGTGCTAGAAACCTAGTGCATTTTACTATTCTTTTTAGTAGCTTTTTGCCTTCTGCCATCTTTCTAACTGATCGCATTTTGATGCGTTTTATGATTCTGGTCACCTTTTTTGTGTTGGTGTCCAATATTAAATAAAAATAAAATAATTTATCCTACTCCGTAAATGCTGGGAGATGAATTCCTGTGTTACTATTTTTGGGGGAGGGGGTGCCTCACCACCCTGATCCATTAGAAACATTCATTTGAACCCCAATATGCTTCTTATAGAAACTACACATCATGCCAGTGAAAAAACCTCACACAGTGCCTTTGAGGAAAAAAAATACATGAGTTTTTGTTTTTTTTAAAGCTTTTCTAAGCTTATCTTAAAAAAACTAAAATAAACACCCACTTTAATACTGTGTGAAATTGAGTAAATCTTTGCTTTTTTCGTCCTTTATATAAGTGGATCGGTGTGGTTCCAAGTCCAAAGACTCACACTGATCCCTCAAAAAAACCTGTAAAGTGCACTGCTCAGAAGACTGGACCCTCAGCACTCAGCTGAGCACAAATTCAATAGAAGGCATGCACTACAAAGCCTATGCTTGCTATTGAATTTGTGCTCTGCGGTGAGGGTGCTCTCAGGCAGGAGCTGTGAGCTCCCATCTCCTAAGCAGTGCACTTCACAGGGGGTTTTGATCGATTTTGTTGAGTCTCAAGACCATAAACCCTACTGATCTACTCACAATTAAGTTTTATATATTTTTTTCCCCCCTCTTATCAAATGATTTCTTACCTTTTTAAAGGTTCTGTTAATGTTTGGAACTTTTTTTTTTTTTTACCATTACTTCGTACACAAAAATGGTTGAAAAATGTATATCCTAGACAAAGAAGAAATGTTTAAGGATTTGTCCGGGCATCTAATATCGTTGACTTATCCTTAAGATCGATAATATCAGATCGTTTGGGGTCCCGACACTTTGGCACCCCCATTAAGCAGTTGTTACCAGCTTCAACAGCACACGTGTAAATGCTGGAGCTGAACCGCGCAGCTGCCAAACACTGAACATCACAGTAACCCTGTGATGAGAGCCGATCTGCAGTTCTCTGCAGTGACTGCTACACATTGAATGGAGCTGTGCTGTTCTGTCCGTTCATTGTTACATCTGGCTTCTGCCAGAGCTGACGGCTGTTGGTGTGCTGGCTGGCAGTCTAATATTCATGTCCTATCCTATAAGACAACCTCTTTTTTTTTTTTTTTTTTTTTTTCCTTATACATTTAGCGGCACTTATCATTTTTGCATGCCTGAGAAAAACCTTATACAAACGTGAAAGGTGATAAAGCCACTGCCAGAACCCTGTGTTCTTGATGGAGATGAGCTGCTGCCAAAGGATTGTGTATTTCAGATTTATCATCACCAACATTGGCCATCAGGGAACAAACACGGTTGTCAGCTGATTTTGCTGAAATCATTAGGTTGAACCATCTTTTGTCTTGTCCATGACTAGCTTCATCCATTTAAAAGTTTGCCTTTCTGACTTTCATTATTGTAGGGCTATCGTTACTTAACCCCTTAATGACCGCCAATACGCCTTTTAACTGACCTGAGATATAAGAGAATATCCTCCCCATACAGGTGACAATCCATCATCTGTCGGTTGTACACTATAGCTGACAACTTTCTGCATCAGCCACGATCAGTGTTTGCACCATCCAAATCTGTTTAACCCCTTAGATGCTGCTTTAAATAGTGACTACATCATTATAAATGGTTAACAGAGTGTGGGGGCTCCCTCGTTATCCAAATTGGTGCACTCAGATCATGATTGTGTGGTCCTGATGTTTGCGATGGCAATTCATGACCAAATAGCGGCCTTAGAGTCTGACGGCTGTAGTAATCTGTTCAGAAGTTAGCGACATTTAGGTGGTAAAAATACACGTTTTCATTTCTGTCATGCCACTTTGCATTAATTTCTGTAAAGCACCTGAAGGGTTAATAAACTACCTGACAGCAGTTTTTGATATGTCAGGGGGTGCTGTTTTTAAAATGGTATCACGTTTGGGGGTTTCCCAATATGAGACCCCTAAAGTCACTTCAAACATGGATAAGTCCCTAAAAAAATAAATTTAGTAAATTTCCTTGAAAAAATGAAAAATTGCTGCTACAATTTTAAACCTCCTAAAATGCTAAAAAAAAAAAAAAATTAACATTTTACAAATGGTCCTGATGTAAAGCCGACGTGGGAAATGTTATTTATTAATGGTTTGCTGTGGTATGACCATCTGGATTAAAGGGATAATCATTCAAATTTTGAAAATTGCTAATTTTTAACATTTTTCTCAAATTTTTGATATTTTTTATAAACACAAAACATATTGACCTAAATTTACCATTATCATAAAGTATAATGTGTCACGAAAAAACAAGTCTCAAAATCACTGGGATTTGTTGAAGCGTTGCAGAGTTATTACCACATAAAGTGACACTGGTCAGATTTCAAAAATTTGGCTCCGTCACTAAGGGGTTAAACTACAAATTTTTGTTTTGGAGCGAAATAAACACATACCCCTCAGCTATAGGCCTGGCAGTAAATTACCATACTGTAATATCGATCTAGTTCTTCCTACACCTCTCAGCACCACATTATTATTATTATTATTATTATTTATTGTTATAGCGCCATTTATTCCATGGCGCTTTACATGTGAGGAGGGGTATACTTAATGAAAACAAGTACAATAATCTTAAACAATACAAGTCATAACTGGTACAGGAGGAATGAGGACCCTGCCCGCGAAGGCTCACAATCTACAAGGGATGGGTGAGAATACAGTAGGTGAGGGTAGAGCTGGTCACATGTACCACATGTACTAAGTAGCATTCTGTTTATGCCTGCTTCTCCTCCTTTCCTTTCCACTGCTCACTATTGGCTTCAGAGTGTTGAAATCCTATTGGTATGTATCTCTAAAGATCCTCGCTGTTCAGGTTTTCCATACATTCCCCTGTATGCCTAAAGCTCCTTGTTTTTCACTTCCTTTTTTTCCTTCATTTCTGTTAAATGCATCCTTGGGATACATTTTTCATTTGTTTTTATTTGTGAAAACGTTCGCTACATATTGCAACGTAACTTTGTTTTTTTTGTTTTGTACACGTCCTCTTACCATTGGCACCCAATGCATGTTTTACTGTTTGCCGGGTTTATGCAAATTGTATTTGTTTTAATTTTTTTTTTTTTTTGTAGTGAGGAAGGAAAATTGTCTACCTCTAATGACTCTGCCTGTAAATATGTTGTGGAGAACTTTGATTCTGCTATGGAAAATCCTCCAGCCTCACAGCCAAGCAGTAGCAGTCCAGAACAGAAGTAAGTAGTGTGTGCCGTATTTTTCGGAGTATAAGATACAGGTTTTTTTCCCCAAAATTTTTTGTGGGAAAATGGGGGTGCATCTTAGTCGGAATATACTTACAAGTAGTGTGGCGGGCAGGAGGAGTCGGGCGATTCTGCGGCAGGGCGATGATCACACTCCTTCCCATTCCCTGGTTCGGCGGTGCTCTGTGGTGCAGGGGATCCGTGGGCATTTTGTGAAATCCCGGAGCCCCCACACATCCATTACTGCAATGCGGTGGCCTCTGGGGAAAATGGCCGCCGGGGGAGGCACATGCTCAGATTGAGTATATAAACCTAAAAATACCCGCACCAGACCCATGAATAACACCTAAATCCACAGGGTCGTCAAGGAGAGGGTCATAGACCAGAGGTCTATGCATAGAAAATAGAGGTACAGCAAAAGTATATACCAATTACATGCTCAGATTGAGATCTTGGCACCTGAGATCTCAGTCTGAGCATGCCCTGCCCCCAGCGGCCATTTTCCCAGAGGCCACTGCATCACAGTAATGGATGTGCGGGGGCTCCGGGCTTTCATAAAATGCCCACGGAGCCCTCCGCAGCATTCTGGGATGAGTCATATCGCCGGACCACCGAACACCCCCTGTGACCACGGGCCACCAGCGCTGCTGATTCCCCCTCGCCCCAGTATGCTGAATTTGGACTGTAAGACGGACCCCCATTTGACACGTTAAATTTTTTTTCTCCCTATTTTCCTTCTGAAAATTCGGGGTACATCTTATGGTCCAGTGTCTTATAGTCTGAAAAATAAGTTTTTTTTTGTTTAAATCAGAATCCGTCAGCAGTTTTTTTGCTATGTAATCTGAGAGCAGCATGTTTGCAGAGGCTGAGTTCATAATTCTAGCTAGCGTTGTCAGTGGTCTGCATGCTGTCATGTTGATATGATCAGTTTTCTCTGCTGCAGATCTAGCCGTTCTCAAATGCTGAGCTCTGTATAACCCGCCCACACCACTGATTGCCAGCTTTCTGTCAATATACAATGTACACTGAAAACTGCCAATTGTGGCGGGTGACCAGGAGGCACAAGACATCTAGTCTTGTAGTGATAATCTCCTGTTGATAAAATACTAGATTTTGTGTTAGTTCAATAAAATCAGTAACGCATCACTGGAGTTGGTGTCTCTTTCCCCCATATCATGCTGCTCTCAGATGACAGCAAAAACTTTCTGCCATATTCTCTTAGAATTTTTTTATTGCTGAAACTGCTGTATATCAATTTCTTAAAGCCATTGTGTGTTAATTTGTATATACAAGGTGAATAAGTGAATTGAACCCGCATTTTTGGAACTGCATAAAGCAGTGGATCACACGTGATGGAATTGTAGATTAATTGCAGCCTTGAATTTCACAATTTTGAAAGGGGAAATTTGCCTTTTTTTTTTTTTTTTTTTTTTTAAACTGAATTTCAATCATTTATGTACAAAGTCTTAAATGCATGTGTATGGTACTATATTTTTTTTTCTTAATAGAGTCTCTGAGCCAATTGTGTTGGATGGAGCATCTAGCAATGGGCCAGTATGATGTGTGATACCTACTGTTTAGCTGAAGATTGCAGACTGCTACACTTCTGGATTTCAAGTGGAGTTACTTGAGGAGTTTGTCAGAAGCCTGTCGACGCCAGTCACTGCTGCACTAACTTTGCAAGGAATCAGGACCAGCAACATTTTTTTTTTTTTTCTTTTTAGATTTTAAGGTGTTGTACAGACTTAAACGTGTAAAAACAAAAACAACAAAAAAAAGTTGCACATTGAGAAATAAGACTTGTGTATGTTTATATTGTATTGTATTCTAAACAAAACTGGTGCCCTACAACATACGAACTCACCACTTCAGTAATAGTGATACTATGGTTAAAATGGTTGTAAAAATAGTTTTTATAAAGTGTATGCACACAGATCTAATGTATTTGAAAGCATAACTATTTGACAATTAGTGTGACCAAAGTATTTACCAGTTCATACGTTATTATTTTTCCACTTTGTACAATAGTCACTTTTTTCTTTTTTTATCAAACAGAAATATTCTTTTGATAAAAAATAACTTCCTGTAAATGTTCGCAATGTATTTAGGTTACCAAAAGTGATTCAAACATTAATATTTTTGTTCCGGTGTTCCTCATTTTTGCAGCAAGTTTATCAGCTGTCCTTTTTTCTGTACTTTTGCTTTCTTTCAATCAAATCAGATGTCTATTGGTAGAGATTTAAGTATTTATTACTACAGTTCTGACAGATTGTTAATGTAAAGCCATATTCTCCATATCTTTTTGTTTTGCTTAAGCAACAGGTGAGAAAAAAATCTTCATCTTCAGACTTTCACCTAGAAATTTTTACCTATTTTAGTTTATTTTTATGCACATTAAGATTTTTTTTTTTTAAATGTGAAATAAAATGCTTGTCAGCAGTGCTTGAACAGGACTAGCATTTTATTATAAATTTGTATTTTTCATATGCAGATCAAACTTAAATTTGCATGTCATCTGTTTGTACCGATCTGTGAATTATTTTTACATACAAGTTTAAAACTGTTTTTGTTTTTGTTTTTTATTTTGTTTTTTTGTATATAGGTAGTGATTATGAAAGCTAATTCTATGTAATTTATAATGTTTCTATATTCCTGTAAACTCCAGTCCGCCTTTTAAAGCAGGAAAAAAAAAGCAATGTTAAGTTGCCAGTTTGACACAAGGGTTGTCCACCTCTTGCACACCTCTTTTGTAGATGTAAATCTGTCTAATTTCATGAATAGATTCTTGGGTTTGTGAGACTTCTCCTAGACAACTATTTTAAAAGGAAAATTTAACTTTAGTCTGAGGCCAACATTTTTTGTTTTTATTATTTTTTAGGCGTAGTCTCCCATGCAACGTGCCTAAGCATTACATACTACAATAAAAAGGAAAATCTGCTTATCGTTTCCTTTTACCTCATTTAAGATATATTTTAGTTGCATGCTTTTGAATTTGCCTTTTCTTAATTTAGCTTTTTTTTTTTTTTTTTTGATCAATCAGTATTCATAAAGTACAAACAATACAGTGCTGCTTTCTACTTGGTGTCTGTTTCTGACTATCCCTATGTATTAGGACAAATGGAACAAAGTATGTAAAAGTCTGAGAGCCTTGGGGACCCTTTTCTGTGAGTAACTATTTGTTTTCCCCATTCCAATTTTGGAGCATCTTTTCCTAGATCTGTGCATTATACTGTTCCGTTATTCCTTCTGAAATCCTATGACTATGATGGCTGCATGACTGGGGCACACCCTATTGCCAAAGGAAATGTGAACACCCAGTTGCAAGTTTAGACAAACACTTCATGGAAGGGTAACCGAGAAATGTTTTTGCAGAATTCTGAAATCTTACATTTGCAAAAGCGATTCAGAAACTTGCATACATGTTAGGAGAGCCAACGGGTCTTCTTTACAATCCTAGGCTTGGTGGACATGTTTAAGGAACAGTAATAACAAGGAAGGAAGATGGAAAAAATGTACGTTAGTGGGGTTGGCAGGATTTTAGGCTCCGTAGACCCATATAAAGAAACTTTTAGTATTCTTATGCAAGACCATCGCTGAAGTCTTGCAAAAGGAGGTGTAGAAAATGGGCAACAAAATCTATAAAAGCTAAATAAATACTACAGTACGGGTGTATGAGTATTGATGTGCCTACATTAGGCCAAGCACCCCAACCACATCATTCTAAGGGCACTTTAGAATGACTAATACCAGTACTTTTTTTCAGGTGCCCAAAATGTGTGGTTACTTCACTAGTGAGACAGTATTGGGGCTACTAGGCTCACCACAAGAGCAGTCTATGCTTCTGTTGTAGAAAGAAACACTGCTAATCTTTCGGAAGGAAGCTGGGGAACAATGAGCTCAGGTCATGCTGGAGTTTTTGGGTGCAACTATGTAGAAGTTGGGGAGGCGTAAGTACTGCAGAAGATATATTATTTTTTCAGGCATTATTAAAAGAAAAACCTTAAATGTGGCGTGTTGTTCTAATGCCTTCCTTTGCTTCCTCTGGTGTCCTTTGTTACGGTACTAATTGTACTGCACTGCTGCATGTGAGTAAGCGGAGTACTGTGCAGATGAAACTTTAGATGTAAATTATTTTTATAGACTTCCCAAAGTCAATGTAAATAAAACCACAAGACCAACATGTGTCATGTCGTGACTGCCCCAGCAAGGGTTTATAGCATGCAACACGGCAGTATTCAATGCTCTAGATTCTGTAGTGTTTGGGGCCTTATAAAGGTAAATTTGTGTGATCACTGAGGATTTTCAAGGCTACACACTTTACACTTTCTGAAATTGCAGGATTCATTTTAAAATGGGTACAACATGGTAAAATAGGATTTACAGTCTTTGCTGGAAGACATTTGTCTAGAAGCTCCTCTGGAAGTATACAGGCAATGTCTGGCATCATTTATTTATTTTTCCATTTTAGTATTTGAATCTAAGGTATGTGCTAATTTTCCTTTAAAGTGAATCTTGTCAGCAGGTTACTGCTATGTCTGCCAGTAGCAAGGTTCAACTGTACAATTCTATACCTCTGTGGATAGATCCCCTCCCCAACTCGCATCAATTTGGAAGGTTTACTACTCCAGGGTGATTCACTTACTACTTTAACCAGAAAAATAGCTGAAACTTCTAAAAGACACCATCATGCTGGACTTTGGATGTTACATACTTTGGTTCACAAGGAACTTGTTTTAAAGCAGGTGTTGAAAATGTCCTCTGTTCACATCCAATCACACCTGCATGCAACATTCTATATTTTTGAATGTATTCCAGAGGATGTCTGGGGTCATGGCCTGAATTTCTTCCGGAGTGCCTGTAATGTTGTTACTGTACACCCGGCACCACAAATGGCCCCAAAGGGAAAAAAAACAATCTGGCGGTGTTAATTTGGGCAATCTTGGTGGCCATAGTCCCTTGGAGAATGCAGTCATCAAAGAAGGCTTCAATACATGGTTTGGATGGCAGATTTTGACCTTCAAATATCTTTAGAAACTCACTTTCGCCCCTCTTTAAGAACTCAGTTTTACAATATCTTTTCCCAATGAAAATGTGCTTCTCCAAATTGTATCTGTACATTTTGGGCAAACGAAAGGAATTCGGCAGGCATGAAAAGAAGGCACCACACAAACTGCTGGCTTGCAGCAAGTCTATCTCCTACTGAAGAAGACCGGAGGGGCGTCAAGTCAGCGACACCACTCAGTGCGAGGATGCTTCTCTGCACTGTCGCTGAGGTTCATTGCATGGTCACGTCTCATGAGCCACAGTAGATACAGTCCAAAGTTAAGTACGGTTCAATACTCTTATAGAAGTTACAGCAATTTTTGCAGGTAGTTTGGAGTGAGTCACCCTGTAGTTAAAGGTTTTGCCAGCAACTGTGACAACCTGGCAGATAGGGGGTTCAAAGGACCCTGTGTAAGAATTGCTGCACATTATGTAGTTAATGTGTTTGCTGTCTCCAGATGATGATGTCCAGTGGATTCTTTATATCCTGACACATTGCCACAAACTGTTTAAAATGCAGTTCTGTCAAGTCAGCCAAACATAAAAGAAAAATTTGGGAAAAATAAAAACTAATGCTACAATCACACCACCTTGCATCCTTTGACACCTCTGTACAATGGACTACTTTTCATCTTATCCATCTTGCCTTTTTTTTTTTTCTCATCAGTTTTTAAAATCAAGGAGGTAAACTGAAATTTTATGTATCCATTGACTACCGATGGATCAGTGAAGCTCATATGGAAAACTGAAGTGAATAGAATGTTTTGGTTTCTTTTATCTGTATTTAATTAATCCCCATGGACATTTTTAAAATGTACCAATAACGAAATAAAATGAGCTGTTTAGCCATAGATCATGCCATAATTGTGAGGATAAAAACCTTTATTAAATACACGGTTGATATAATGGTGGCACTGCAGAAGACAGGTGCACACACATATCACAATAATATATACAGATATAATCATTTTTATACTTGTCCTTTTATCATAACTGGACACCGTATCAGGATAGAATTCACATAAAGTAAAAAAAATATATATGAAGTCACAATATGGTAAATTGTCACACAGATGAGCATGCATGTAAGTAGATGCTAAATTGCAGTCAAAACATATCCTCTCATATTGAAGGTTGTATTAGAATCTGAGTGTTCAGGATATGTATGATAAGTCAGAGACCATATCAGCGTAAATATCCACCACATGTAAGATGTATTCATGTATCCCATCAGTGTGATCCATATAGTAGCTCCATTGTTATGGATATAATTGTGTCTATTGGAGACCATGTGAATAGAACATTTGGTAATGCATATAATATGTGGGGAAAGAGAAAACACTGCATGTGCACACGTGGTCAAAATTGTTGGTACCCCTCTTTAATGACAGAAAAACGCACAATGGTCACAGAAATAACTTGAATCTGACAAAAGTATTAATACATAAAAATATGAAAATTTAGGTCATGGCTCATGGAAGGCAACTTCAGAATAGTCCAATGTTTTCCTCTTAGCCGTTCTTGGGTGTTTTAGCTGTGTGTTTTGGGTCATTATCCTGCTGCAAGACCCATGACCTGTGACTGAGACCAAGCTTTCTGCCACTGGGCAGCACATTTCTCTCTAGAATCCCTTGATAGTCTTGAGATTTCATTGTAGCCTTTCACAGATTGTAGACACCCTGTTCCAGATGCGGCAAAGCAGCCCCAGAACATAACAGTCTCCTCCATGTTTCACAGTAGGGACAGTGTTCTTTTCTTGATATGCTTCATTTTTTCCATCTGTGAACATAGCTGATATGCCTTACCAAGAAGTTCAATTTGTCTCCTCTGGCCATAGGACATTCTCCCAGAAGCTTTGTGGCTTGTGAAAATGTAGTTTGGCAAAAATTACAGTCTGGCTTTTTTATTTTATTTTTTTTCAACAATGGTTTCCTCTTCGGTTGTCTCCCATGTGGTCTACTTTGGCTCATACAACGATGGATGGTGAGATCTGACACTGCTGTTCCTTGAGCTTGAAGTTCACCTTTAATCTATTAAGAAGCTTTTCTGAGCTCTTTTGTTACCCTTCATATTATCCGTCTTTGATTTATCATCAATTTTCCTTCTGCGGCCACATCCAGGGAGGTTGGCTACAGTTCCATGGATTTTAAAGGGAATCTGTCACTCCAAAAATGGCCTATAAACTAAGGCCACCGGCATCAGGGGCTTATCTAGAGCATTCTGTAATGCTGTAGAGAAGTCCCTGATGTGTCCTGAAAGATGAGAAAAACAGGTTTTCTGCTTCGCCACATTGGGGGACACAGGACCATGGGTGTTATGCTGCTGTCACTAGGAGGCTGGCACTAAGCTGAGACAAAAAAGGTTAGCTCCTCACCTGCAGTATACACCCTCATGCTGGCTTCCAGAGACCCAGTTCAAGCTTCGTGTCCGTAGGAGGCACACTGGATTTAATTCTTTCCCTTTTTTTATCGGACAAAGGGGCGACGGAACCTTTCAAGGCTCCGATCTCCCCGAATCATCAACAGGCGAGCACGGGAGTTCACCTCTCCGTACCCTCTCCTGCGACGTGGGATGCCACTGCCTGAGCTGATTTTTTGGGGCGACGGGCCTTTTCTAGGGACCGATCTTCCCTCCCCCCACCCCCTCCCTACAGACGAGCACATGGAGTGTCCTCCACGTATCCTCTTCTGCAGCCAGGTCTTTTTTGCCGGACATCTGCCCTGCCCACCAGGTTTTCCCTCGGCTGTTCAGAGGCACTTTACGTTGTGGCATCCGTGCAGCCCCCACCGCATCACCACTGAATATGCGGTTGATCGAAGGTGGCGGACGGTTCCTCTCCACCCCCCTTTCAGGGGATGGTGGATGGAGGCTCCCCAACCCCTGCACCGTCCTAATCGCCCCGGGCACAGCTCACCAGGATCCTGTGTGCAGCAGTCTCTGCGTTCCACCCTCTATCGGGGTAAGTGCCTCAGGTGGGGGGTCGGCTGCTCTGCGGTCCGGAGGGCTCTCCACCCCCCTTTTCGCGTCATCCTGTGGTGCCGCGCCCCGGTCCTGGCGCTTCTCGCTCGGCGAGATTTCCTCTCTGCTAATCTCGGCGGCCATCTTGGATTTTCCTCTGCACGCCGCAGCTCCAGCTCTCCCAGCCGCAGCTTCCCCCACGTGCAGCGCTGTGAACGCCGCCTGTCACCAGCACCACCGCCGTGTCTCTCTGCGGGACACAGGACCACGGGTAAGGAGACCACGTCAGGTTCTCCCCTGCAGCGCCGCCCTCGCTTCCTTAGTTTTATAGACCCTGAGGTCTATCTTACATTAGGGTACACCATGTCCCAGTCAAAAAGTCCACAAAGGTGCATACTACCTTTTTCTGCGTGTACCACCTGCCAGGCTCCATTTCCTCGGCCTCAGATTTCCCCCCTCTGCTCAGCCTGCGATGCCCCAAGTGCCCTGGAGCCCTCCACCATCACCGATCCCGGCGTACCTAATCCCCCTGCGTGGGTCACTTCACTGTCTCAGTCCGTGGATTTTTTGGCCAATGCTATCAAATCCATTCAAACCCCCCCTGGGGAGCGGGGCAATCCCCTTTCATGGGTTAAGAGATCCCTCTGTAACAGGGGAATCGTCGGCCAGCAGGGGCCGCTCTCCGGAAAGAGGCACGGTCATCCAGAAAACGGATCCGCTCTACCTCTCCTGAGCACTCACCACGCCACTCAGCTTCTGGCAGCTCCGCCTCTCGCTCACCCACTGTAGGGGTTCGTAGCGTCCACGACTCTGAATATGAGTCTGATGTATCCTTAGACCCGGATGCTCCAGAGTTTAGATCTACAGTTGACTCCCTCATTGAGGCAGTCAATCACGCCCTCAAAGTGGACGATGACCCTAATCCTGCTCTGGATCACTTAGTCTCCTTTACTAGAGCCAAGAGTTCTCATAAGACGTTCGCCTCTCACCCTGATTTTCTGGATATAGTCAGGCGACACGGAGCATCCGGATAAGCGTTTCACGGGCAAAAAGGCCCTGGAATCGAAGTATCCCTTTTCCGCAGATCTTGTTAAAGACTGGACGGAATCCCCATTAGTAGATCCTCCGGTTTCGCGCCTAGCTTCCAAAACCCTCTTATCCGTTCCAGATGGCGCTTCAATTAAAAACCCCACAGAACGCCAGATAGATTCCCTAGCTCGCTCAGTGTACGAAGCCTCAGGTTCTTCTTTCTCCCTCCTTCGCCGCGGCTTGGGTGGCCAAGGCAATGGTTTCCTGGGCAGATGCCCTAGCAAAATCCGTTCAGGAACAGGATCTCCCGTCTGAGGTGGCGGATCTTGCCAAACAGATCGCCATGGCTGGTGATTACGTTATGTACGCATCTCTCGATGCAGCGAACTGTGCAGCAACGGCGGCTTCTAACGCCATCACCATCAGAAGAGCTATTTGGCTCAGAGTGGCGCGCAGATTCCTCCTCTAAAAAGTCAGATTTCTCTCCATTTTCAGAGCGGGCGTCTTTTTGGAGAAAGCTAGACCAGCTTATTTCCGACGCTACAGGGGAAAAGAGCAATTTCCTTCCCCAACAGAAGCCCAAGGCTGCCTTCCAGCGCCAACCATATTTCCGTTTTCAGCCCTTTCGTAGCAGTCCAGCCTGGTCCAATCCTGCCGCCTCTTCCAGTTTGGACCGATCCGCTCGCTCAGACAGAGACGTTCGTCCCTCTTTCAGGCCGAATCAATCCTGGCGGGGAAAGCCTAGGCATCCCAGAACCAGAGGGTCCAGATCTGCCAGATTCCCAGAAAGGAGATCCGACGGGCAGGAATGGGGGAGGACTTGTCCAAGTTGATCAACCAGCCCAGGCGCGAAAGAGAATCCAAGGTAATGTGGACGCTTGCCTTGCAGGCCTGAAAAGACGGACCTTTTATGAGGAGGTCGTCTAAGTAAGACAACACGACCACTCCTCGAGCGTGAAGAATGGCCATGACGGCCGCCATGACTTTCATGAATACCCTGGGCGCCGTGCCAAGACCGAAGGGTAAGGCCGTGAATTGGAAATGGTCCTCTAGGATGGCAAAACGGAGGAACCTTTGATGTGGGAATATTGGAATATGAAGATAGGCATCCTTGATGTCTACTGACGCCAGGTATTCCCCTCTCTCCATAGAGGAGATGACCGACCGGAGCAATTCCATCCTGAAGTGCCGTACTTTTACGCACTTGTTCAGGAGCTTCAGGTCCAAAATGGGGCGCACTTTCCCATCCTTTTTTGTCACGACGAAGAGGTTTGAGTAGAAACCTGAACCTCTCGTGTTCCGGAACAATGACCCCGCTCTGACGGAGGGAATGAATGGCGCAAAGAAGGGCGCTAGACTGAGCCCCCGAACTCGGGAGACGAGAGGGAAAAACCGTGCTGGAGGGGATGCAGAGAACTATTTTGTAGCCAGATGACACCAGATCCCTGACCCATTCGTCATGGATGACGGAGAGCCAGGCTTGCTGAAAAAGTAGACGTCTGCCTACTTTGGAGGTGTCGACTGGAACCGTTCCCGAGTCATTGCGAAGGGAATGATCCTGGACACCTCAAGGGGACTGGTCTTGCTTCCTCGGTCCAAGGCCCAAGAGCTTCAACAGGGAGCTCGGACGCTCTGCCATCCTCGCCCGCGACACATCCGGTTCGCCATGAACATCCTGGGCAAAATGGTAGCCGCAATAGAAGCGGTCCCCTTCGCTCAACTCCATCTCCGCCCCTTACAACAGGCTCTGCTGGACAACTGGGACAGGAGTCCCTTATCCCTCGATCGTCCATGGCCTTTGTCCCCGCTGGTCAGGCAATCCCTCGTATGGTGAATCCTGAGTCCATCTCTCCTCCAGGGGAAGTCTTTTCTCCCGATCCGCTGGTTAGTGGTAACTACTGACGCCAGTCTCCTCGGCTGGGGTGCGGTGTTTCTACACCACTCTGCCCAAGGCCGTTGGACAATTCGGGAGTCGAGGCTCCATATAAACATCCTGGAGATTCGTGCGATCAGACTCGCCCTGAGACGCTTTCACCCCCTGCTCGCGGGTCACCCAATCCGAGTCCAATCGGACAATGTCACTGCAGTGGCGTATATAAACCATCAAGGGGGTACCCGCAGCAGGGCGGCGATGCAGGAAGTCTCCCACATTCTTCGTTGGGCCGAAGCCAACCACTCCACCATTTCCGCGGTGCACATTCCAGGCATCAAAAACTGGGTGGCGGACTTTCTGAGCCGTCAGGGCCTTGCCTCGGGGGAGTGGGAACTCCATCCAGAGGTTTTTCGGCAGATCTGCCTTCGCTGGGGGACCCCGGACGTGGATCTGATGGCGTCCAGATTGAACGCCAAGGTTCACAATTTCATTGCTCGTTCTCGGGATCCCCAGGCTATCGGAGTGGATGCGCTGATATCCCCGTGGCATCAGTTCCAACTCCCATACGTGTTTCCTCCGCTTCCCTTACTGCCGAAGGTGATCCGGAAGATCAAGACGGAGGGGGTTCTGGTCGCCCCGGATTGGCCAAGTCGTGCTTGGTACGCGGAACTCGTTCAGCTCGTAGTCGACGTCCCCTGGCGGTTACCAGACCGCCCAGATCTGCTTTGCCAAGGGCCAATCTGCCACCAGAGCTCAGGGGCTCTACATTTAACGGCGTGTATGTTGAAACATGGATTCTAACTCGAGCTGGTTTCTCTCAGTGGGTCATTCCCACCATGATAAGCGCTCGCAAGGCGTCTTCCGCTTCCATCTATCACCGCACCTGGAAAATCTTTTTCTCGTGGTGCAGACTCCGAGGTCGTCCTCCGCTTGTTTTCTCAATCCCTTGCATTTTGGATTTTCTTCAGTCTGGCTTGGATCCCGGCTTGGCGCTGAGTTCCCTCAAGGGTCAGATATCGGCGTTATCCGTGTTATTCCAATGTAGGATCGCTGCCAACCTTCAAGTCAAGACTTTCATTCAGGGGGTCTCCCATGTGGTACCCCCTATAAGATGCCGTTAGAGACCTGGGATCTCAACTTGGTTCTGGGGGTTCTTCAGGAGCCTCCTTTTGAGCCTCTTCAGGACATTCCGCTTACTGTCCTCTCCTGGAAGGTTGCCTTCCTTGTGGCCGTAACGTCTATCAGACGGGTCTCAGAATTGGCCGCTTTGTCCTGCCGGGCCCCTTTTCTTGCCTTCGACCAGGACAAGGTAGTCTTACGTCATCTCCGGCCTTTCTCCCTAAGGTGGTCTCATCTTTTCACCTTAACGAGGACATCATTCTTCCCTCTTTTTGCCCGCAGCCAAAACACAGGGTCGAAAAAGCCCTTCATACCCTGGACATGGTACGGGCCCTTAGGAGGTACATTTCCAGAACGGCTCATTTCAGAAAATCGGACTCCCTTATTGTTCTCCCGGAGGGTCACAGATAGGGTTTGGCTGCGTCTAAAGCCACAATAGCCAGATGGATTCGATCTGCTATCCAGGAATCTTATCGGGTCAGGGACAGGCTTATCCCGGCGGGGATTAGAGCACACACTCCACTCGGTCAATGGGTGCTTCCTGGGCCATCTGGCACCAGGCAATGGCGGAGCAGGTTTGCAAGGCCGCAACGGGGTCCAGCCTGCATACTTTCACAAAGCACTACAATGTCCACATTCATTCCTCTGCGGACGCGGCCCTTGGCAGACGTATTCTACAAGCGGCCGTCGCGCATTTGTAGTCAGATGGTACACGGAGTTGTTTGGTTGTATTGTTTCCCTCCCAGGGACTGCTTTGGGACGTCCCATGGTCCTGTGTCCCCCAATGTGGCGAAGGAGAAATAGGGATTTTTGTGGGTACTCACCGTAAAATCCTTTTCTCCGAGCCACTCATTGGGGGACACAGCACCCACCCTGTTAGCCTGTTCGGCTTCTTACCTTTTTCGGTTTTTGACATGTTATACTCTGTTTCATGATATATTGTTATTATTCTCCTACTGCTTTTTGCACTGAGCTGGGTCTCTGGAAGCCAGCAGGGGAGGAGCTAACCTTTTTTTTTTTGTCTCAGCTTAGTGTCAGCCCCCTAGTGACAGCCGCATAACACCCATGGTCCTGTGTCCCCCAATGAGTGGCTCGGAGAAAAGGATTTTACGGTGAGTACCCACAAAAATCCCTATATATTACTCACCCAAGGGCGGTCCTGCTGCGGTCCAGTCTGATGGGCGTCCCTCTCTGGTTCGGGGCCTCCCATCTTCATACAATGACGTCCTCTTGTCTTATTGCCATGGCTCCTGCGCAGGTGTACTTTGTCTGCCCTTTTGAGGGCAGAGCAAAGTACTGCAGTGCGCAGGCGCCAGGAAAGGTCAGAGTCCCTGCGCGTGTGTGTATAAAGACTGCAGATATCCTGATGAAGGTTTATACCGGAACGCGCATCGGGGTTGGTGCCACATGCACTAACCCAACCGCACTGGTATAGTATCTGCAGTCTTTAATACTTGCAGTGTTTTCGCTTTTCCCCATATATTGTATACATTACCAACAGTGCTCTCCAATACATGCAGTTATGCCCTTAACAAGGGAACTACTAGGTGGATCACACTGATGGGATACATTTATACATATCTTACATGTGGGGGATATTTACACTGATATGGTCTCAGACTCATAATTTATGTCCTAAACACTCAGATTCTGAGAGATCCTTTCATATTATTGAAGGTTGTGTTTTGACTGCAGTTTAGCATTGATGAGCGAATGTGCTGGGATAAGGTGTTATCAGAGAATGCTTGTGTGCTAAGAATTTCTTCGGCGTGCTCGAATACTATATTAGAGTCCCTACGGCTGCATGTCTCGCGGCTGTTTAACAGCCACATTACATGCAGGGATTTCCTAACAAACGGGCAATCCCTGCATGTGTTGCAGCTGTTGAACAGCTGTGGCAACTCAAACATAGTATTCGAGTACGCTGAAGATACTCCTTTAGCACCTGAGTGTGCTCAAATCACCTTAACTGAGCATGTTCACTCAACACAATTATTTGACATCTACAGTTGTGGCCAAAAGTATTGACACCCCTGCAATTCTGTCAGATAATACTCAGTTTCTTCCTGAAAATGATTGCAAACCCATTATTTGTTATTATCTTCATTTAATTTGTCTTAAATGAAAAAAACACAAAAAGAATTGTCCTAAAGCCAAATTGGATATAATTCCACACCAAACATAAAAAAGGGGGGGAGAAAAAGTATTGGCACTGTTCGTAAAATCATGTGATGCTTCTCTAATTTGTGTAATTAACAGCACCTGTAACTTACCTGTGGCACCTAACAGGTGTTGGCAATAACTAAATCACACTTGCAGCCAGTTGACATGGATTAAAGTTGACTCAACCTGTGTCCTTGTGTGTACCACATTGAGCATGGAGAAAAGAAAGAAGACCAAAGAACTGTCTGAGGACTTGAGAAAGAAAATTGTGAGGGAGCATGAGCAATCTCAAGGCTACAAGTCCATCTCCAAAGACCTGAATGTTCCTGTGTCTACCGTGCGCAGTGTCATCAAGAAGTTTAAAGCCCATGGCACTGTGGCTAACCTCCCTAGATGTGGACGGAAAAGAAAAATTGACAAGAGATTTCAATGCAAGATTGTGCGGATGTCTGGATGTTAGTCGAGGTTCTTTATCAAACAAGTTCAAGCTGCCCTGGTTTCCGAGGGTACAACAGTGTCAACCCGTACTATCTGTCGGTGTCTGAATGAAAAGGGACTGTATGGTAGGAGACCCAGGAAGACCCCACTTCTTACCCAGAGACATAAAAAAGCCAGGCTGGAGTTTGCCAAACCTTACCTGAAAAAGCCTAAAACGTTTTGGAAGAATGTTCTCTGGTCAGATGAGACAAAAGTAGAGCTTTTTGGGAAAAGGCATCAACATAGAGTACACAAGAGAAAAAAAAGAGGCATTCAAAGAAAAGAACACGGTCCCTACAGTCAAACATGGCGGAGGTTCCCTGATGTTTTGGGGTTGCTTTGCTGCCTCTGGCACTGGACTGCTTGACCGTGTGCAGCAGGACAATGACCCAAAACACATTTCAAAAAGCACTAGAAAATGGTTTGAGAGAAAGCACTGGAGACTTCTAAAGTGGCCAGCAATGAGTCCAGACCTAAATCCCATAGAACACCTGTGGAGAGATCTAAAAATGGCAGTTTGGAGAAGGCACCCTTCAAATATCAGGGACCTGGAGCACTTTGCCAAAGAAGAATGGTCTAAAATGCCAGCAGAGCTTTGTAAGAAACTCATTGATGGTTACCGGAAGCGGTTGGTTGCAGTTATTTTGGCTAAAGGTTGTGCAACCAAGTATTAGGCTGAGGGTGCTAATACTTTTGTCTGGCCCATTTTTGGAGTTTTGTGTGAAATGATCAATTTTTTGCTTCATTCTTTTTTGTGTGTTTTCCTTTAAGACAAATTAAATGAAGATAATAATACCAAAGAATTTGTGATTGCAATCATTTTCAGGAAGAAACTGAGTATTATCTGACAGAATTGCAGGGGTGTCAATACTTTTGGCCACAACTGTATTTACTTGCATGCGCTTTGTGTGACAATTTACCATGTTGTGACTCTTCAGATACTTACCTTTTGTGAGTTCTAACCTGATGCTGTGTCCAGTTATGCCAGTTATGATCTCACATGTTTAACCCCTTTCTGATATTGGACGTACTATTCTGTCCATGTGGGGTGGGCCCTAATTCCCAAGAACGGAATAGTACGTCATAGCGATCGGCCGCGCTCTCGGGGGGAGCGCGGCCGGGTGTCGGCTACCTATCGCAGCTGACATCCTGCACTATGTGCTAGGAGCGGTTACGGACTTCCCCTGGCACATTAACCCACGGCACACCGCGATCAAACATGATCGTGGTGTGCCGGCGGTATAGGGAAGCATCGCGCAGGGAGGGGGCTCCCTGCGGGCTTCCCTGAGACCCCGCAGCAACGCGATGTGATTGCGTTGCTGCGAGGGTCTCTTACCTCCGCCTCCTCCTTGCAGGCCCGGATCCAAGATGGCCGTGGCATCCGGGTCCTGCAGGGAGGTGGCTTCACTGCGCCTGCTCATAGCAAAGTGCACGTCAGATCGCTGATCTGACAGTGCACAGCAAAGTGTCAGATCAGCGATCTTACACTATAACATGATGCCCCCCCCAAAAAAAAATAAAAAATATTGTTCCTATAAATACATTTCTTTATCTAAATAAAAACAACAAAAGTACACATATTTAGTATCGCCGCGTCCGTAACGACCCCACCTATATAACTATATCACTAGATAACCCCTTCAGTGAACACCGTAAAAAAAAAAAAGAGGCAAAAGACAACGCTTTATTCTCATACCGCCAAACAAAAAGTGGAATAACACGCGATCAAAAAGACTGATATAAATAACCATGGTACCGCTGAAAACAAGCCCCAATACAGCATCATCAGCGAAAAATAAAAAAGTTATAGTCCTCAGAATAAAGCGATGTAAAAATAATTATTTTTTCTATAAAATAGTTTTTATCGTATAAAAGCGCCAAAACATAAAAGAAATTATATAAATGAGGTATCGCTGTAATCGTACACTGACCCGAAGAATAAAACTGCTTTATCAATTTCACCAAACGCGGAACGATCTAAACGCCTCCCCCAAAGAAATTCAAGAATAGATGGTTTTTGGTCATTCTGCCTCACAAAAATCAGAATAAAAGGTGATCAAAAAATGTCACGTGCCAGAAAATGTTACCAATAAAAACGTCAACTCGTCCCGCAAAAAACAAGACCTCACATGACTGTGAACTCAAATATGGAAAAATTATAGCTCTCAAAATGTGGTAACGCAAAAAATATTTTTTGCAATAAAAAGCGTCTTTCAGTGTGTGACGGCTGCCAATCATAAAAATCCGCTAAAAAACCCGCTATAAAAGTAAATCAAACCCCCCTTCATCACCCCCTTAGTTGGGGAAAAATTAAAAAATGTATTTATTTCCATTTTCTCATTAGGGTTAAGGCTACAGTTAGGGTTGGGGCTAACGTTGGGGTTAGGGTTTGGATTACATTTACGGTTGAGATAGGGTTAGGGGTGTGTCTGGGTTAGAGGTGTGTTTAGGGTTACCGTTGGGATTAGAGTTAGGGGTGTTTGGATTAGGGTTTCAGCTATAATTGGGGGGTTTCCACTGTTTAGGCACATCAGGAGCTTTCCAAACGCAACATGGCGTCCGATCTCAATACCAGCCAATTCTGCATTGAAAAAGTAAAACAGTGCTCCTTCCCTTCCAAGCTCTCCCGTGTGCCCAAACAGGGGTTTACCCCAACATATGGGGTATCGGCATACTCAGGACAAATTGGGCAACAACTTTTGGGGTCCAATTTCTCCTGTTACCCTCGGGAAAATACAAAACTGGGGGCTAAAAAACAATTTTTGGGGGAAAATTTTTTTTTTAATTTTCACGGCTCTGCGTTATAAACTGTAGTGAAACACTTGGGGGTTCAAAGTTCTCACAACACATCTAGATAAGTTCCTTGGGGGGTCTAGTTTCCAATATGGGGTCACTTGTGGGGAGTTTCTACTGTTTAGGTACATTAGGGGCTCTGCAAACGCAATGTGACGCCTGCAGACCAATCCATCTAAGTCTGCATTCCAAATGATGCTCCTTCCCTTCCGAGCTCTGCCATGTGCTCAAACGGTGGTTCCCCCCCACATATGGGGTATCAGCGTACTCAGGACAAATTGGACAACAATATTTAGGGTCCAAGTTCTCCTGTTACCCTTGGAAAAATACAAAACTGGGGGCTAAAAAATAATTTTTGTGGGAAAAAATTTTTGTTTTATTTTTACGGCTCTGCATTATAAACTTCTGTGAAGCCCTTGGTGGGTCAAAGTGCTCACCACACATCTAGATAAGTTCCTTAGGGGGTCTACTTTCCAAAATGGTGTCACTTGTGGGGGGTTTCAATGTTTAGGCACATCAGTGGCTCTCCAAACACAACATGGTGTCCCATCTCAATTCCAGTCAATTTTGCATTGAAAAGTCAAATGGCGCTCCTTCCATTCCAAGCATTGTCATGCGCCCAAACAGTGGTTTACCCCCACATATGGGGTATCTGCTTACTCAGGACAAATTGTACAACTACTTTTGGGGTCCATTTTCTCTTGTTACCCTTGGTAAAATAAAAAAAATTGGAGCTGAAGTTATTTTTTTGTGAAAAAAAAGTTAAATGTTCATTTTTATTTAAACATTCCAAAAATTCCTGTGAAGCACCAGAAGGGTTAATAAACTTCTTGAATGTGGTTTTGAGCACCTTGAGGGGTGTAGTTTTTAGAATGTTGTCACACTTGGGTATTTTCTATTATATAGACCCCTCAAAATGACTTGAAATGAGATGTGGTCCCTAAAAAAAAAAAAAAAAATGGTGTTGTAATAATGAGAAATTGCTGGTCAACTTTTAACCCTTAACTCCCTAACAAAAAAAAAATTTGGTTCCAAAATTATGCTGATGTAAAGTAGACATGTGGGAAATGTTACTTATTAAGTATTTTGTGTGACATATCTCTGTGATTTAATTGCATAAAAATTGAAAGTTGGAAAATTGCGAAATTTTCGCCAAATTTCAGTTTTTTTCACAAACGCAGGTAACATCAAAGAAATTTTACCACCATCATGAAGTACAATATGTCACGAGAAAACAGTGTCAGAATCACTGGGATCCGTTGAAGCGTTCCAGAGTTATAACCTCATAAAAGGACAGTGGTCAGAATTGTAAAAATTGGCCTGGTCATTAACGTGCAAACCACCCTTGGGGGTAAAGGGGTTAAAAATAATTATATCTGTATATTATTGTGATGTGTGTGTGCGCATCTGTATTCCACAGCGTCACCATTGTAACAACTGTGTATGTAATAATTTTTTTTATCTTGATTAGTCCTAGGTAATGACATAATCAGTTTGTTTTTGTTTTTTTTTCTTTTGGTATTTGTGTCTTTCTGAATGGTCCTTGTCATACAAAGTCTGGCAGGTACAGGTGCTTCTCACAAAATTAGAATATCACCAAAAAGTTAATTTATTTCAATTCTTCAATACAAAAAGTGAAACTCTTATATAGAGTCATTAAAAACATAGTGATCCATTTCAAGTGTTTATTTCTGTTATTGATTATGGCTTGCAGCAAATGAAAACTCAAATATCATTATCTCAGTAAATTAGAATACTTTATAACACCAGCTTGAAACATTTATTTTAAAATCTGAAATGTTGGCTTACTGAAATGTATGTTCAGTAAATGCACTCAATACTTGGTCGAGGCTCCTTTTGCATCAATTACTGCATCAATGCGGCGTGGCATGGAGGTGATCAGCCTGTGGCACTGCTGAGGGTTTATGGAAGCCCAGGTTGCTTTGATAGCAGCTTTCAGCTCGTCTACATTGTTGGGTCTAATGTCTCTTATCATCCTCTTGACAATACCCTATAGATTCTCTATGGGGTTAAGGTCAGGTGAGTTTGCTGCCAATCAAGCGCAGTGATACTGTTGTTTGTAAACCAGGTATTGGTACTTTTGACAGTGTGGACAGGTGCAGCAGAAAAAAAAAGCAGTGATGTTTACCTCCCCAGGCCTTCAAGCAAATGCAGGATGCAGTGGACCCATGTAGTTAAGATGGCGGCAACACGAGCAAGCGTGCATATCTTGACCAAAATATCAGCGAATACCTCACATTTTATATGTATTTTCTGCACTTTGTTTTTCAGGGTGCAGATGGGTCCATTTAGTCTTGTAATCTATGGTGTTTGTTCACCTGGGATGCATTTGGATAGTGTTGGGCAGCCTGTCTGATTGAATTGTATGGGCTATTAAGCTGGATGCTGTGCATTACCTGTATGTGAACAGTGCTCCATACAATTCTCTATTGTGCACATCGCTGCCTTTTTTTCTGCTGTTTTTTGAATTTTTGGAGGATTTTGAAGTCCTCTTTTTGTGGTTTTGCTGTTCAGTGTGGACAGGTGCCTAGTCTTGCTTTCCATCACCAAAAAGCTTGTCGGCAGAGGGAAGCAAGAAGTGCTCTCACATTTCCTGATAGACAGCTGCGTTGACTTTGGTCTTGATAAAACACAGTAGACTTACACCAGCAGATGACATGGCTCTCCAAACCATCACTGATTGTGGTAACTTCACACTAGACCTCAAGCAGCTTGGATTGTGGTCTCTCCACTCTTCCTCCAGACTCTGGGACCTTGATTTCCAAATGAAATTTACTTAAATCTGAAAAAAAACACCTTGGACCACTGAGCAACAGTCCAGTTCTTGTTCTCCTTGGCCCAGGTGAGACACGTTGTCTATTGGTCATGAGAGCATGACACAAGGAATGCGATACTTGAAGCCCATGTCCTGGATGCATCTGTGTGTGGCGGCTCTTGAAGCAATGATTCCAGCAGCAGTCCGCTCCTTGTGAATCTCCCCCAAATTTTTGTGGCTTACCCTCCTTGTGGAGTGTGTCAGTGACTGCCTTCTGTACATCTGTCAAGTCAGCAGTCTTCCCCATGATTGTGGAGCCTACAGAAACAGACTAAGGGACCTCTTTAAACACTTAGGAAGCCTTTGCAGGTGTTTTTTGTTAATTCTAATTTACTGTGATAATGACTTTTGGGTTTTCACTGGCTGTAAGCCATTAACAGAAATAAACACTTGAAAAGGATCACTCTGTAATGACTCTGTATAATGAGTTTAACATTTTGTATTGAAGAACTGAAATTAACGTTACTGATATATTCATACATATATTTATATGCGTCATCCAAGTTCATTATTTTTAAAATGTATGTATTGCTCGACGACACTGATCTGAAAACAAGACCGCACATGTAGTACACGTTTAACATTGGATCCTTTTAGCCTTCAGAGCTGTGGTTTCAAATGGACTCAAAGAAGAAAATGGATCCTGGGTCAAGAAAATCGGTCTTGAAAATAAACCCCCTCACTTTCTGAAGAAAAATCTATGTTATGCTTCTTGTTGCAGATGTGTGGGCTGGAGAAGCGGTGAAGAAAGTGAAATCGGTACCTAGTAGTGATGAGAGAACATGTTCAGATAACGTGTTATCCGAGTAGCTTGAGCGCGTTCGGATAGTATGTTCGAGTCCCCTCAGCTGCAGGATACCCAGCTGTTACACAGCTGCAATACATGTTGCATCTGAGCCCGTTTTAAAAGAAGATCTTGAATTGCTGGCAGCTTCCAGTATGTTTCTTGAGAGAATCCTGTTTTGCTTGTACTAAACAGAAGGATGATTAAGGCTCTTACATTGTCCTCAATCTTCCTCAACCTTTTGGGAATTAATGGAATTGGAAGGAATGTTTATGAAATTTTCTTGCAGGACTTTGAGATGGTCCATTACAAAATACAAAAATCTGACTGGCACAGCCAGACTAGTGTGAATAAGTGCATACCTGGAGGAGCTACCTCCATATACAATATACAAAAAAAGGTTGCACTCTTTCATGCTAAAGCATGTCAGTTTTGAATATGTGAAATTTGAATAGCAATACGGCTTTGGAGGATTAGGAAAAAATATGAGGTGCTTGGCATAAAATTTGGCCAAATATTATGTGCCCATCAACCTGGCAGTGCAACCTTTTTTATATATGGAGATAGCTCCTCCTGGTATGCACCTATTCACACTAGTGTGGATGTGCCAGTCAGTTTTTTGTCTTTTGTAATGTTAGCTTACTGACCGAGCACTCTGCCCTCCACCAGGTGGTGATTTTAATTCCAGCAGGTCCCTACTTACCCATAAATACAGGCATTGCTGACAGAGGTGTCTACATTCACCCAGAAATTCAGTCATCAGCCTGAGGCCGGGGTCACACTAGACCGTAATACGGACGAGTGCAATGCGATAAAAAATCGCATAGCACTCACCCCAATGTTAATCTATGGGGCAGCTCCCATCATCCGATATTTTCTCGGCCGTATTCAGGATCCGAGTGAAATCGCAGCATGCTGCGATTGTCAGCGTATCTCGGGCAAGACTCGCCAATGAAAGTCTATGGGTGCGAGAAAACATCGGATTACATACGGACCATGCGTGTGCATTGCGAGAAATACGGAAGACTTCTCCAGGTGACAGGAAATTGAATCATCCATTATCAGGAAGCTTTGGCATGCTAATTTCTGGCCCACGCTGGATTGCAAACCAGGAAGCACGCCTCCACGGAGTGTTCTGTAGTAGCAGCATGGCCAGGCATATTAATGTGGAGATGCTCATTGCTCTGTTCCATGATAGGCCCGAATTATGGGACCAACGCGACGCACATTATGCGGACCGTGCACGTAAAGACGCAGCATGGAGGGCAATATGTCGCCACATGTTCCCCGATTTTGATGAGCGACCTCAAGAGGTTCAGCAAGAAATATGTAAGTACCATTCTTCAAATTTTTTTTTTTTTTTTTCATGTAAGCCTGAAAGCATCATATGTGTTTTGCTTATGATGTTAGTAAATCATCCATGCTCTTGGTTCAAGATGCCAAAACATTCCCAAGAGACACAAATATGGCTTTAAATTAATTTAGCTATAGTCCGTTAATATAGGGCCAAAGGAATTTTATGTCCCCCTAGCCTCCTGGGCCCATGTGTTTTGGCAAAGCCTGTAACAGTTTGTGTGTGATATTTATCTCAAATGTTTTGTATATTTGCAGTCAATGATGTAAATAGACGCTGGCGGAGTTGCCGGGACCAATACCGGCGTGAGCGTCAAGTTCATGGGCGGAGTGGTGATGCAGCCCCCAAAAAAAGGAAATACTTTTATTATGACCGTCTAAATTTTCTTGCCCCGATGATGGAGCTACGACCGTAAGTGCATGCATGTGTACAAATATTTAACACATTTTATGATGTGAATATGTATGTATTTTTTAATATAAATAATGTTTTGTGAAATACAGAACAGAGTCAAATCTGACTGAAAGAGAGACTGGATCTGACTCAGAGTTGCTGATTGACCCTGTTGCTGAAGATGCAGAATTGGCTGGACCATCTGGGCAAGCAACAGGCAGCAACCACCCTCCCCCACCACCACAACCAGCAGCAGCGTCTACCGCTCCACAGGAGGCAAATCCTGAGGTTGATGAAGGAGGCCAGAGCAGCAGTCCAACATTGGATCTGGATAAATCACCACAGCCTACTACCAGACCAAACCGTGGTCGTCGCAGAAGGGTGGCTTTGAACATTGGCACCAGGAGGCAAGTTGATACCGGGGTGTTGGACTATTTGTCCCGAGCTGCCAATGATGATGGGGAGGAAGCTTACTTCCGCAGTCTTGCCCGCTATTTACGTCCCATTCCCCGCTCGCTCAGGCTGCGGACCAGAGGTTGCATCCAAATTTTGCTCGATGCGGCAACACCCCCAAACAACCCGACTAATATCTTTAATTATCTTGAACGGTGGAAAATGTCATCTACCAACCTTCTGGCGGTGCAAGACCTTCCACAGGACCAATCACAAATTGTCAGCACCACCCCCGCAACCTATAGCTCCACAACAACAGCCTGCACAAACCACACAACAAGGCCAAAACAGGGGTATTTATGATTTTGCAGCACATCCCCAATCTGACCACTTGAACAGACACATGTTTGGAGGCTGGTCCCAACATGTGTCTGCTCGACATGGCCATATTGGGGGTTCGGAACAAATGGGTCAAGCCAGTAGCCAGGACTTGATGCCCTTCTACCCTCCACATCAAGTGTTAGGTCATACACATGATCGCAGCTTGCAGCAACACCCGCAATTTCTATCTGCAATAACACAGGTAGACAGAGTGGTTGGTCAACCACCCAGGCCAAGTTCCGCACATGCTGGACACCCGCCATCACCATCACCACCCCCAACCTACCATAACCTGTAATGTTTTGGATGTTAGATTTTGCCTGTCATTTTGGCCTTTTGTTGGCCTTAGTTTTTTGTGACCATGGCATGTAAAGCTGTGTTTGTTTTGTTTAAATTACATATGAAAATTGAAATATGTTTTTGGAATACATATATATATGCGCAGAGCAGTAAAAATTTGTTCTGAAAACAGTCTTATGTCTTGGTCCAGCTACATACATGATTTGTCAACTTTACACACTTACATCTTTTCATCATCAGATACATATTACACCAATTTCTGAATGAAATTATGTGAATTATTAACTTAGAATCTAAAAAAAATTAAGGCAAAACAGCATTGTCTTGCCAAACCGTAGATCCCTCTGGTGACACAAAAAAATTGGTTAAAACATCACGAACTTTTAGGCCAGAGGGCTGACGACGTGAAGGACGAACACGTGTAGTTGTCAAGACAGTATTTGCATAATCAATGTCATCTGCAGCAGATGATGGGCAATCATGGTCTCTTGTAAAGTTGTGAAGAACAACACATGCTTTAATCACGCCATTTACATTGCCTTCACTCAGTTGGATTGCAGACTGAAGGACCCGCCATTTTGCACTGAGAATGCCGAATGAACACTCGACCAGACGGCGGGCACGGGAAAGACGCAAATTAAAGATTCTGCGCCGGTAGTCCAGGCCTCTCCGTGGATATGGTCTCATGACGTTCCTTGATAATTGAGAGGCCTCATCTGCTACCATCATGTAAGGCACCGCATCCAAATTAGCACCTGGTATGTGACTTGGGCGTGGGAGATCCAATTCATTGTTGCGCAGCCGCCGACCCATAATGGAAGAACTGAAGACTCTAGAGTCTCCAGTTCTCCCATAGGCCCCAATATCTACAATTATAAACCTGTAGTTGCTGTCGACTAGGGCCAACAGCACTACAGAGAAAAACTGTTTATAATTATAGAATTGTGTCCCTGAACCTGGCGGCTTACGCACACGGATGTGCTTTCCATCAAGTGCCCCAATACAGTGCGGAAACTGGCATGTGTCCTGAAATCCTTGAGCAATACGTAACCAGTCTGCAATTTTTGGTTCAGGCATCACCTCTTGATGGAGTCTTCTCCAGATTTCCGTGCATGTATCCCGCACAATCCCAGAAATTGTAGATTTGCCCAATAAAAACTCTAAATGCAGGGCCGCATATGATAGGCCAGTGGCAAGGAAGCTAAAAGACAAAATAATATTTTTATCAAAGATAAAATTAACACAATACAGGGTGATATGGGGCAATCACTTTTTTTTACTTTTAAAAAAAATGAGATGCTATGGCTTTGATCTTTAAAAAAAATTACATAAAGAAAATAAGGACAAATTATGTTGAAGTTACTTAACCATTTAAGTATATAATTTGAATAAGGGGTATCGACAAAAAAATGAGTAACATATTGGGTCAATTAGTATTAAGGCATACCGCAAGGTAAGGATAAGGCGCTCCTCAGCTGAAATAGATTTGCGCATCCTGGTGTCCTTCTTCGTGACGCAAAATCTCCAACAAAATGTCAAAGGTTTGAATCCTCATCCGACAATAGTTGAAGAACTTGTCCGGATTAGTCCTCAGAGCAGCATACAGACGGCTGAAATGGCCTTTATTGATACGTTGTTTGATAAGTGGATGTACCCACATCCGTCTCCGCCTCCTCGGATCTACAATAACTGGGTATGGCTGCCCAAAACGTTGGGAAAGTACCCAGTTGAAAAGCACACGCTCTGTGGTGTTGAAAGTCAGTCGATCAGACATGTTGCTCATCAATCCGAAGTGCATCAACACAAGCAGGGACTCTACTGCATAGATTGGTGGGTGGCACCTGTGTTTAGGGCCATTAAATAATGTTCTTGGTGATGATTTAAATTTTTTCAGGTGGAAAAACCGTTATATGTCCATTTTGGAAGCCTGCGAGAAATTCTCGCCATACGGATGTCACACGGATGTCAAACGGCTCATTTGATGCGAGAAAATCGCATCCTCGCACTGCACTCGGATCACTGTTTTGTAAATATTTTTGCGATTCTCCTCCGTCAAAAACGGACCGTTTTTTTATACGTTGTGTGTGTCCCCGGCCTTAGAGAGGTATTCACACAGGTCAGGGACCTATCAGGCTGAGACCACCTTGACGATGGTTGATGGGCACATAATATTTGGCCAAATTTTATGCAAAGTGTCTCATATTTTTTCCTAATCCTCCAGAGTGGAAAAGAATCTCTGGTTCTTTTGGCTATCCTCAAATAATGTGTTTGCCGAGAGAGAACACAAACACCTGTACAAAAAAACTCTCATAGATGTAGAGTTGCCACTTAACCAATTGGTACTGATGTTTAGCGCCCCTTTTATATGGACTGACAAGATATTCCTGAGATTCTTAATTATTTCTTTGCATGCTGAGCGCCATGATATACTCCTTTTTCAGGTAAAGACAACTGATTGGATTAACACTTCTTGTATCAACAGAAGAGGGTTGAAGTCATGAAAGACTCATTTAAAATCGTGCGTCTCTTCTAGGATGGATAACGGGACTTTCTCCAGTGGAGACCTAAGCATCCATGCATTACTCTCTGGTATTAACAGTGTCCGTTTCTAAGGAGAAATCAGAGATTGACACTCAATTAGATGCTCCATTTGCAAATACTTTAAAGCTCTGATTTTTTGAGAAATCAGGAGAAAAGAACCCAGATATCTGTGATCCTTAGTCAACAAGGTCAGATTGTTTTGGAGACCGCAAATGTGAACCTGAGAATACTAAATTACATCCACCAAAGTAAGGTATGAATATAAACCATCAAGAGAACCATTTGTAATTGGTACCAGATAGCCCAATCATCAAGTGGATCGGCTATGCAGCACACCGAATGGGACACTCCTCTATACAGCCAAGATATATGAAGAAAATGGAGTACTAAGTCCACAAAATACTTAAAAAGGTATAACTTTAATTAGATACATAATAAATACAAACACATCATCAAAAAAGTTCTAATGTACACAAGTAAGTAAGAGACACAAAACAGCAAGGGATCAGGTATGTGGTGGCTCATGTGTCCCAGCTGAGACGAACAGGGGTATTAGATAAAGTGCTAGTGCTTATAAGTTCAAAAAAAGAGTACAGGGGTTAGACATCAATGTATACGGAAATCAGTCCAGGTAAATACCATGCCTCCAATTGCTAACCCCTCGCCCCAAAGTGTTTGCCCATACTGCCGCTCAGACCGGAACACACACCACTCCGCCACCGACGCGCGTGAGCTTTTTCAAGGTGCGTACCTCCATTTTCTTTATATATCTCACCAAAGTAAGGTAGCCTAGGACTCATGGCTGACCTTACTGATGTATATCGCTGATGAAACTGTGACGTCACTAGTGTTGAGCGATACCTTCCGATATTTGAAAGTATCGGTATCGGATGGTATCTACCGATACCCGATACTAATACAAGTCAAAGGGACACAAATATCGGAATGTATCATCGATGGATCCCAGGGTCTGAAGTAGAGGAAACTCTCCTTCAGGCCCTGGGATCCATATTAATGAAAAAAATAAAGAATAAAAATAAAAAATATGGCTATACTCACCCCCTCCGAAGGACCCTGGCTGTCACCGCTGCAAGTGTCCGCCTCCGTTCCTGAGAATTGCAGAGAGTGAAGGACCTTCGATGACGTCGCGGTCAGGTGACCGGTCACCTGATCGCTCACATGACCGCGACGTCATCGAAGGTCCTTCACTCACTACATTCTCAGGAATGGAGGTGGACGCTCGCAGCGGTGACAGCCAGGGTTCTTCGGAGGGGTGAGTATAGCCATATTTTTTATTTGTATTCTTTATTTTTTACATTAATATGGATCTCAGGGCCTGAAGGAGAGTTTCCTCTCCTCCAGACCCTTGGAACCATACGCACCGCACACTCCAATACCGATTTCCGATATCACAAAAATACCGGAACTCGGTATCGGAATTCCGATACAGCAAGTATCGGCCGATACCCAATACTTGCAGTATCGGAATGCTCAACACTAGACGTCACATGAAGAATGACCTGAAAATGTTCATCTTAAAATCTCACAGATACTGGCCAGAAATTAAAAATGCAACCTAGATTTTATATCTCTTGGCTGGTATCAAAATATGACTTGTTACACTTGATCAGGCACTCTTGTTGAAGTTGCAGAAGATGGTCTGAAGCTTTGACCAGCGGGTCATCCAACTAAGGTATCGTGCACTTCTTTCATCACGAGCTGTTATGAGAATTACTTACATTTTTGAAAATACTCTGGGGGCTGAAGACTGGCCAAATGGAAGGTAAGTGAATTTTTGAGAAACGTCCTGTATGATGGAAAAATTGGGATACGAGAGTAAGCTTCCACAAGGTTTAAAGACACCAGAAAGTCATTTTTCTGAAGGAGTACTATTACTGATATGATGGTATCCATGCTGATGCTTTTATTGGCAACAAACTTCTATAGAAATGTGAGATCTATGAAGTTTCTATTCTAGAAAAAAAATCGCTCTCCTGGTGTTGCTTTGTGCAAACACTATGACCACTGGAATAGAATCAAAGTTCAGAATAACTAATCAGAATAGTTGCTTGAACCCCCAACTTAAGTGTTTGTAGCCAAAGAGAAAATAAGGAGGCCAGCCTTGTGCCAATAGGAGGAATTGGGGTGATCCGTGTCACAAGTACTTTTTTTTTTGTTGCCAGAATCCATGCAGGATCAGCTGTAACTTCACCTATTGTGAATGATTACAAAGATTGTTTTTCAATAAATTGAGAAACAAATTTAAAAAACCCGCAAATCAAAACTATAAGCGGTCATTTACTAATAATAGTGTTCCTTGAAAAGTCAAAGAAAAAAAAAGTTGATAAAATCCAGAGGAGCAATGCAGAGAAATGCAAAAGCAGATTTCATGGCAGGAATTTTATTCTTTTTTTTTTTTTCTCTGTCAACATTTTTAAATTCATTGGTAATTTGACATAACAACATGTATGGGAAGCTTTCCACTGGGACTGTAGTCATAGAAGCATTAGCAATTGCAACTGAACTGGAAGGTTTGCCTGTCCAAGGGTCCAATCAGAACATCTGAGCCTTCAGTAGGAAAAGACCCTCTTTTAACCCATGTCTCATGGCATCATCTTGGGCCAAGCTCAGGCCTGAATGAATAGACCGGTTGAAGGTTGGGGACGGTGCATCTTCTTTTACAGTGGTGATTTTTCTTCCCTTGGCTAGATTCTAAGATTTCTTAATACATGATTTCGTTTCCACTGGCTATAAAATGCAATTTTCTTCTATGCCCTCAAACAAGTTCTTCAGTAGTAAACACTCCTTTCCCACCCATAATCTCAATGTCTTGGGAAGCCAGTAGCCACCTTTTCTCACACTAACCGGACTATTTCAAACCAAGACTTAATGGTACCAGATCTCCAGTCAGTCTATTTCAATAATTTTATTCACATTTTTTGTCCCCAAAAAGGATGGCCCAGTATACTGAATATTGGACTTTAGATGGCCTAGCTGCTATATTAAGGTACAACAATTCTGAATGGAACACTTTAAGCTAGTCATTGCAGAAATAGAATGGGTAAAAAATAATCTCCTTCATAAACATCAAGGATGTACTCTAACATCCTCATATGCCAGATTCTTTAGCATTTTCTCCGCTTTCTTATTAGGCCCATCAACTACTATTTGTGGTACTCCTATTTGGCTGCAGTTTCCAGGGGTCTTTGGATAGGTCCTTACCCATAATCACACTCCTTCACTCTAAAGGTTTTGATAGTCATCTCATACATGCATGTAATCATCATCAAAGTTCTGTGTACAGTAGACTATTAAGAGTTTTTGCATCCATTTGGACATTTTTAGCCCACTTTGGTCTGATAAGCAACCACTCAAATCTTATACTCTAGTCTAATTTCCAAGGCTTGCACTTCGGCACCCTTTTTTTGTATCTATAGATATATCTGTCTATAAATATATCTATAGATATATCCATAGATATATAATAGAAAGGCCGATGTTTCTAAGACTACTTTCACACTTACGTTTTTAGCAATCCGTCGTTTTAGGAAACAAAACAGATCCTGCAAATGTGCTCGCAGGATGCATTTTTTACCCATAGACTTGTATTAGCGATGGATCGTGACGGATGGCCACACGTCACGTCCATCGTGCAACGGATCCGTCGTGTTTTGGCGAACCGTCAGCACGAAAAAACGTTTAAGTGAATGTTTTTTGTCTGTCGTGTACGCCATTTTCTACCGTGCATGCGCGCCCGAAACTCCGCCCCCTCCTCCCGGACTTCAGAATGGGCAGCGGATGCGTTGAAAAACTGCATCCGCTGCCCACGTCGTGCACAAATTTCACAACGTGCGTCGGTACGTTGGCCCGACGCATAGCGACGGACCCGTACTGACACAAGTGTGAAAGAGGCCTTAATCAGCGTTGAACTTAAAAAAAAGAAAAAAAACGGCGTGGGCTCCCGCACAATTTTCTGCGCCAGAGGGGGAAAACCGACGGCCGGGGGCCAATATTTGTAGCCTGCTAAGAATATCAGCCCGCAGCTGTCTGCGTAGCCTTTACTGGCTATTAAAATAGGGGGACCCCCCCCAAAAAATGACATGGGGTCCCCCTATATTTTATAGCCAGAAAGGCTACGCAGACAGCTTCAGGCTGATATTCATAGCCTAGAGAGGGGCCATGGATATTGCCCCCCCCCCCCCCAGCTACAAATACCAGTCCACAGCCGCCCCAGAAATGGTGCATCTGTTAGATGCGCCAATTCCGGCACTTGGCCCCTCTCTTCCCACTCCCGTGTAGTGGTGTGATATGGGATAATAAAGGGTTAATGTCACCTTGCTATTGTAAGGTGACATTAAGCCGGGTTAATAATGGAGAGGCGTCAATAAGACGCCTATCCATTATTAATCCAATAGTAGGAAAGGGTTAATAAAACACACACATTAGGAAAAAAGTATAATATTCTTCATTTAACCATACTTACCATACTTCAGCGCCTGCAAAAAAACATAAAATAATAAACCGTATACTACCTGTCCGCCATAGTCCAATTAATAACGAGTGTCCCATGACGATCTCCCCTATAGAACAGTGACATCGGGTGATGTCACTGCACTATAGGACCCTCAGTGACACACTGACAGGAGACAATGGCTCCTGCAGTGCATCACTGAGGTTACTATAGTTCAAAGTCTCATTTTATGGAAATTGCTGCGTGGGAAAATTTCTCACACAGCAATGCCAAAAGTGAGACTAGGGACTATTTTTTTTTTTTTTACAGCGGCGGAGGAATACAGTGCAGAAGAATACCTTACTCCCGTCATTGTGTTCCTGGAGCCCCTGGAGAGCGGTCGCATCAGCTGATGCTGCCGTTCTCCGCGGGAGATCGTCGTGGGACACTCATGAATTTCTGCGGACAGGGAGTATATTGGTTGTTTGTTATTTTCATATTTTTTTACAGATGACACTGGCTTCGGGAACGAAGTGACAAGTGATGGTGAGTAGGTACTCTGTTTAATGTACTGTATGTCTGTATGTACTGCATGTAATGTATGAATGTACTGTATGTTATGTATGAATGTACTGTATGTAGTATGCATGTAGTATGTATGTAGTATTTTTTTTTCACATTCAACACATTAGCCGGATGATGGGACTACTACTGTCCCATCATTGGCTAATGTGTCAATAACTGTCACTGTAGCAGGCATAGCCCGATGGGACTTGTAGTCCCATCGGACAATGCCTGCACACACGCACAGAGCCCCAGCAGGCCCGCACAGAGCCCTGGCAGGCCCACACAGAGCCCCGGCACGTCGCACAGAGCCCCGGCAGGCCCGCACAGACCCCCGGCACGCCGCACAGAGCCCAGGCAGGCATGCACAGATCCCCCACGGTCACGACAGACTCCGCACACACACACGTGCAGTCTCCACCCATGCACCGCCCACACTCCATTATAGTGCATCATTGCACTATAGGAACTTCTGATTCCGGTATCCGATATCACAAAAGTATCGGAACTCGGTATCGGAATTCCGATACAGCGAATATCGGCCGATACCCGATATTTGCAGTATCGGAATGCTCAACACTATTCTCCATTTCTCTTTAGGCCAGTTGATGTGTTCTTTGACAAATTGTGTCCGCTTCAATACATGTCTTTTTTTTAACAGTGGGACTTTGCGGGGACTTCTTGCTAAGAGATTAGCTTCACATAGGCGTCATCTGTCACAGTACTCACAGGTAACTTGAGACTTTCTTTGATCATCCTGGAGCTGATGATTGGCTCAGCATTTGCCATTCTGGCTATTTCATCCATTTGAATGGGAGTTTTCCATTTTCTTCCACGTCTCTCTGGTTTGGCTTTCCATTTTAAAGCATTGGAGATCACTTTAGCTGAACAGCCTATCATTGTCTGCACAAGTACGCTGTTCTTCTGAACAATGTCTCGAACAACCCATAATTCTCAGGCTTTCAAGGAGGAATGCATGTACAACATGTCCTGGATTCACTCTTAAATAAAGGCCACCTGATTCAAACCTGTTTCTTCACAGAATGATTGACCTCACTAATTGAACTCAACACTGCTATTATTTTGAACACATCCCCTTTCAATTAATTATTCTAATACACAGACTCAAAAACAAGATCATGAAGGAGTCTGTTGGATTTCTTAGAATCTACTGCCCCAACTGGTAAATTGACGTGGTAATATAATTTATACCAAAAACAGAGATTAATCTAGTTAGTCATATTGGACTGCTATTATTTTGAACATCACTGTATGTCCTACCTCATGTAACAAAAAAAAACATGACTCCTCAAGCCAGGCCACCTTCTTCTTCCATAGTCCAGTTATGATGTTCATTGTATGCATTTATAGATTCAACATGTGCACTCTGATCTGTTAGCCTCATGATCAGTTTGCGGTTCTGCATCTTCATTGCCAACCAGATGTGATGCACTGAATGTTCAGACACCCTTATGTCAAAGCCAATAATAAATTATTCAGCTAATTAGGTTACAGTCAGGGTCGGATTGGCCTGGAGGTGTATCGGGGAAATCCCTGGTGGTCCCTTGCAGTGGACCCAATAGAGAAAGGAAGAAGATGTGAGGGAGAAAAAAAAATTGCAGTTTTTAGGGGCAAGGGCCCTTTAAAATCGCAGGCAGAGTGTAATGATGCTGCAGTGCAGTATAGCGCAACCTCCACCAGGGGATGCTGGTGAGGGAAGAGAGGCTGCACACACAGTGTAACACCACTGAGCAGCAGCACAAGCGCCACCAAGTGGCAAAAGAGTGGTCATACGCGCACAGTCAGAAACCGTCAAGACAAGAAGTACCAGAGGTCACAGCAATTCACGTGGTCAAATACAAGTCAGAGCCAGATGGGAGCAGATTTAACCGAGACGAGAGACAGTAAAAAAAAAGGTCAGAAGACAGACCGGGTCACATACCAAGAGGTTCAAGAACAGGGAGAGAACACTAAGATAAAGTGGGGTGGCAGGAAAGGAAAGTCACGGGAACAGAGTGCATGGGCAGAGGACAATACACGGTATCAAGGGGTCAGCTGCTCTAGCCTGGGAGCATGAACTATCATTGGCATTGGTCTGCAGGCCACAGCAAACTGTAATAGCCACACAACCCAAAACGAGGCAGAGAAGATTAACCCCCGCATGACCAGACCGGGGAGAAAATAACAAGAAACAAACCCTGGCCTGGATTATGACAGTACCCCCCTCTCAATGGGGGGCACTGGACCCCCAGGTTTACCTGGATAACTAGCGTGAAATGCCCGGACCAACTGATCCCCATGGACTGAATGCGGTGGCACCCCACGACCGGTCCTCAGGACCGTAACTCTGCCAATGGACCAAATACTGAAGAAAACGGCGGAGCATACAGGAATCTACAACCCGTTCCCCCTCATATTTGGTCTGGCCATCCACCACAACAGGTGGCGGGTGCCAGGGGGACTCACCCAAGAAAGACACCGACGGCTTCAGAAGTGCCTTATGGAACACATTGGCAATCCGCAAAGACGAAGACAGGCGAAAGACCACAGGATTAACCAACTCTAAAATTTCATAAGGACCAATAAACTTGGGACCCAACTTAGCAGAAGGAATCCTCAACCTTATATTCTTGGCCCCACTGAACTTCGTTTATCTGCAAAAAATTTGTACTTGACTTGAGCCTCCCCAATGTTTCTCTGAACCTCCCTCCAGACCTACTCCAACTGCTGAAAGGCTGAATCTGCCCCTGGACACCAAGAATCCAATCGGGAAAACTCAACAAAGTGAGAGTGAAACCTATAGTTGCAAAAGAACGGGGAAGTACCAGTGGATTGATTGACATGATTACTGAAAGCAAATTCTGCCATGGGTACTGAAGAATACCAATCATCCTATCTAGACGTGGCAAGACACCGAAAAATCTGTTCCAAAGACTGATTGGTCCTTTCAGTCTAACCATTGGTCTTGGGATGATAGGCTGACGAAAAGGTCAGACTGATACCCAACCTTTTACAAAAAGCCCTCCAGAATTTCAACACAAATTGCACCCCTCTATCAGACACCACACTGACAGGCACACCATGCAATCGGACCACATGCTCAATGAATAGTTTTGATAGAGTCTCGGCATTAGGAAGACCCACCAATGGTACAAAATGCGCCTGCTTACTGAACCTATCGACAACTACCCAATCACGGTTTTGCCATTAGAGGGGGAAAGATCGGTGATAAAATCCATGGACAGATGAGTCCACAGTCTATCTGGAGTTGGCAGTGGCACCAATTCCCAGCCCATGCAAGTTATGGGAGGTTTTTGTGCAGGCACAAGTTTTGCAAGAGGACACAAACCCAGTGAGGTCAGAAGCCAGCGAAGGCCACCAAAACAGCCTAGCGATGGCTTTACACGTGGCCCAGATTCCAGGAAGCCCACTCAGAGCCGAGTCATGGAACTCCCAAAGCACCCTTAACCGATACTTGACAGGCACGAAAAACGTATTATTAGGTACGGAAGGAAGGATCAAGAGATTGGGCCTTACGAATCTCCTGCTCCAATGCCAAGGAAACCGCAGCCACCACCACTCCGCGCTGAAGAATGGAGGTTCAGGAGGTGATATTGGAACCAGGCTGCGAGATAAGGCATCAGCCTTCACATTCTTGGACCCCAGCCTGAAAGTGATTGAAAACCTGAAATCAAGAAAAAAAAAATAACCACCTCGCCTGTCTCGGGGTTAAACATTTGGCAGGCTCGATGTAAGACCGGTTCTTGTGATCCGTAATTACAGTGATACAATGGACAGCCCCTCAAAAAGATGCCTCCATTCTTCAAACACCAATTTAATGGCCAATAACTCCCGGTTACCCACATCATAATTCCTTTCAGCAGAGGAAAATTTGTTCGAAAAGAAGGCACAGGGTCTCAAATTAGTTAATGTGGTGGGTCCCTGGGACAGCACCGCCCCATTCTTACCTCCGAGGCGTCCACCTCCACAATAAACGGTTTAGAAAAATCAGGCTGAATCAGCACGGGGGCGGACATGAAAGTTTTTCTTTAAGAAGAAAATGCCGCCAAAGCTGGAACTAACAACATTTTGAGATCAGCCCCCTTACGGGTTAAATTGGTGAGGGGTTTGACCACCTGAGAAAACCCTGTGATAAATTTTCTATAGTAATTAGCAAAACCCAAAAAACGCTGAAGACCCTTGAGATCTCTGGGTTGTACCCAATCCACAATAGCCTGTACTTCTTAGGGTCCATACGGATCCCCTCAGCAGAAAAAATGACCCCTAGGAAGGACAATTCTTGGGCAAAAAATGAACACTTCTCCAGTTTAGCAAAGAGTGAGTTTTCCCTGAGCCTCTGGAGAACCGCACAAAGGTGACCCATGTCACTGTTTATCAGAAGAATCTATAAGGATATCATCCAGATAAACTACCATGAAGTGCCCAATAAAATCTGAGAAAACATGATTAATAAAATTCTGGAATACTGATGGCGCGTTAGTCAGGCCAAAAGGCATAACCAAATTCTCAAACAAACACTCAGAGGTGAGAAATGCAGTTTTCCACTCATACGGATAAGATAACATGCTCCCCTGAGGTCCAACTTATAGAACCACCTGGCTCCTGACAATTGATTGTACAAATCGTGTATAAGTGGGAGGGGATGTGTTCCTTACAGTGATTTTATTAAGTTCTCGAAAATTGAGGTATGGGCATAAACCACCATCCTTTTTCTTAACAAAAAAGAACCCTGCCACCACGGGTGAAACAGATGGCCGAATGTGCCCTTTACGAAGGCTATCAGAGATATGCTCCTTCATAGCAGCCCGCTCAGGGCCGAAGAGATTGTACAGACGGGCCTTGGGCAATTTGGCACCAGGAACAAGATCAATAGAACAATCGAATGGGCCTCCTTTTCTGAGAACGCATCCTCAAAGTCCTTCAGGGATTCACCCATTGTCCAGAATAACAATAGCCTATCTGGGACTATAAAGTACAAATATGATTGGATTATAAATACCCAGACTACAAAAGTTATCTAAATAGAACACCATATGTTGAAAGATTAATAGGTCAATACATATACAAAAGTAGTCCAGACAGGTCCCTATCCGATCAATAGAACAATCGAATGGGCTTCCTTTTCTGAGAACGCATCCTCAAAGTCCTTCAGGTACTCCAGAATACCCTCCAGACTGACGGATGACACAGACACTGTAGAAAGGCAACTTCTACTACAATTAGGACCCCATTTAACAATGTCCCGAGATTCCCAGTCTATCACAGGATTATGTAATTGTAACCAGGGGAACCCCAACACCAGTCACATAGGCAGATTCACCTAAACAAAGGTGCCCTCTGGACCAACAGTGTTGTGAATTCTGCTTTTGGGCTCCCTCCGGTGGTTGTAGGTGGTAATGCAGTTGTCCCTGGCCTGCAGTCCTGGACAGGTGTATCTGCTGATTGCAATTCTGACTGGGGTATTTAGGTTTGCAGGACTCATTAGTCCTTGCCAGTTGTCAATGTTTCTTGGGAAGTGTTGGATCTCTGTCTGGCTTCTCCTGCTTAGCTGCCAATTCAGCAAAGATAAGTGTCTGTTTCTTTTTCTATGGCACACAAGCTGTGTGCTTGTTTTTTGATTGTATTCCTGCTCTGAGTGTAGGAGTCTCTGGAGTTGCAGATATACGTTCCACGTCTTTAGTTAGATGGAGGAATTTTTTGTATGATCTGCTGTGGATATTTTTGGAAGGGTTTTAATACTGACCGCACAGTACACTGTTCTATCCTTTCCTATTTTAGCTAGAGTGGCCTCTTTTGCTAAATCCTGTTTTTTGCCTGTGTTTGTCTTTCCTCTCCTACTCACAGCCAATATTTGTGGGGGGCTGCCTATCCTTTGGGGTTCTGCTCTGAGGCAAGGTAGTATTCCTATTTCCATCTATAGGGGTATCTAGTCCTCCGGCTTTGACGAGGTGTCTAGGGTTTGTTAGGTACACCCCACGGCTACTTCTAGTTGCGGTGTTAAGATCAGGATTTGCGGTCAGTATAGTTACCACCTACTCCAGTGAAAGTTTTCATGCTGCTCCAAGGTCACCGGATCATAACAGTACAACTGGCCCATAATGAGTTAAATGCATCTCAGAAGAAGGGAAGAAAGGTGTTGAGCCATTTTTTTCTTCAGTCTGCTTTATCTTCTCTTCCCTCTTAATCTCTGGGTGGCTGAGGAGCCTAGTGCTAGCATGAATGTTCAGGAATTAGCTTCTCGTGTAGACCAGCTTGCTGCTAGGGTACAGGGTATTTCTGATTATATTGTTCAGACTCCTGTTTTAGAACCAAAGATTCCTACTCCTGATTTATTTTTTGGTGACAGGTCCAAATTTTTGAGTTTTAAAAACAACTGTAAACTGTTTTTTTGCTTTGAGACCTCGATCCTCCGGTGATTCCATTCAGCAGGTTAAAATCGTCATCTCCCTGCTGCGTGGCGATCCGCAGGATTGGGCGTTTTCCCTGGAATCTGAGAATCCGGCTTTGCTTAATGTAGACTCCTTTTTTCAGGCTTTAGGATTATTATATGATGAACCTAATTCTGTGGCTCAAGCTGAGAAGACCTTGTTGGCCCTGTCTCAGGGTCAAGAGGCGACAGAATTGTATTGTCAGAAATTCAGAAAATGGTCTGTGTTGACTAAATGGAATAATGATGCTTTGGCGGCAATTTTCAGAAAGGGTCTTTCTGAATCCGTTAAAGATGTTACGGTGGGGTTTCCCACGCCTTCCGGTCTGAGTGATTCTATGTCTCTGGCCATTCAGATTGACCGGCGCTTGCGGAAGCGCAGAACTGTGCATGCTGTGGCGTTGTCCTCAGAGCAGATTCCTGAGCCTATGCAGTGTGATAGGATTCTGTCTAGAACGGAACGACAAGGATTCAGATGTCAGAATAGGTTGTGTTATTATTGTGGCGACGCTTCTCATGTCATTTCAGTCTGCCCTAAGCAGACAAAGAGGATCGCTAGTTCATTTACCATCAGTATTGTACAACCTAAATTTCTGTTATCTGTGTCCTTGATCTGCTCATTGCCATCATTTTCTGTCATGGCGTTTGTGGATTCAGACGCCGCCTTGAACTTAATGGACTTTGAGTTTGCCAGGCGTTGTGGTTTTCCCTTGCAGCCTTTGCAGAACCCTATTCCTTTAAGGGGCATTGATGCTACACCCTTGGCTAAAAATAAGCCCCAGTTTTGGACACAGGTGACCATGCGCATGGCGCCAGCCCATCAGGAAGATTGTCGATTTCTGGTGTTGCATAATTTGCATGATGCTATCGTGCTGGGTTTTTCATGGTTACAGGTACATAATCCGGTGTTAGATTGGAAATCTATGTCTGTGACTAGTTGGGGTTGTCAGGGGGTTCATGGTCACGTTCCTTTGATGTCAATTTCCTCTTCCCCCTCTTCTGAAATTCCTGAGTTTTTGTCAGATTTCCAGGATGTATTCGATGAGCCCAAATCCAGTTCCCTTCCACCGCATAGGGACTGTGATTGTGCTATTGACTTGATTCCAGGTTGTAAGTTCCCTAAGGGCCGACTTTTCAACCTGTCTGTGCCAGAACATGCCGCCATGCGGAGCTATATTAAGGAGTCTTTGGAGAAGGGGCATATTCAGCCATCTTCTTCACCATTGGGAGCAGGTTTTTTTTTTTGTTGCCAAGAAGGATGGCTCCTTGAGACCCTGTATTGATTATCGCCTCTTGAATAAGATCACGGTCAAATTTCAATACCCTTTGCCTTTGCTTACCGATTTGTTTGCTAGGATTAAGGGAGCTAGTTGGTTTACGAAGATTGACCTTCGGGGGGCATATAATCTTGTTCGTATTAAACAGGGTGATGAATGGAAAACTGCGTTTAACACGCCCGAAGGCCATTTTGAATACCTTGTGATGCCATTCGGGCTCACTAATGCTCCATCTGTTTTTCAGTCCTTCATGCATGATATCTTTCGGAGTTATCTTGATAAATTCATGATTGTATATTTGGATGATATTTTGATTTTTTCCGATGATTGGGAGTCTCATGTGAAACAGGTCAGGATGGTATTTCAGATCCTCCGTGATAATGCTTTATTTGTGAAGGGGTCTAAGTGCCTCTTTGGAGTGCAGAAGGTTTCTTTTTTGGGCTTCATTTTTTCTCCCTCATCTATAGAAATGGATCCGGTTAAGGTTCAGGCCATTCATGATTGGATTCAGCTCACATCTGTGAAGAGCCTTCAGAAATTCTTGGGCTTTGCTAATTTTTATCGTCGTTTCATTGCCAACTTCTCCAGTGTGGTTAAACCTCTGACCGATTTAACGAAGAAAGGCACTGATGTGACGAATTGGTCCTCAGCGGCTGTTTCTGCCTTTCAGGAGCTTAAACGCCGATTTACTGGGCGTGGTTATGGAGTGAGAGGAAGAAGACGTGCTTTGGGAGAGCTCCCTAATATCCTTCTACCATCCTGCCTATTAGACCCCTTATACTATTAAAATCCTGTGGCTGCCGAGACCCCTGGAGACGCAGAGGCTGCTAGCCTCTGGAGAAGACTAGGGCGGTGACAGAGAGGTGCCGGTGAGGGAGGAAGATCGACGGCGTGGAGGGCCCTGCATGTGACGGCGGCCATCTTCCAGGGGGACGCCTTGTCCACAAGAGACGCGGTGCTGCGGATATCTGCAGCCGGAATCTCTCCCTGATCTTCGGGAGGCACCGGGCGCCGGCAGGTGAGGACTGCGGGACTCCGAGGAGAGGAACACACACCGGCGGTGGGGGCGGCTGTGAGCGGCGGCCATTACTAAAGCGCGCGCTCCTACAGCAGAGGACGTGGCGCAGCCCCTCATTATTACAGCGCGGCTGAGTAACACATACTGGTGCTCCATAGTTTAAGGGTCAGCACGGAGTGAGCTCTGAAAGATTGAGCCCCGCGCTCCCGAATCAGCCACAACTCGGCCAGCTGTGTCTCCAATTGGAGATTACATAGGCCCCCTTGCTGATACCGCCACTGCCCTGGACGTTCCCTATTGCAGGGACTACCATTAAACCCTCAGCCTACACCTCCTGGCAATACATTGGTGCACCCCCTGGACATAGAGGCCCTCAATAATAACACCATAAACCATATACAGCAGCCCTGGTGTGCCTGCAGGACACTGCTGCAGATCTGATTTGGACCGCCTTGCTGTATCATTTGCCTGTTAGACATGCAGCGTACAAAAAGCACATCTGTAGCTGACAAGCTAAAAGAATTTGCTAGGAGTGATGCTCAGGACAGTGCAAGATCTCTTAGAAATAATTCCTCACAAGCACAGCGGGGGAAAAACCGCCTCTCTGATAATAATGATGAGGCTGAGCAAGATGAACTAACTCTTAAACAAGCATCTGCACAATTAATGCAAGCTATATCTCTGACTAGAACGTCCCTCTCTGAACAAATAGAGGACGTACACACTGAAGTGGGACGTCTGAGGCAAGACATGCAAGCCATGAAGGGACGTATGACGGAAGTGGAGACAAGGGTGTCTCAGATAGAGGACACCATTAAACCTATGGAGGCCAAGTTGGCAAAAGTTGCTGGCTCTACAAATGCCTGGAAACAAAAGGCTGATGACCTTGAAAACAGAATGCGCCGAAATAATATTCGCATCATAGGCCTACCGGAACGTACAGAAGGCCAGCAACCTGAAAAATTCCTGGAGGATTGGCTTAAGTTGTCGTTGGGAGATGCGTTTTCTCCGATGTTCTCGGTGGAAAGAGCCCATAGAGTCCCCACCAAGTCTCTTCCTCCTGGGGCACCACCCAGACCTTTCCTGGCACGTATTCTCAATTGCAAAGACAGAGATGCTATCCTACGATTGGCGCGACAAAAGAGTCCCATCAAGTTCAACGATGCTACAATCTCGATATTTCCAGACTTCTCCGTTGAACTCCAGAAACAACGGGCAAGATTTGTGGATGTTAAGAAGCAGCTCAGAGATAAAAACATTATCTACTCCATGATATACCCGGCGCGTCTCCGGGTTGTCAGCAACAGTTCCTCCCTGTTTTTCACTGACCCGTCAGAGGCAGCTGATTGGCTGCGTTCCCGTGGAATGTCTAGTGGAATAGAATCCTGATGTGTTTTCGGCTGATCAACGGTTATTTAGTTGCTGAATTGGAGCTCTCCCTGTGAGCGCTCAACGTACCAACAATACCGGACGCTGGAATCAGCGGGGGTATCCCCAGGTTTATTTGAAGACGGGAGTGCTGTTCTATGCTCCTGGATTGTTCGTTTTTTGTTAAGTCGTTGTTTTTCTATCTTGTTAGATTTAATCAGTTTTAGTAGGTATTTGGGTAAGAGCCGCCACCAAAGCCTTTATGACCTCCCATGTGTAATTAGTGGTTTTCTCTCACCATCAGTGTACACCATTTTTTTTAATGACTGGGTATGGGGTCTGAGTTGATATGTATGACATGGAACATACGGGGTATTAAGTCACCCCGGAAGAAAATTAAGGTGTTCTCTCAAATCAGGCGATGTCATCCCCATATAGTGGTCCTGGTGGAGACGCATCTGACCAGAGATACAGCCAGAGGTGTACAGAAACCTTGGGTACAATGGTATGCTCACTCATTTCACACTAGCTACTCAAGAGGGGTATCATTATTAATACACAAAGATGTCCGATGGGAGGCCCGAGCGACTCGGCGGGATATAGAGGGACGATTTGTCTTTGTCCATGCACTAATTAACTCCCGTGAATATGTCATATTATGCATATATAACCCCCCTCCGGCCAACACCTCAATACTTAAGATGGCAATGAGCTTTGCGTTAAACTACCCTGACGCGCATGTTATGTGTATGGGTGACTTCAACCTGGTTATGAACAGTAGTCTTGATAGAATACGTTTGGGAGGTGGGTCGTCCGGGGAGCCCTTGTCTTCTTCTCCTTCCTCAGCCCCGACTCAGTTGGCACAGTTCATGGAGGGTAGCGGCTGGATAGACCTATGGAGGATCCATCGCCCTGGGGAGAGGGGATATACCTGCCACTCATCCACTAAAAGTTTCCTCTCTCGCATAGATTATATCTTCGGATCTGGCGATTTGGTGCGGTGGGTGGATAGTGTGGAACATGGTAATAGAGGAATCTCAGACCATAGTCCGGTCACACTTAGGCTCGTGTTCGGGACATTGAATAACGGTAAAATATGGAAATTGAATCCCTTTTGGTGTAAACTAATGGGTTCAGATGATAGGACAGTTGACCAGTTAGATTGCTTCATTCAATCCCACTCAGAACTTCAGAATATTAATTTATTTTGGGACACACTTAAGGCATATTTAAGGGGCTGTCTGTCTTCAACAATTTCATATATTAAGAGGGTAACATCGAGAGAGGACGATGAGATTGAGCAACGCTTGAGAAATGCTGAGACAACATATACAGCTGACCAGACCAACGATAATAGGGTTGAGTGGTTGACTCTGCAATGATTATACACCCAACACATAGACACCAAGTCTAAGCGAAAACTATTTTTCACACGACAATCGTACTTTGAAATGGGGAATCAGGCGGGGAAATTCCTGGCCTACTTGGTGCATCAACACAACACATCTAATATGATATTACAAATTCGCTCACCGGACGGCTCACTGAATTCCACTACTGAGGGAATACTCCAATGTTTTTATGACTATTATAAGGGGCTGTATGAATCTAAGAGCGGTTTTGGTGTTTCCGATTGTTTAAGATATTTGTCCGATATAACATTCCCTGCACTGAGCTCCGCCCAGCAGGCCTTTATGGACGCTGAATTTACTCTGGAGGAAGTGGAACAAGCTATAACGGATATGGCCTCCGGGAAGGCCCCTGGACCAGATGGCTTTCCTATAGAGCTGTATAGGAAGTACCGGGAGATACTGGCTCCGCTTTTATTGAAAGTATTTAAAGAGATATGGAGGGCAGGGTGTCTGCCTGATACTTTTTATGAAGCACATATTATTGTACTTAAGAAGGAGGGGAAAGATCCTTTGGAATGTGGATCCTACCGTCCCATATCCCTGGTAAACGTGGATTATAAGATTTTTGCTACAATACTGGCTACCAGGTTGAACTCCATCATATTAGATATTGTACACCCAGATCAAACTGGCTTTATGCCCGGTAAGAGCACCTCTATAAATATTAGGCGGGTCCAGTCGGTGATTCAGTATAGCTCTTTGCTGCCAGATAATAGCTGGGCACTGGCGTCGTTAGACGCAGCCAAGGCGTTCGACTCTCTTGAATGGCCCTTTTTGTCCGCCTGTCTACAGAAATATGGCTTTGGGGAGAAATTTTTGAAGTGGGTTGGTGTGCTATATCTGAAACCCAAGGCCCGTATAGTTGTTAACGGCTCCATCTCTGAACCATTCTCACTATATAGGGGAACTCGTCAAGGGTGCCCCCTTTCCCCAGCCCTATTTGCTTTAGCAATAGAAGCATTAGCTATACGTTTGCGTTCAACCCCCGGTATTGATGGTATTAAAATAGCGGACCGCACGGATATCGTTGGTTTATATGCTGACGACATGATAATATTCATGGATAAGACAGAAGAAACATTACCAAGGGTAATTGCTACCATAGATAAATTTAGTGGGTTCTCAGGTCTATATATTAATTGGGATAAATCTGCCCTACTACCTCTATCTCAGCTCCCAGCACCTAATCTTAGTACTCTCTCTTTATTGCCGATAGTGTCTAAATTTAAGTACTTGGGTATTTACATGTCCCAGCACAGTGGGTTGGACTTACAGCTTAACGTTTTCCCCCTGTTGGAATATACTAAATTGAAATTTGCATCTTGGAGTAAGCTTCCGCTATCTGTAGCAGGCCGCATTAATCTCATTAAAATGATTTTGCTTCCTAAATTCAATTATTGTCTTCAACATAGTGCAGTAACTATACCAAGATTTTTCTTCACCAGTCTAAATTCTCATGTTACCTCATTCGTATGGGGGAAGGGTAGGCCCAAGCTTAAACTGGCCACTTTGCAAAGACCTAAGCGGGAGGGAGGCGCGGCATTACCAGATTTTTTGCTATACTACCTAGCGGGACAGGCTAAAGCACTATGTAAATGGATGCCTCATAACTATCTCCCCAATTCTGAAAGCCACTTAGTTAGCTCTGTCGGTGCTGGATGTCCGCTGGGTCTTCTAGAGTCGGAGAGAATAGGCGCTCCCTGTCTGTTACCCATGATTCGTTTGGCGCGGTCCACTTGGAAGAAAATTTAAAAAATCACTGGATTTGGGGACATTGTAGCAGAGATGCCTCTATGGGATAATGGTTATTTCCCGACACTGGTGAATCACCCATCTACAAAATTTTGGGTTTCTCGTGGGGTTCTTTTGATCGGAGACTTATATGATCAGGGTTTTTTTGTGTCCTTTGAACAACTACAAAATAAGTGTGATCTTCCAAGGTCTCAATTTTTTCGGTATCTGCAGCTCAGATCTGCCGTTCAGTCATTCGTCAGGAATGAGGGGATGAACCGTAACATTTCATCTTTACCTTTGATAGGTATTCTTAAGTCGCAGGGACCTCAAGGTCTTATTTCGTCCCTATACACATATCTGCTATCAGCGGGGACGAACTCTGTTGTGGACTCGGTAAGGGGCAAATGGGGGGGACTCATTCCTGACATGCAAAACGAGGAATGGGAGGATATTTTGGAATCCCCTTTCAGAGTATCCCCATCAGTCAACAATCAGATGACCCAATTATACATAATCCACCAGTCATACTTGACTCCGTTGAGACTTTGTCGGATGGGTCGATACCCGACGTCGGAATGTTTGCGTTGCCACTCTCCTGACGCGGATTTTATACATATGATATGGCAGTGCCCCATAGTTTCTCATTACTGGAGGGAGGTGGCGTCACTATTAACTTCAGTATTGTCAATTCCAATTCCTCCTGAACCCTTAATTTGCTTATTTGGAGTGTGGGACGAGGGGGCCTGGGAACATTATATTGGGATTTTTTTACGTGAAACACTCTTTCTGGCAAGGAAGTTACTAGCTCTGAGGTGGATGGGAAACTCGCCCCCCTCCGTTAGGTCCTGGATTGAGCTGGTAAATGCAGTTATCCCCTATGAGCGTACTCTTTATCAAAATAGAGGTTGTCCGTGTAAATTTAGTAAAATCTGGGATAAATGGAATGCCTCACATCTTACTCTGTGACCTGACTGATTGAGAGAAATGTGGTATACATGGTTCTTTGATCCGTAAATATTGCATAATGGGAAAGGGAAAAAGTTAAAATAATAATGTATTCAACTTTTGTTAAGTGGCGGCTTAGTAGTTTTGGAGGCTTAGTTTGGTTATAGTTTAGGAACCCTATGTTCTGACTGTTGTATAACTTAACGCATATGTTTTCTTTATGTAAAATGATTGGCATATGTATATTTTGTCTTTCTCAATCCCTGTAAATGCAACTATACAAATTAACGACAAGGACAAATATGTATGCTGTAATTTTATTCTGTGTCTAATAAATAAACGAATTTAAAAAAAAAACGCCGATTTACTTCTGCCCCTGTGTTGCGTCAGCCGGATGTTTCTCTTCCGTTTCAGGTTGAGGTTGACGCGTCTGAGATTGGGGCAGGGGCCGTTTTGACTCAGAGGAATTCTGATGGTTCCTTGATGAAACCTTGTGCCTTCTTTTCTCGGAAGTTTTTGCCTGCGGAACGCAATTATGATGTCGGCAATCGGGAGTTGTTGGCTATGAAGTGGGCATTTGAGGAGTGGCGACATTGGCTTGAGGGGGCCAAGCACCGTATTGTGGTCCTGACCGATCATAAAAATCTGATTTACCTCGAGTCTGCCAAACGACTGAACCCTAGACAGGCTCGATGGTCCCTGTTTTTCTCCCGTTTTGATTTTGTGGTCTCGTATCTTCCGGGTTCTAAGAATGTTAAGGCTGATGCCCTCTCTAGGAGTTTTTTGCCTGATTCTCCTGGGGTCCTTGAGCCGGTCGGCATTCTGAAGGAAGGGGTGATTCTTTCTGCCATCTCCCCTGATTTACGACGGGTTCTTCAGGAATTTCAGGCTGATAAACCTGACCGCTGTCCAGTGGGAAAACTGTTTGTTCCTGATGGATGGACTAGTAAAGTGATTTCTGAGGTTCATTGTTCTGTGTTGGTTGGTCATCCTGGGATTTTTGGTACCAGAGATTTGGTTGGTAGGTCCTTCTGGTGGCCTTCTTTGTCGCGGGATGTGCGTTCTTTTGTGCAGTCCTGTGGGACTTGTGCGCGGGCCAAGCCTTGTTGCTCCCATGCTAGTGGGTTGCTTCTGCCTTTGCCGGTCCCTGAGAGGCCTCGGACGCATATTTCTATGGATTTTATTTCAGATCTTCCGGTTTCCCAGAGGATGTCAGTTATCTGGGTGGTTTGTGATCGGTTTTCTAAGATGGTTCATTTGGTACCTTTGCCTAAATTGCCTTCCTCTTCTGATTTAGTTCCGTTGTTCTTTCAGCATGTGGTTCGTTTGCATGGCATTCCGAAGAATATTGTGTCCGATAGAGGTTCCCAGTTTGTTTCTAGGTTTTGGCGGGCCTTTTGTGCTAGGCTGGGCATTGATTTGTCTTTTTCTTCCGCATTTCATCCTCAGACAAATGGCCAAACCGAGCGAACTAATCAGACTTTGGAAACTTATTTGAGATGCTTTGTGTCTGCTGATCAGGATGATTGGGTGGCTTTCTTGCCATTGGCCGAGTTTGCCCTTAATAATCTGGCTAGTTCTGCTACCTTGGTTTCGCCTTTTTTTTGTAATTTTGGTTTTCATCCTCGTTTTTCTTCAGGGCAGGTTGAGCCTTTTGATTGTCCTGGTGTGGATTCTGTGGTTGCAGGCTGCAGCAAATTTGGGCTCATGTGGTGGACAATTTGGTGTTGTCTCAGGAGGAGGCTCAGCGTTTTGCTAACCATCGTTGGTGTGTTGGTTCCCGGCTTCGGGTTGGGGATTTGGTCTGGTTGTCTTCCCGTCATGTTCCTATGAAGGTTTCTTCCCCTAAGTTCAAGCCTCGGTTTATTGGTCCTTATAGGATTTCTGAGATTATCAATCCAGTGTCTTTTCGTTTGGCCCTTCCAGCCTCTTTTTCCATCCATAATGTTTTCCATAGATCTTTGTTGCGGAAGTATGTGGTGCCCGTTGTTCCCTTGGTTGATCCTCCGGCCCCGGTGTTGATTGATGGGGAGTTGGAGTATGTGGTTGAGAAGATTTTGGATTCTCGTTTTTCGAGGCGGAAGCTTAAGTATCTTGTAAAATGGAAGGGTTATGGCCAGGAGGATAATTCTTGGGTTTTTGCCTCTGATGTCCATGCTGCTGATTTGGTTCGTGCCTTTCATCTGGCTCATCCTGATGGGCCTGAGGGCTCTGGTGAGGGTTCGGTGACCCCTCCTCAAGGAGGGGGGTACTGTTGTGAATTCTGCTTTTGGGCTCCCTCCGGTGGTTGTAGGTGGTAATGCAGTTGTCCCTGGCCTGCAGTCCTGGACAGGTGTATCTGCTGATTGCAATTCTGACTGGGGTATTTAGGTTTGCAGGACTCATTAGTCCTTGCCAGTTGTCAATGTTTCTTGGGAAGTGTTTTATCTCTGTATGGCTTCTCCTGCTTAGCTGCCAATTCAGCAAAGATAAGTGTCTGTTTCTTTTTCTATGGCACACAAGCTGTGTGCTTGTTTTTTTATTGTATTCCTGCTCTGAGTGTAGGAGTCTCTGGAGTTGCAGATATACGTTCCACGTCTTTAGTTAGATGGAGGAATTTTTTGTATGATCTGATGTGGATATTCTTGGAAGGGTTTTAATACTGACCGCACAGTACACTGTTCTATCCTTTCCTATTTTAGCTAGAGTGGCCTCTTGTGCTAAACCCTGTTTTTTGCCTGTGTTTGTCTTTCCACTCCTACTCACAGCCAATATTTGTGGGGGGCTGCCTATCCTTTGGGGTTCTGATCTGAGGCAAGGTAGTATTCCTATTTCCATCTATAGGGGTATCTAGTCCTCCGACTGTGACGAGGTGTCTAGGGTTTGTTAGGTACACCCCACGGCTACTTCTAGTTGCGGTGTTAAGATCAGGATTTGCGGTCAGTATAGTTACCACCTACTCCACTGAAAGTTTTCATGCTGCTCCAAGGTCACCGGATCATAACACAACAGAGGGCATACTGTTGTGAATTCTGTGGTCAAGCTCCCTCCTGTGGTCATGAGTGGTACTTCGGCTGGTTCTGTCCATGAGCTTCATCTGGTGGATGTGAGTGGGGCTGCGGCTTCTGAGTTTCCTTCCTCAGGTGACGAGGTTAGGTCGTTAGGTGCTGCTCTATTTAACTCCACCTAGTTCTTTGTTCCTTGCCTCCAGTCAATGTTCCAGTATTGGTCTTGCTCTCTCCTGGATCGTCTTGTGGCCTGTCTGCCCTGCATAAGCTAAGTTCTGCTTGTGTTACTTTTGTTTGCTATTTTTTCTGTCCAGCTTGCTATATTGGTTTTTCTTGCTTGCTGGAAGCTCTGGGATGCAGAGGAAGCACCTCCGTGCCGTTAGTCGGTACGGAGGGTCTTTTTGCGCCCTCTGCGTGGTTGTTTGTAGGTTTTTGTGCTGACCGCAAAGCTATCTTTACTATCCTCGGTCTATTCAGTAGGTCGGGCCTCACTTTGCTAAAACCTATTTCATCTCTGTGTTTGTATTTTCATCTTTACTCACAGTCATTATATGTGGGGGGCTGCCTTTTCCTTTGGGGAATTTCTCTGAGGCAAGGTAGGCTTATTTTTCTATCTTCAGGGCTAGCTAGTTTCTCAGGCTGTGCCCGAGGCGCCTAGGTCTGGTCAGGAGCGCTCCACGGCTACCTCTAGTGTGGTGTGATAGGATTAGGGATTGCGGTCAGCAGAGTTCCCACGTCTCAGAGCTCGTCCTATGTTATTAGTAACTATCAGGTCACTTTGTGTGCTCTTAACCACCAGGTCCATTGTGTTTCTGAATCACCAGTTCATAACAGTACTGGAGGCCCAAAGTACTAATGCTTCTCAATAGAGGGAAAAGAGAAGTTCTGAGACCATTTTTTTTCTCTGCACTGTGTTTTGTCTTTCTTTTCCCCTAGACATTTGGGTGGTTCAGGACACAGGTGTAGTGATGGACATTAAAGGTCTGTCTTCTTGTGTGGATCATCTCACTGCAAGAGTACAAAATATTCAAGACTTTGTGGTTCAGAATTCTATGTTAGAACCTAGAATTCCTATTTCTGATTTGTTTTCTGGAGATAGAGCTAGGTTTCTGAGTTTTAAAAATAATTGTAAACTATTTCTGGGTTTGAAACCCCGCTCCTCTGGTGACCCAGTTCAACAAGTTAAGATCATTATTTCTTTATTACGTGGCGACCCTCAAGACTGGGCATTTTCCTTTGCGCCAGGAGATCCTGCATTATGTAATATTGATGCGTTTTTTCTGGCGCTCGGATTGCTTTATGATGAACCTAATTCAGTGGATCAGGCAGAGAAAAATTTGCTGGCTCTGTGTCAGGGTCAGGATGAGGTAGAGATATATTGTCAGAAGTTTAGGAAGTGGTCTGTGCTCACTCAATGGAATGAATGTGCGCTGGCAGCAATTTTCAGAAAGGGTCTCTCTGAAGCCCTTAAGGATGTGATGGTGGGATTTCCTATGCCTGCTGGTCTGAATGAGTCTATGTCTTTAGCCATTCAGATCGATCGACGCTTACGTGAGCGTAAAACTGTGCACCATTTGGCGGTATTATCTGAACATAAACCTGAGCCTATGCAATGTGATAGGACTTTGACCAGAGCTGAATGGCAAGAACACAGACGTCGGAATGGGCTGTGTTTTTACTGTGGTGATTCCACTCATGCTATTTCCGATTGTCCTAAGTGCACTAAGCGGTTCGCTAGGTCTGCCACCATTGGTACGGTACAGTCGAAATTTCTTTTGTCCGTTACATTGATCTGCTCTTTGTCGTCCTATTCTGTCATGGCATTTGTGGATTCAGGCGCTGCCCTGAATTTGATGGACTTGGAGTTTGCTAGGCGCTGTGGGTTTTTCTTGGAGCCCTTGCAGTATCCTATTCCACTGAGAGGAATTGATGCTACGCCTTTGGCCAAGAATAAGCCTCAATACTGGACCCAACTGACCATGTGCATGGCTCCTGCGCACCAGGAGGATATTCGCTTTTTGGTGTTGCATAATCTGCATGATGTGGTCGTGTTGGGGTTGCCATGGCTACAAGTCCATAACCCAGTATTGGATTGGAAATCTATGACTGTTGTGAATTCTGTGGCAGAGCTCCGTCCTGTGGTCACAAGTGGTACTTCGGCTGATTCTCTCTATGAGCTTCCGTTGGTGGAGGAAAGTGGTACTGCGGGTTCTGAGTTTCCTTCCTCAGGTGATGTGGTGAAGTCGTTAGGTGCTGCTCTATTTAACTCCACCTAGTGCTTTGATCCTGGCCTCCAATGTTCTAGTTTTGGACTTGCTTCCTCCTGGATCGTTCCTGTGGCCTGCTGCTCTGCATAGCTAAGTTGCTCTTGTGTTATTTTTGTTTGCTGTTTTTTCTGTCCAGCTTGTTTATTTGGTTTTTCTTGCTTGCTGGAAGCTCTGGGACGCAGAGGGTGTACCTCCGTGCCGTTAGTCGGTACGGAGGGTCTTTTTGCCCCCTTTGCGTGGTTGTTTGTAGGGTTTTGTGTTGACCGCAAAGTTACCTTTCCTATCCTCGCTCTGTTCAGAAAGTCGGGCCTCACTTTGCTAAATCTATTTCATCTCTACGTTTGTCTTTTCATCTTAACTCACAGTCATTATATGTGGGGGGCTGCCTTTTCCTTTGGGGTATTTCTCTGAGGCAAGGTAGGCTTATTTTCTATCTTCAGGCTAGCTAGTTTCTCAGGCTGTGCCGAGTTGCATAGGGAGCGTTAGGCGCAATCCACGGCTGCCTCTAGTGTGGTTGGAGTGGATTAGGGATTGCGGTCAGCAGAGTTCCCACGTCTCAGAGCTCGTTCTATGTTTTTGGGTTATTGTCAGGTCACTGTATGTGCTCTGACTTCTATGTCCATTGCGGTACTGAATTACCTAATCATAACATATGTCTGTGTCCAGCTGGGGTTGTCTGTTTCGTCATCCACCCCTTCTGAGGTCCCAGAGTTCTTGTCGGATTACCGGAATGTATTTGATGAGCCCAAGTCCAGTGCCCTACCTCCGCATAGGGATTGCGATTGTGCTATCAATTTGATTCCTGGTAGTAAGTTTCCTAAAGTTCGACTGTTTAATTTGTCTGTGCCTGAGCATGCCGCTATGCGGAGTTACATAAAGGAATCCTTGGAGAAGGGTCATATTCGCCCGTCGTCGTCACCATTGGGAGCAGGGTTCTTTTTTGTGGCCAAGAAGGATGGTTCGCTGAGACCTTGTATTGATTACCGCCTTCTAAATAAAATCACAGTCAAATTTCAGTACCCCTTGCTGCTGCTGTCTGATTTGTTTGCTCGGATTAATGGGGCTCGTTGGTTCACCAAGATAGATCTTCGTGGTGCGTATAATCTTGTGCGTATTAAACAGGGCGATGAATGGAAAACAGCATTTAATACGCCCGAGGGCCATTTTGAGTACCTGGTTATGCCATTCGGGCTTTCCAATGCTCCATCAGTATTTCAGTCCTTTATGCATGACATCTTCCGAGAGTACCTGGATAAATTCCTGATTGTATACTTGGATGATATTTTGGTCTTCTCGGATGATTGGGAGTCTCACATGAAGCAGGTTAGAATGGTGTTCCAGGTCCTGCGTGCTAATTCTTTGTTTGTGAAGGGGTCAAAGTGTCTCTTTGGTGTTCAGAAGGTTTCATTTTTGGGTTTCATTTTTTCCCCTTCTACTATCGAGATGGACTGTTGTGAATTCTGTTGGCAGAGCTCCCTCCTGTGGTCACAAGTGGTACTTCGGCTGATTCTCTCTATGAGCTTCCGTTGGTGGAGGAGAGTGGTACTGCGGCTTCTGAGTTTCCTTCCTCAGGTGATGTTGTGAAGTCGATAGGTGCTGCTCTATTTAACTCCACCTAGTGCTTTGATCCTGGCCTCCAGTCAATGTTCTAGTATTGGACTTGCTTCCTCCTGGATCGTTCTTGTGGCCTGCTGCTCTGCATAGCTAAGTTCCGCTTTTGTTATTTTGTTTGCTGTTTTTTTCTGTCCAGCTTGCTAATTTGGTTTTTCTTGCTTGCTGGAAGCTCTGGGACGCAGAGGGTGTACCTCCGTGCCGTTAGTCGGTACGGAGGGTCTTTTTGCCCCCTTTGCGTGGTTGTTTGTAGGGTTTTATGTTGACCGCAAAGTTACCTTTCATATCCTCGCTCTGTTCAGAAAGTCGGGCCTCACTTTGCTAAATCTATTTCATCTCTACGTTTGTCTTTTCATCTTAACTCACAGTCATTATATGTGGGGGGCTGCCTTTTCCTTTGGGGTATTTCTCTGAGGCAAGGTAGGCTTATTTTCTATCTTCAGGCTAGCTAGTTTCTCAGGCTGTGCCGAGTTGCATAGGGAGCGTTAGGCGCAATCCACGGCTGCCTCTAGTGTGGTTGGAGAGGATTAGGGATTGCGGTCAGCAGAGTTCCCACGTCTCAGAGCTCGTTCTATGTTTTTGGGTTATTGTCAGGTCACTGTATGTGCTCTGACTTCTATGTCCATTGTGGTACTGAATTACCTAATCATGACAGTACTGGAGGCCCAAAGTACTAATGATTCTCAATAGAGGGAAAAAAGAAGTTCTGAGACCATTTTTTTTTCTCTGCACTGTGTTTTGCCTTTTTTTTCCCCTAGACATTTGGGTGGTTCAGGACACAGGTGTAGCGATGGACATTAAAGGTCTGTCTTCATGTGTGGATCAGCTCACGGCAAGAGTACAAAATATTCAAGACTTTGTGGTTCAGAATTCTATGTTAGAACCAAGAATTCCTATTCCTGATTTGTTTTTTGGAGATAGAACTAAATTTCTGAGTTTCAAAAATAATTGTAAACTATTTCTGGCTTTGAAACCTCGCTCCTCTGGTGACCCAGTTCAACAAGTTAGGATCATTATTTCTTTTTTACGTGGCGACCCTCAGGACTGGGCATTTTCTCTTGCGCCAGGAGATCCTGCATTAAGTAATATTGATGCGTTTTTCCTGGCGCTCGGATTGCTGTACGATGAACCTAATTCAGTAGATCAGGCAGAAAAAAATTTGCTGGCTCTGTGTCAGGGTCAGGATGAGATAGAGGTATATTGTCAGAAATTTAGAAAGTGGTCCGTACTCACTCAATGGAATGAAGTTGCACTCGCAGCTATTTTCAGAAAGGGTCTCTCTGAAGCCCTTAAGGATGTCATGGTGGGATTTCCTATGCCTGCTGGTCTGAATGAGTCTATGTCTTTAGCCATTCAGATCGATCGACGCTTACGTGAGCGTAAAACTGTGCACCATTTGGCGGTATTATCTGAACATAAACCTGAGCCTATGCAATGTGATAGGACTTTGACCAGAGCTGAATGGCAAGAACACAGACGTCGGAATGGGCTGTGTTTTTACTGTGGTGATTCCACTCATGCTATTTCCGATTGTCCTAAGCACACTAAGCGGTTCGCTAGGTCTGCCACCATTGGTACGGTACAGTCGAAATTTCTTTTGTCCGTTACATTGATCTGCTCTTTGTCGTCCTATTCTGTCATGGCATTTGTGGATTCAGGCGCTGCCCTGAATTTGATGGACTTGGAGTTTGCTAGGCGCTGTGGGTTTTTCTTGGAGCCCTTGCAGTATCCTATTCCACTGAGAGGAATTGATGCTACGCCTTTGGCCAAGAATAAGCCTCAATACTGGACCCAACTGACCATGTGCATGGCTCCTGCGCACCAGGAGGATATTCGCTTTTTGGTGTTGCATAATCTGCATGATGTGGTCGTGTTGGGGTTGCCATGGCTACAAGTCCATAACCCAGTATTGGATTGGAAATCTATGACTGTTGTGAATTCTGTGGCAGAGCTCCGTCCTGTGGTCACAAGTGGTACTTCGACTGATTCTCTCTATGAGCTTCCGTTGGTGGAGGAAAGTGGTACTGCGGGTTCTGAGTTTCCTTCCTCAGGTGATGTGGTGAAGTCGTTAGGTGCTGCTCTATTTAACTCCACCTAGTGCTTTGATCCTGGCCTCCAATGTTCTAGTTTTGGACTTGCTTCCTCCTGGATCGTTCCTGTGGCCTGCTGCTCTGCATAGCTAAGTTGCTCTTGTGTTATTTTTGTTTGCTGTTTTTTCTGTCCAGCTTGTTTATTTGGTTTTTCTTGCTTGCTGGAAGCTCTGGGACGCAGAGGGTGTACCTCCGTGCCGTTAGTCGGTACGGAGGGTCTTTTTGCCCCCTTTGCGTGGTTGTTTGTAGGGTTTTATGTTGACCGCAAAGTTACCTTTCATATCCTCGCTCTGTTCAGAAAGTCGGGCCTCACTTTGCTAAATCTATTTCATCTCTACGTTTGTCTTTTCATCTTAACTCACAGTCATTATATGTGGGGGGCTGCCTTTTCCTTTGGGGTATTTCTCTGAGGCAAGGTAGGCTTATTTTCTATCTTCAGGCTAGCTAGTTTCTCAGGCTGTGCCGAGTTGCATAGGGAGCGTTAGGCGCAATCCACGGCTGCCTCTAGTGTGGTTGGAGTGGATTAGGGATTGCGGTCAGCAGAGTTCCCACGTCTCAGAGCTCGTTCTATGTTTTTGGGTTATTGTCAGGTCACTGTATGTGCTCTGACTTCTATGTCCATTGCGGTACTGAATTACCTAATCATAACATATGTCTGTGTCCAGCTGGGGTTGTCTGTTTCGTCATCCACCCCTTCTGAGGTCCCAGAGTTCTTGTCGGATTACCGGAATGTATTTGATGAGCCCAAGTCCAGTGCCCTACCTCCGCATAGGGATTGCGATTGTGCTATCAACTTGATTCCTGGTAGTAAGTTTCCTAAAGTTCGACTGTTTAATTTGTCTGTGCCTGAGCACGCCGCTATGCGGAGTTACATAAAGGAATCCTTGGAGAAGGGTCATATTCGCCCGTCGTCGTCACCATTGGGAGCAGGGTTCTTTTTTGTGGCCAAGAAGGATGGTTCGCTGAGACCTTGTATTGATTACCGCCTTCTAAATAAAATCACAGTCAAATTTCAGTACCCCTTGCCGCTGCTGTCTGATTTGTTTGCTCAGATTAATGGGGCTCGTTGGTTCACCAAGATAGATCTTCGTGGTGCGTATAATCTTGTGCGTATTAAACAGGGTGATGAATGGAAAACAGCATTTAATACGCCCGAGGGCCATTTTGAGTACCTGGTTATGCCATTCGTGCTTTCCAATGCTCCATCAGTATTTCAGTCCTTTATGCATGACATCTTCCGAGAGTACCTGGATAAATTCCTGATTGTATACTTGGATGATATTTTGGTCTTCTCGGATGATTGGGAGTCTCACGTGAAGCAGGTTAGAATGGTGTTCCAGGTCCTGCGTGCTAATTCTTTGTTTGTGAAGGGGTCAAAGTGTCTCTTTGGTGTTCAGAAGGTTTCATTTTTGGGTTTCATTTTTTCCCCTTCTACTATCGAGATGGACTGTTGTGAATTCTGTTGGCAGAGCTCCCTCCTGTGGTCACAAGTGGTACTTCGGCTGATTCTCTCTATGAGCTTCCGTTGGTGGAGGAGAGTGGTACTGCGGCTTCTGAGTTTCCTTCCTCAGGTGATGTTGTGAAGTCGATAGGTGCTGCTCTATTTAACTCCACCTAGTGCTTTGATCCTGGCCTCCAGTCAATGTTCTAGTATTGGACTTGCTTCCTCCTGGATCGTTCCTGTGGCCTGCTGCTCTGCATAGCTAAGTTCCGCTTTTGTTATTTTGTTTGCTGTTTTTTTCTGTCCAGCTTGCTAATTTGGATTTTCTTGCTTGCTGGAAGCTCTGGGACGCAGAGGGTGTACCTCCGTGCTGTTAGTCGGTACGGAGGGTCTTTTTGCCCCCTTTGCGTGGTTGTTTGTAGGGTTTTATGTTGACCGCAAAGTTACCTTTCATATCCTCGCTCTGTTCAGAAAGTCGGGCCTCACTTTGCTAAATCTATTTCATCTCTACGTTTGTCTTTTCATCTTAACTCACAGTCATTATATGTGGGGGGCTGCCTTTTCCTTTGGGGTATTTCTCTGAGGCAAGGTAGGCTTATTTTCTATCTTCAGGCTAGCTAGTTTCTCAGGCTGTGCCGAGTTGCATAGGGAGCGTTAGGCGCAATCCACGGCTGCCTCTAGTGTGGTTGGAGAAGATTAGGGATTGCGGTCAGCAGAGTTCCCACGTCTCAGAGCTCGTTCTATGTTTTTGGGTTATTGTCAGGTCACTGTATGTGCTCTGACTTCTATGTCCATTGTGGTACTGAATTACCTAATCATGACAGTACTGGAGGCCCAAAGTACTAATGATTCTCAATAGAGGGAAAAAAGAAGTTCTGAGACCATTTTTTTTTCTCTGCACTGTGTTTTGCCTTTTTTTTCCCCTAGACATTTGGGTGGTTCAGGACACAGGTGTAGCGATGGACATTAAAGGTCTGTCTTCATGTGTGGATCAGCTCACGGCAAGAGTACAAAATATTCAAGACTTTGTGGTTCAGAATTCTATGTTAGAACCAAGAATTCCTATTCCTGATTTGTTTTTTGGAGATAGAACTAAATTTCTGAGTTTCAAAAATAATTGTAAACTATTTCTGGCTTTGAAACCTCGCTCCTCTGGTGACCCAGTTCAACAAGTTAGGATCATTATTTCATTTTTACGTGGCGACCCTCAGGACTGGGCATTTTCTCTTGCGTCAGGAGATCCTGCATTAAGTAATATCGATGCGTTTTTCCTGGCTCTCGGATTGCTGTACGATGAACCTAATTCAGTGGATCAGGCAGAGAAAAATTTGCTGGCTCTGTGTCAGGGTCAGGATGAGATAGAGGTATATTGTCAGAAATTTAGAAAGTGGTCCGTACTCACTCAATGGAATGAAGGTGCGCTCGCAGCTATTTTCAGAAAGGGTCTCTCTGAAGCCCTTTAAGGATGTCATGGTGGGATTTCCTATGCCTGCTGGTCTGAATGAGTCTATGTCTTTGGCTATTCAGATCGGTCGACGCTTGCGTGAGCGTAAATCTGTGCACCATTTGGCGGTATTACCTGAGCTTAAACCCGAGCCTATGCAGTGCGATAGGACTTTGACCAGAGTTGAACGGCAAGAACACAGACGTCAGAATGGGCTGTGTTTCTACTGTGGTGATTCCACTCATGCTATCTCTGATTGTCCTAAGCGCACTAAGCGGTTCGCTAGGTCTGCCACCATTGGTACGGTACAGTCAAAATTTCTTCTGTCCGTTACCTTGATCTGCTCTTTGTCATCGTATTCTGTCATGGCATTTGTGGATTCAGGCGCTGCCCTGAATTTGATGGACTTGGAGTATGCTAGGCGCTGTGGGTTTTTCTTGGAGCCCTTGCAGTGTCCTATTCCATTGAGAGGAATTGATGCTACGTCCTTGGCCAAGAATAAGCCTCAGTACTGGACCCAGCTTACCATGTGCATGGCTCCTGCACATCAGGAGGTTATTCGCTTTCTGGTGTTGCATAATCTGCATGATGTGGTCGTGTTGGGGTTGCCATGGCTACAAGTCCATAATCCAGTATTAGATTGGAAATCCATGTCTGTGTCCAGCTGGGGTTGTCAGGGGGTACATGGTGATGTCCCATTTCTGACTATTTCGTCATCCACCCCTTCTGAGGTTCCAGAGTTCTTGTCTGATTACCGGGATGTATTTGATGAGCCCAAGTCCGATACCCTACCTCCGCATAGGGATTGTGATTGTGCTATCGATTTGATTCCTGGTAGTAAATTCCCAAAAGGTTGACTGTTTAATTTATCTGTGCCTGAGCACGCCACTATGCGGAGTTATGTGAAGGAGTCCTTGGAGAAGGGGCATATTCGCCCGTCATCGTCGCCATTAGGAGCAGGGTTCTTTTTTGTAGCCAAGAAGGATGGTTCGCTGAGACCTTGTATAGATTACCGCCTTCTAAATAAGATCACGGTTAAATTTCAGTAACCCTTGCCGTTGTTATCTGATTTGTTTGCTCGGATTAAGGGGGCTAGTTGGTTCACCAAGATAGATCTTCGTGGTGCGTATAATCTTGTGCGTATTAAGCGAGGCAATGAATGGAAAACTGCATTTAATACGCCCGAGGGCCATTTTGAGTATCTAGTAATGCCATTCGGACTTGCCAATGCTCCATCAGTGTTTCAGTCCTTTATGCATGACATCTTCCGAGAGTACCTGGATAAATTCCTGATTGTGTACTTGGATGACATTTTGATCTTCTCGGATGATTGGGAGTCTCATGTGAAGCAGGTCAGAACGGTGTTTTAGGTCCTGCGTGCTAATTCTTTGTTTGTGAAGGGATCAAAGTGTCTCTTTGGTGTTCAGAAGGTTTCATTTTTGGGGTTCATCTTTTCCCCTTCTACTATCGAGATGGACCCTGTTAAGGTCCAAGCCATCCATGATTGGACTCAGCCGACATCTCTGAAAAGTCTTCAAAAGTTCCTGGGCTTTGCTAATTTTTATCGTCGCTTCATCTGCAATTTTTCTAGTATTGCTAAACCATTGACCGATTTGACCAAGAAGGGTGCTGATGTGGTCAATTGGTCTTCTGCTGCTGTGGAAGCTTTTCAAGAGTTGAAGCGTCGTTTTTCTTCTGCCCCTGTGTTGTGTCAACCAGATGTTTCGCTTCCATTCCAGGTCGAGGTTGATGCTTCTGAGATTGGAGCAGGGGCTGTTTTGTCGCAGAGAAGTTCTGATTGCTCGGTGATGAAACCATGCGCCTTCTTTTCCAGGAAGTTTTCGCCTGCTGAGCGAAATCATGATGTGGGCAATCGAGAGTTGCTGGCCATGAAGTGGGCATTCGAGGAGTGGCGTCATTGGCTTGAAGGAGCTAAGCATCGCGTGGTGGTCTTGACTGATCATAAGAACTTGACTTATCTCGAGTCTGCCAAGCGGTTGAATCCTAGACAGGCTCGTTGGTCGCTGTTTTTTGCCCGTTTTGACTTTGTGATTTCGTACCTTCCGGGCTCTAAAAATGTGAAGGCGGATGCTCTGTCTAGGAGTTTTGTGCCCGACTCTCCGGGTTTATCTGAGTCGGCGGGTATCCTCAAAGAGGGAGTAATTGTGTCTGCCATCTCCCCTGATTTGCGGCGGGTGCTGCAAAAATTTCAGGCTAATAAACCTGATCGTTGCCCAGCGGAGAAACTGTTTGTCCCTGATAGGTGGACGAATAAAGTTATCTCTGAGGTTCATTGTTCGGTGTTGGCTGGTCATCCTGGAATCTTTGGTACCAGAGAGTTAGTGGCTAGATCCTTTTGGTGGCCATCTCTGTCGCGGGATGTGCGTTCTTTTGTGCAGTCCTGTGGGATTTGTGCTCGGGCTAAGCCCTGCTGTTCTCATGCCAGTGGGTTGCTTTTGCCCTTGCCAGTCCCGAAGAGGCCTTGGACACATACAGTGGGGCAAAAAAGTATTTAGTCAGTCAGCAATAGTGCAAGTTCCACCACTTAAAAAGATGAGAGGCGTCTGTAATTTACATCATAGGTAGACCTCAACTATGGGAGACAAACTGAGAAAAAAAAATCCAGAAAATCACATTGTCTGTTTTTTTAACATTTTATTTGCATATTATGGTGGAAAATAAGTATTTGGTCAGAAACAAAATTTCATCTCAATACTTTGTAATATATCCTTTGTTGGCAATGACAGCGGTCAAACGTTTTCTGTAAGTCTTCACAAGGTTGCCACACACTGTTGTTGGTATGTTGGCCCATTCCTCCATGCAGATCTCCTCTAGAGCAGTGATGTTTTTGGCTTTTCGCTTGGCAACACGGACTTTCAACTCCCTCCAAAGGTTTTCTATAGGGTTGAGATCTGGAGACTGGCTAGGCCACTCCAGGACCTTGAAATGCTTCTTACGAAGCCACTCCTTCGTTGCCCTGGCGGTGTGCTTTGGATCATTGTCATGTTGAAAGACCCAGCCACGTTTCATCTTCAATGCCCTTGCTGATGGAAGGAGGTTTGCACTCAAAATCTCACGATACATGGCCCCATTCTTTCTTTCATGTACCCGGATCAGTCGTCCTGGCCCCTTTGCAGAGAAACAGCCCCAAAGCATGATGTTTCCACCACCATGCTTTACAGTAGGTATGGTGTTTGATGGATGCAACTCAGTATTCTTTTTCCTCCAAACACGACAAGTTGTGTTTCTAAAAAACAGTTCCAGTTTGGTTTCATCAGACCATAGGACATTCTCCCAAAACTCCTCTGGATCATCCAAATGCTCTCTAGCAAACTTCAGATGGGCCCGGACATGTACTGGCTTAAGCAATGGGACACGTCTAGCACTGCAGGATCTGAGTCCATGGTGGCGTAGTGTGTTACTTATGGTAGGCCTTGTTACATTGGTCCCAGCTCTCTGCATTTCATTCACTAGGTCCCCCCGCATGGTTCTGGGATTTTTGCTCACCGTTCTTGTGATCATTCTGACCCCACGGGGTGGGATTTTGCGTGGAGCCCCAGATCGAGGGAGATTATCAGTGGTCTTGTATGTCTTCCATTTTCTAATTATTGCTCCCACTGTTGATTTCTTCACTCCAAGCTGGTTGGCTATTGCAGATTCAGTCTTCCCAGCCTGGTGCAGGGCTACAATTTTGTTTCTGGTGTCCTTTGACAGCTCTTTGGTCTTCACCATAGTGGAGTTTGGAGTCAGACTGTTTGAGGGTGTGCACAGGTGTCTTTTTATACTGATAACAAGTTTAAACAGGTGCCATTACTACAGGTCATGAGTGGAGGAAAGAGGAGACTCTTAAAGAAGAAGTTACAGGTCTGTGAGAGCCAGAAATCTTGATTGTTTGTTTCTGACCAAATACTTATTTTCCACCATAATATGCAAATAAAATGTTAAAAAAACAGACAATGTGATTTTCTGGATTTTTTTTTCTCAGTTTGTCTCCCATAGTTGAGGTCTACCTATGATGTAAATTACAGACGCCTCTCATCTTTTTAAGTGGTGGAACTTGCACTATTGCTGACTGACTAAATACTTTTTTGCCCCACTGTATTTAATAGGTTACAGCAGAGTAGGGCCCGGCCAAAAGTGTCTACCGTGTTATGGTGGCAGCTTAAAAAAATCTTTTGACCAAAACAAAAGCTGCAGCTATATGTGTGATCTGGTGATGGGAACTGTTAATGTGTGATAGGTGAGAAGTGGAGATTTTCCAAGAGAGAGCGGTGGGGCTGTGGACAGTTCGTGGGGTGGAGCCTGGAGGCGGGGCTGGGGTGGAGCCTGGGCGGAGTCTCAAGGGGGCCCCGAAAATTTTGCCAGTATGGGGCCCCGAAATTTCTAGTGGCAGCCCTGACCTTATCTCCACTCTAGGGCAGGGTCTGGGCCTTAAACAGTCAACCTTCAGAGGCATTCGGGATTTAGTGTGTTTGGAGTGAGTTACTCCAGGAAAGTGGTTGTGTTGATGCTAAATTGAATTATTTGTTTTTGCTAACCCTGTGCGGACGGATCCCTAGGAACATATGGACTGTGAGATGCCATCTTGTTTTCCTGTTTGCCCAAAGGGCACTGTTTATTTTACTTCACTATGGTCTCATGTACAGCACCATGGAATTAATGGTGCTATATAAATAAATAATAATAATAATAATATGGTTTATGCAGCATGTACCTAATAAACCAGTGAAGGACTTAAGGAGACAGTATTCCCGTTTCTACCTCTGTGTACCGCTGAGTAAGCGGATCTACCACACATATTACATTTATTATGTTCTAGAGACTGGAGAGACCTCAGCGCATAATAAGGGACAATAAATTCGTGAAGAATAACTTATCCGTGAATTAAATTTCTAGGGAAAATTTCACAAGAACAGGTGAACTTGAATTTTGTCTGATCTGCTCATCTTTAACCCCTTATTGAAACAGCGACCGGGAATAAGGTTAAATCGCCTCCCAAGAGTAAAAAAATTACCTGGGGTTTCAGCTACCAGGGGTAGCCGAGACCCTGGAGAATATGATCAGGGCTGTTTTTTTCCGGTCAACTATTAAGTGATTACCGTTTTTCAATGAATAACGGCGATCAAGTAATAAAGTGTGCCGCCTATTAAAAAAATTCTCTCTCTTTGGACATTATATGTTATAGGAGAGAAAAATGAGGTCCCCAATTCCCCCCGTTACTTACGCAATCCCCTGATCCTACGCTGGCATGCAACTGGCAACAGCTTATTCCTATTGGTTCATTTTGATCACTGCGATAGACCCTATCATATGTTATGATCTGGTGGCCTAGGAGCAGCATGAGACGTACTCTGGAGAAGGTGGTACCTGTACTGACCGCAAACCCTGAACTTAACTCCGCAACTAGAAGTAGCCGTGGGATGTACCTAACACTCCCTAGACAACTCGACACAGCCGGAGGACTAAATACCCCTAAAGATAGAAACGGGAAAACTATCTTGCCTCAGAGAAAATCCACAAAGGATAGACAGCCCGCCACGGATATTGACTGTGAGAGGAGAGGGAAATGACATACGCAGACTGAAATCAGGATTTTAGCAAAGGAGGCCACTCTAGCTAAATAGAAAGAATAGGACAGAGTACTATGCGGTCAGTATTAAAACACTAGAAAATATCCACCACACAAAATACAAAATCTCCATATCTAACTAAAGATATGGAGGGTATATCTGCATCTCCAGAGATACCAGTTTGGCTGAATAAATCCTTACACAGACAAAGCTGGACAAGACAAAACATGGAAATGCACTGAACTATAAGGCCCACAGCATGTGGACTGCAAAAACAAAGCCAGAACTTATCTTTGTTGATATGAACAGCAAAGCAGAAGAGACCAGGCAGGGATGTGAATCCTCCAGAAACAATGGACAACTGGCACTGACTAAAGGATCAAGCAAGACTAAAAAGCCCAGTCAGAATTGCAATAAGTGGACACACCTGATGAATGCTGCGATCCAAAGACAGCAGCACTACCACTTATAACCACCGGAGGGAGCCCAAGAGCAGAATTCACAACAGTATCCCCCCTTGAGGAGGGGTCACCGAACCCTCACCAGAGCCCCCAGGCTGATCAGGACGAGCCAAATGAAAAGCACAAACCAAATCGTCAGCATGAACATCGGAGGCAACAACCCAAGAATTATCCTCCTGGCCATAACCCTTCCATTTGACAAGATACTGAAGCTTCCGCCTCGAAAAACGAGAATCCAAAATCTTCTCAACCACATACTCCAACTCCCCATCAACCAACACCGGGGCAGGATGATCAACAGAGGGAACAACGGGCACCACATATTTCCGCAGCAAAGATCTATGGAAAACATTATGGATGGAAAAAGAGGCTGGAAGGGCCAAACAAAAAGACACTGGATTGATAATCTCAGAAATCCTATAAGGACCAATAAACCGAGGCTTGAACTTAGGGGAAGAAACCTTCATAGGAACATGACGGGAAGACAACCAGACCAAATCCCCAACCCGAAGCCGGGAATCAACACAACGACGACGGTTAGCAAAACGCTGAGCCTCCTCCTGAGACAACACCAAATTGTCCACCACATGAGCCCAAATTTGCTGCAACCTGTCAACCACAGAATCCACACCAGGACAATCAGAAGGCTCAACCTGCCCTGAAGAAAAACGAGGATGAAAACCAAAATTACAAAAGAACGGCGAAACCTAGGTAGCAGAACTAGCCCGATTATTAAGGGCAAACTCGGCCAATGGCAAGAAAGCCACCCAATCATCCTGATCAGCAGACACAAAGCATCTCAAATAAGTTTCCAAAGTCTGATTAGTTCGCTCGGTTTGGCCATTTGTCTGAGGATGAAATGCGGAAGAAAAAGACAAATCAATGCCCAGCCTAGCACAAAAGGCCCGCCAAAACCTAGAAATAAACTGGGAACCTCTATCGGACACAATATTCTCCGGAATGCCATGCAAACGAACCACATGCTGAAAAAACAACGGAACCAAATCCGAAGAGGAAGGCAATTTAGGCAAAGGTACCAAATGAACCATCTTAGAAAACCGGTCACAAACCACCCAGATAACCGACATCCTCTGGGAAACCGGAAGATCTGAAATAAAATCCATAGAAATATGCGTCCAAGGCCTCTCAGGGACCGGCAAAGGCAAAATCAACCCACTAGCGTGGGAACAGCAAGGCTTGGCCCGTGCACAAGTCCCACAGGACTGCACAAAAGAACGCACATCCCGTGACAAAGAAGGCCACCAAAAGGACCTACCAACCAAATCTCTGGTACCAAAAATCCCAGGATGGCCAGCCAACACAGAACAATGAACCTCAGAAATCACTTTACTAGTCCATCTATCAGGAACAAACAGTTTCCCCACTAGACAGCGATCAGGTTTATCAGCCTGAAATTCCTGAAGAACCCGTCGTAAATCAGGGGAGATGGCAGAAAGAATCACCCCTTCCTTCAGAATGTCGACCGGCTCAAGGACCCCAGGAGAATCAGGCAAAAAGCTCCTAGAGAGGGCATCAGCCTTAACATTCTTAGAACCCGGAAGATACGAGACCACAAAATCAAAACGGGAGAAAAACAGGGACCATCGAGCCTGTCTAGCATTCAGCCATTTGGCAGACTCGAGGTAAATCAGATTCTTATGATCGGTCAAGACCACAATACGGTGCTTGGCCCCCTCAAGCCAATGTCGCCACTCCTCAAATGCCCACTTCATAGCCAACAACTCCCGATTGTCGACATCATAATTGCGTTCCCCAGGCGAAAACTTTCGAGAAAAGAAGGCACACGGTTTCATCAAGGAACCATCAGAATTCCTCTGAAACAAAACGGCCCCTGCCCCAATCTCAGAAGCGTCAACCTCAACCTGAAATGGAAGAGAAACATCCGGCTGACGCAACACAGGGGCAGAAGTAAATCGGCGTTTAAGCTCCTGAAAGGCAGAAACAGCCGCAGAGGACCAATTCGTCACATCAGCGCCTTTCTTCGTCAAATCGGTCAGGGGTTTAACCACACTGGAGAAGTTGGCAATGAAACAGCGATAAAAATTAGCAAAGCCCAAAAATTTCTGAAGGCTCTTCCCGGATGTGGGCTGAATCCAATCATGAATGGCCTGAACCTTAACCGGATCCATTTCTATAGATGAGGGAGAAAAAATGAAGCCCAAAAAAGAAACCTTCTGCACTCCAAAGAGGCACTTAGACCCCTTCACAAATAAAGCATTATCACGAAGGATCTGAAATACCATCCTGACCTATTTCACATGAGACTCCCAATCATCGGAAAAAATCAAAATATCATCCAAATATACAATCATGAATTTATGAAGATAATTCCGAAAGATATCATGCATGAAGGACTGAAACACAGATGGAGCATTAGAGAGCCCGAATGGCATCACAAGGTATTCAAAATGGCCTTCAGGCGTATTAAACGCAGTTTTCCATTCGTCACCCTGCTTAATACGAACAAGATTATAAGCCCCTCGAAGGTCAATCTTAGTAAACCAACTAGCCCCCTTAATCCTAGCAAACAAATCAGAAAGCAAAGGCAGAGGGTATTGAAATTTGACCGTGATCTTATTCAAGAGGCGATAATCAATACAGGGTCTCAAAGAGCCATCCTTCTTGGCAACAAAAAAAAAACCTGCTCCCAATGGTGAAGAAGATGGCCGAATATGCCCTTTCTCCAAAGACTCCTTAACATAACTCCGCATGGCGGTATGTTCTGGAACCGACAGGTTGAAAAGTCGGCCCTTAGGGAACGTACAGCCTGGAATCAAGTCAATAGCACAATCACAGTCCCTATGCGGCGGAAGGGAACTGGATTTGGGCTCATCGAATACATCCTGGAAATCTGACAAAAACTCAGGAATTTCAGAAGAGGGGGAAGAGGAAATTGACATCAAAGGAACATCATTATGAACCCCCTGACAACCCCAACTAGTCACAGACATAGATTTCCAATCTAACACCGGATTATGTACCTGTAACCATGGAAAACCCAGCACAATAACATCATGCAAATTATGCAACACCAGAAAACAACAATCTTCCTGATGGGCTGGCGCCATACACATGGTCAGCTGTGTCCAAAACTGAGGTTTATTTTTAGCCAACGGTGTAGCATCAATGCCCCTTAAAGGAATAGGGTTCTGCAAAGGCTGCAAGGGGAAACCACAACGTCTGGCAAATTCTAAGTCCATTAAGTTCAAAGCGGCGCCTGAATCCACAAATGCCATGACAGAAAATGACGATAATGAGCAGATCAAGGTCACAGATAACAGAAATTTAGGTTGTACAGTACTGATGGTAACGGAACTAGCGATTCTCTTCGTACGCTTAGGGCAATCAGAAATAACATGAGCAGAATCGCCGCAGTAAAAACACAACCTATTCTGACGTCTGAATCCTTGTTGTTCAGCTCTAGACAAAATCCTATCACACTGCATAGGCTCAGGACTCCGCTCGGAGGACAACGCCATAGTGTGCACAACTCTGCGCTTGCGCAAGCGCCGATCAATCTGAATGGCCAGAGACATAGAATCACTCAGACCAGCAGATTAACAGATTCAGAAAGACCCTTTCTGAAAATTGCCGCCAAGGCATCCTCATTCCATTTAGTCAGCACAGACCATTTTCTAAATTTCTGGCAATACGATTCTGCCGCTTCTTGACCCTGACACAGGGCCAACAAGGTCTTCTCTGCATGATGCACTGAATTAGGTTCATCATACAATAACCCTAGCACCTGAAAAAAGGTGTCTACATTAAGCAAAGCCGGATTCCCAGATTCCAGGGAAAATGCCCAATCCTGAGGATCACCACGGAGCAGGGAGATGACAGTTTTAACCTGCTGAATGGGATCACCAGAGGAACGGGGTTTCAGAGCAAAAAACATTTTACAGTTATTTTTAAAGCTCAAAAATTTAGACCTGTCCCCAAAAAAACAAATCAGGAGTTGGAATTCTAGGCTCTAAAACCGGAATCTGAACGATATAATCGGAAATACCCTGTACTCTGGCAGCAAGTTGGTCCACACGAGAAGCCAATCCCTGAACATCCATGCCAGCGCCAAACTCCTGAGCCACCCAGAGGTAAAGAGGGAAGGAAAGACAAAACAGACTGCAGAAAAAAAAATTGCTCAGCACTTTTCTTCCCTTCTTCTGAGATGCGTTTAACTCATTGTTGGCCAGTTGCACTGTTATGATCTGTTGGCCTAGGAGCAGCATGAGACGTACTCTGGAGAAGGTGGTACCTGTACTGACCGCAAACCCTGAACTTAACTCCGCAACTAGAAGTAGCCGTGGGATGTACCTAACACTCCCTAGACACCTCGACACAGCCGGAGGACTAAATACCCCTAAAGATAGAAACGGGAAAACTATCTTGCCTCAGAGAAAATCCCCAAAGGATAGACAGCCCCCCACGAATATTGACTGTGAGAGGAGAGGGAAATGACATATACGCAGACTGAAATCAGGATTTTAGCAAAGGAGGCCACTCTAGCTAAATAGAAAGGATAGGACAGAGTACTATGCGGTCAGTATTAAAACACTAGAAAATATCCACCACAGAAAATACAAAATCTCCATATCTAACTAAAGATATGGAGGGTATATCTGCATCTCCAGAGATACCAGCTTGGCTGAATAAATCCTTACACAGACAAAGCTGGACAAGACAAAACATGGAAATGCACTGAACTATAACGCCCACAGCATGTGGACTGCAAAAACAAAGCCAGAACTTATCTTTGTTGATATGAACAGCAAAGCAGGAGAGACCAGGCAGGGATGTGAATCCTCCAGAAACAATGGACAACTGGCACTGACTAAAGGATCAAGCAAGACTAAAAAGCCCAGTCAGAATTGCAATAAGTGGACACAACTGATGAATGCTGCGATCCAAAGACAGCAGCACTACCACTTATAACCACCGGAGGGAGCCCAAGAGCAGAATTCACAACAATCATAGTGCTAAAAAACAATAATTAGTATGTCATCCCCCCATGTCATCCTCTTAGTCAGATTACTTTTCTGTCTATGAAGACCAGAATGCCAGCGATTATGGAGATAGTGGGCACCGAGCCAAGACCTGGGACACACATTGGACTGGTCAATGTTGATTAGCAGGGGAAATATGAAACATTTTCGTGGATCCGTGGTACAGTGGGGGTCTCATACAAGGATAGCTGTAGTGATGTGTCATGTTTAAAGAGAACCTGTCATCGGGATTTTATACACCAAACAAATGGCATGTATATAAAAGGTCCCTCATCGGTGATTAAATCCTTATCTTTCCTGTAGAGTTTCATTTTGCGGTTTTAGAGAAATCCATAGTGTAAATTATGTGCTAATGAGCTGCAAGTGCTGTGGGTGGTGGACATGATCAGACCATGTTCCTGCACGGTCAGACACGGCCATTACACAGTACACAGTAGGGGCACATTTATAAGATTATCTCAGCACAGGAACATTATTTTTTGACACACCCAATTGTGGAAATGATTATTGTTCCAAGATCTATTGATTGAAAGGAATTTTGTTTGTGGGAAAACCCCAATAACATGGCCTTCTTTATTACTAATGCCTTTGGCTTCATACGCTGTCTTTCTGCTTGTGAGTTATACACAAATGGGGGATCTGAGAAGCGTTTTCTGTGCTGTAGCTTGTGGTGGGGAATAAGGGTCTCACTGACATCTCTACAAGGGGTTCTTCAGAGCTTCAGGGATCATCTGGGATTTGCAGGAGAACTTGCAGCACAAGGAAGAAATGGCGCATTACACATTACCCAGGAAATAAACGGGCTGTGTGTAATCTAGGCCGGAAGATGATTTGTGGATTTCTTAATCAGAAAAACCCTTTCAGTAATAATTCTACAATAAATACAATTGTTTCCCAAGTTCAACATTTATTTTATTTCTAACAGTAATATACATTTTCACAGCGGACTTTCCTTTACTATCAATATTATATATTTTATACTGATGTCTTTTCTCCATCTGTAAAATATGTCTTTGGTAGAGGCTTGCCTCCCATAAAAAGAAAGGGTAGGGCATAGTGAAATGCAATGTTCCTGATCACCCTCCCCAGCCTCTGACGTATCCACCATACATTTCATTACCACTGGATGGACAGACTCAGCTGCTGTCGCTCCGATGTACACGGTGATCCTTACTGCGCCTCTGGGAATAAATATTCCAGGTCCGGCTGCCTCAGACGTTGCTCCATATTGCGATTTTTGGCAAACTCCTTAAGTAAGTGCATAATTTCGTTATTGAAGTCCTCAGGGGGGTCCTGTGCCCCTGTAAAAATAATGATCGGCAGATGAGTCCACTGTCCATACGATGCAACCCCCGGCTCAGTACTGTAAAATGGTGTTAATGGGGAATTCACATCTCCATAAAGTGATGGCTTATGACATTGTGGGGGTCCCAGAGCGACAAGTCATCACTTTATAATATTTAATGTTAGCCCCTGGGGGAGGAGAATCCTTACAGCCATATTTAAAGGGGATGTCCAGTGTTTATTAGTCGCTGCTGAGAGCTGCAGATTATTATTCGCTTAAATGGAAGGCCGGGTGACAGGTGATCTCATATGGATGAGTTACGTCATTAAAGAGGTGGTCCACTACTTTAACGTTTATGACCTAATCAATAGAGGTCAGATGTGTGGTACCTGGCCAAATCGACTATACAGTAGACTGCTGCCAAATTTACATTTGGTATTTTTATGTTTGAAGCATGATATGTGGGAAAAGAGTGAAAAGTTCCAGGGGGCCGAATACTTTCGCAAGACACTGTAGCTAAATTATCGTTCTCATATGAAATTAAGCCAGGCTGGTCTTAACAGGAGGAAGAAAGTGAAAGACATTGGCTTTCAGCAGGCCCAGGTAGTCATATCCAACAATTGATCCCCTGCAATTATGTCCTGCAATTGCGTGGACACAAATAGGAAGTCACTTACCGTATATACTCGAGTATAAGCCGAGATTTTCAGCCCAAATTTTTGGGCTGAAAGTGCCCCTCTCGGCTTATACTCGAGTCAAGGTGGGTGGCAGGGTCGGCAGGTGAGGGCGCTGAGGCATACTTACCTAGTCCTGGCGATCCTGGCGCTCCCCCTGCCGTCCCACGGTCTTCTGTGCTGCAGCTTCTTCCCCTCTTCAGCGGTCACGTGGGACCGCTCATTAAAAAAATGAATAGGCGGCTCCACCTCCCATAGGGGTGGAGCCGCGTATTCATTTCTCTAATCAGCGGTGCCGGTGACCGCTGATAGAGAAAGAGGCTGCGGCACCGAAGACCAGGCAGAGGGAGCGTCAGGATCGCTGGGACTAGGTAAGTATTTTATATTCACCTGTCCGCGTTCCAGCCGCCGGGCGTCGCTCCATCTTCCCGGCGCCTCCATCTTCCCGGCGTCTGCGCTCTGACTGTGCAGGTCAGAGGGCGCGATGACGCATATAGTGTGCGCGGCGCCCTCTGCCTGATCAGTCAGAGCAGAGACGCCGGGAAGATGGAGGCGCCGGGAGCTGCAAGCAAGAGAGGTGAGTATGTGTTTTTTGTTTTTTTTTATTGCAGCAGCAGCAGCAGCGACAATGGCAGAGCATCTATGGGGAAATATGAACGGTGCAGAGCACTATATGGGGCACAGCTATGGGGCACAATGAACGGTGCAGAGCACTGTATATGGGGCACAGCTATGGGGCACAATGAACGGTGCAGAGCACTGTATATGGGGCACAGCTATGGGGCACAATAAACGGTGCAGAGCACTGTATATGGGGCACAGCTATCGGGCACAATGAACGGTGCAGAGCACTGTATATGGGGCACAGCTATGGGGCACAATGAACGGTGCAGAGCACTGTATATGGGGCACAGCTATGGGGCACAATGAACGGTGCAGAGCACTGTATATGGGGCACAGCTATGGGGCACAATGAACGGTGCAGAGCACTATACGGGGCACAGCTATGGGACAAAATGAACGGTGCAGAGCACTATATGGGGCACAGCTATGGGGGGCAGTATGAACGGTGCAGAGCACTATATGGGGCACAGCTATGGGGCAATAATGAACGGTGCAGAGCACTGTATATGGGGCACAGCTATGGGGCACAATGAACGGTGCAGAGCACTGTATATGGGGCACAGCTATGGGGCACAATGAACGGTGCAGAGCACTATACGGGGCACAGCTATGGGCCACAATGAACGGTGCAGAGCACTATATGGGGCACAGATATGGGGCACAATGAACGGTGCAGAGCACTGTATGGGGCACAGCTATGGGACAAAATGAACGGTGCAGAGCATTGTATATGGGGCACAGATATGGGGCAATAATGAACGGTGCCGAGCACAGTATGGGGCACAGATATGGGACAAAATGAACGGTGCCGAGCACAGTATGGGGCACAGCTATGGGACAAAATGAACTGTGCCGAGCACAGTATGGGGCACAGCTATGGGACAATAATGAACGGTGCAGAGCATTGTATATGGGGCACAGATATGGGGCAATAATGAACGGTGCCGAGCACAGTATGGGGCACAGCTATGGGACAAAATGAACGGTGCAGAGCACTATACGGGGCACAGCTATGGGACAAAATGAACGGTGCAGAGCACTATATGGGGCACAGCTATGGGGAAATATGAACGGTGCAGAGCACTATATGGCACAGCTATGGGGAAATAATGATCTATTTTTATTTTTGAAATTCACCGGTAAATGCTGCATTTCCACCCTAGGCTTATACTCGAGTCAATAAGTTTTCCCAGTTTTTTGTGGCAAAATTAGGGGGGTCGGCTTATACTCGGGTCGGTTTATACTCGAGTATATACGGTAGTTTAAATAACATTGTCAGCATTGAAATGGTTAAACAGCAGTAATCGGAGAATGCTCTGGTGGCTGTATTTATAGGTAGATGGCAGCTATGTAATACAGCAGGCATGTGCCTGGCATGGTGCATGCTCAACTCATGAGCCCGCTCCATACATTTGCTGCACAACAAGACAAACATTTCCATTATGTGTTCGCTAAGGGTTAATAATTCTTGTATTATCTCTACAGATGGAATGGATAAGACACCCCAGGACACATCAGACATGCCGGCACAAGGCCTTGGTGATGCCAGTGTACAGATTTCTCCACAAAGTGATTTTTCTCCAGGTCAGCTTGGCATCAGATCCGGTCAGTAAAGGACTGCTGGCCGTGAAGTTCATGGACAAGAGTTCTTGTGAGGACATCATCTCCACAGAACTAGAAGTCCTCAGAATGGCTGCCGGGTGCCCCTATCTAATGTCCATGCGGGTGTTTATGGAGACACCTATGGAGTATGCAATAGCCATGGTCTATATGGTTGGAGGAGACCTGCTTTACCATATGAAAGATTCAATGCTGTTTAACACAAAGACAATAAGTTAAATGTCTTATACTGAATCTTAATAATCCGCTGCCCGCACATTGTTTAATGTCACTGGTGACCACTGTATCACCTGTACACTGACATTAGATACAGCGCTCCTGTGTATAATGTCACTGGTGATCCCTGTATTACCTGTACACTGACATTAGATACAGAGCTCCTGTGTATAATGTCACTGGTGATCACTGTATTACCTGTACACTGACACTATATACAGAGCTCCTATGTTTAATGTCACTGGTGATCCCTGTATTACCTGTACACTGACACTATATACAGAGCTCCTGTGTATAATGTCACTGGTGATCACTGTATTACCTGTACACTGACACTATATACAGAGCTCCTATGTTTAATGTCACTGGTGAGCCCTTTATTACCTGTACACTGGCATTAGCTACAGAGCTCCTGTGTATAATGTCACTGGTGATCACTGTATTTACCTGTACACTGACAATAAATATACAGAGCTGCTGTGTATAATGGCCTTAGTATTGCGTTTTGTTTTTTTTACTAATGATCAGTATTGTAATTATCGGTCACTATGTGGTGATAATATGTGGTTTGGTCATGGTGTGGCGGTATTTCTTCCTTGTATGTGGTAACATTCAGTCACTATGTGGTGGTAATATATGGTCTGGTCATGGTATTTGTCTCTTGTATGTGGTATTAATGGTCATTCTAATAAATATATGTGACTTATTTCCTTAAAGAAAAACACATAAAAATATACATAAAAAGAGTATTGGCTATTTTAAGAACTGTTTAGTAGGATAGAGTAGAGTGGGGACTGGCCAAAAGAGTCTGCCTTGTCGTAGTGGCGGCTTAAAAATTCTTTTGGCCTAAACAAAAGCTGCTTGCTATGTATGTGATATGGTGTCTGCTGGGAACTGTTCATATCTGATTTGTGAGGACATGGTACAGAAGATGAGTTTTTCAAAGAGTGGACGGTGGGACTGTGAAAGGTTCGCGATGTGGAGGCGCCTTGCATGGCTCACATCCTCAACCTGGTGGTACAGTGTTTTCTCTGCCACTATCCTGGCATGGGTGAGCTGCTGCAGAAAGCACGAAAGATGTGTGCTCACGTTCCCCGTTCGCACTCCTCAGGTCATCAACTGGCATCGATACAGAGGTCTTTGTCCATGCCAGTTGCAGTGACTGTGGCATCAGCAATGAGCCCTGACACAGTATGTCATGTGGTATAATCTGGGCTAACGCAGTACAGATCTGGCACATATCACGTGCCCACCCCTACTCCCTTTTTTGATATATTAATTTTTTATATACTTATTTGTGACATTCAAGTAGTGTAGATTTTTTAATCGTATGGTATCTATTCTAAATAAACAACAAAAAGCAACCATCAGATCTGTGACTTGTGGCCATCAGTCCCCTAATCCCGGTGTACTACTGGTATTTACTCCACACAATAGCCTACTGCTAGTGCTTCAGGTTGTATGCTACAGTGAGTTATTGAAATTGGTTTTCAAGCGCCATAGGATTCTATGTAGTATCTTGACCATTATTATTTCTCAACAACAGGTGGTTATTGTCTTCCTAATAGGCTGCTGAAAGCCAATACTCCATATACTGGCAGCACGGTGGCTCAGTGGTTAGCACAGCAGCCTTGCAGCGCTGGAGTCCTGGGTTCAAAACCCACCAAGGACAACATCTGCAAGGAGTTTGTATGTTCTCTCCGTGTTTGCGTGGGTTTCCTCCGGGTACTGCGGTTTCCTCCCACATTCCAAAGACATACTGATAGGGAATTTAGAATGTGAGCCCCATTGGGGACAGTGATGATAATGTGTGAAAACTGTATGTAAAGCGCTGCGGAATATGTTAGCGCTATATAAAAATAAAGATTATCATTATATACTGAGTATAGTGCCAGTGGATCTTTGATTTATATGTGGAATTGCGCGATGACAAGGAGACGTTGGAGTGAAGAGACCTTTACATTATCACAGATAATTGGGCTCCAATTGATTGTGCTCCAGAACTTTGTGTCCCTGGAATTGTAGATGAAGAAATATGGCCTCATTATAATAAAATATTTCTCTGTGAGACTATATTTCTTGCCAGGAAGACAATAGCACTGAGATGGATTGGGGGGGAGATCTCCCACCATCACTGATTGGAAAAAGTTAGTTAATGACATAATACCATATAAAAATATAGTTTATATAAGAATAGAGGGTGTCCCCAAAAATTCCATAAAATTTGGGAGAAATGGTGAGATTCACCTCTAACACACTTATCTCCCAACGCACTGACTTACTCATTTTGCATTACATTCCCTGATGTGCTCCAGGTTCCTAAATACATGGGATGAGATTCCTGATATAAAACGGATGAAGACAAGTGTACTGTTTCCCTGAATTAATGCATAATTTGATCTCTGCCACATTAACCCCTTAATCTCCTGGTCATTTTCCGCTTTTTGCTTCTTTCCAGAGCCATAACTGTTTTTATTTTTCAGTCAAAATGGCCATATGAGCGCCTGTGTTTTGCGGGACAAGTTGTACTTTTGAACACCACCATGGGTTTTAACATAACATGTACTGGACATCATGAAAAAATTACAAGGGCAGAGAAATTGGAAAAAAGTTGTTTTTTTTTTTTTAATACTATGTTCACTAAATACTAAAACTGACCTGTCATTATGATTCTCAAGGTCATTATGAGTTCACAGACACCAAATATTTATAGGTTCTTTATTATTCAAGTGGTGAAAAAAAATAAAACATTTGTTTAAAAAATGCCATTTTTCGAGACCTAGGTGAGGACTTATTTTTTTTGCGTGCCGAGCTGATGTTTTTATTGACAAAATTTTGATGTACATACAATATTTTGATCGCCCGTTATTGCATTTTATTGCAAAACGTAATTCTGGTGTTTTAATTTTTTTTTAGCAATCGGGTTAATTTTTTTTTTATATTGATAGGTCTGGCGATTCTGAACACAGCGATACAAAATATGTGTATATTTGATTTTTTTATTGTTTTACTTTGAATGGGGGGAAAGGGGGTGATATGAACTTTTATATATTTTTTTGGTTAATATTTTTAAAAACATTTTTTAAAATTTTGCATGCCTTGATCGCCTCTGCTACATACAGGCGATGAGCACCGACCACGACAATGACAACCACAGAGGCTGTTGCAGGGAAATGTCAGCTGTATAGATTAGCTGTCATGTGTCCGGAAAGGTGTTTGCTGATCATCGGAACCTGCACCAAACAGGAGGAGTCCGACATGTGCGTGCTATTATGGCACATGTCGGAAAAGGGTTAACATAAATCCGATACTTCAGATGAGTGCAATATCCTACATATTAATGCATTTTACTGTATATGCAGTTACTATTGTTAAATGTACAATACAATACCTGCAGCATTGTTTTAAAACAGATATTTACAGATGTTTGTAACAGTATCTGGATTTATATCGCTGTTTGTTATATTGCTGTTTGTTTGTAACGTTTATTATAAAGAATTCTTCATTAAAATAAGTTTTCAAACAAAAAATTCTGCACACAGATATTCTCTTAAGAAACACAAAACCTCACTTTTATACTTCTAAATAGTCAGAGCTGAGTTTTATTAACCTTTTGGGTTGACTGACAGCACTGTAGTTTTTCGATAATAAAACAAATAATCAAAAATACAAATTGTACACATATATACACATCAGTAAAAGTTTGCTTCAGCATCCTTCAAATTCGCTATCTGTCTCTATCATCTCTCTCACGGTGACATCATAATAAGACCGATGTTACAAGTGATGTGATGACATCATCACATTCTATATTCCAGTGTTAAAGACTAAGGGAATCACTGCCTTACAGACTCCCAAGGGTGAGGTAGCCCCTTTTGTTTTTCGTGACGAACGAAGCAAAAATTGATTTCAAAATGGATAAAGAGAGAAGAAGAGCCCAAAGAGATCGGGTTCTGAGAGAGAGGAGAGGAATAAATGAAGAGCAGGTACCATTGTTCGCTTTAGGGCGAAAAGACTTTACTCTACCGGATATGGACACTGACGCCTCAGAAATGGCGTCCAAACGTCAAACTCTGGACAAAATGAGAAAGACCAAAAGACACGAGATCCTTACAAAGAAAAGGAATATGGAGAACCTCATGGAGTCTCACTCTGCAGCCTCCGCTGAGCTTCAGAGGACCATTCTTATCTCCTTGAAAAAAATTGGAGATCTGGTCCCTGAAATACGGAGAAGGAACAAAGATGCCATCCTCAATAAGCGGAGAAACATCAACGCAGAGTTAGAGCTGGACGAGGTTCTCCAGGAAACACCGAGGGATGTCACATCCTCCAGATCTGAACGTCTGGAGACACCAAACCTACAAAGAGCGGCATCCCAGAAGAGGATCAGGAACAGCAGAGACTGGGTTGTCCAATGTAGCACACGTCCCATCTATGCCAAACCTATTATAAATGGGAATGATGTATTACGGAGCAACAGGACATCAGCTGAGAACATCTCCATCCCAGAGAACAAACAGCTGAGTGATTCTCCACCAAATACACCACTGGATAAAGAGGAACCAGGTAAGATGGAAACTGCTCTGTATAATAAGACTGGGGTGAGGGGGATTATACTCAGAATATTATGTACTGCCACAATTATCAAAAGTGCAGAAAAACTGTCCTTGTCGTCCTTAGCAACCAATCACTATGCGGCTTTCATTGTTCCATGGAATGTGAAGAAATGGAATCTGTGCTGTGATTCGTTGCTATGGGCAACATCGATGTTTTTGCTATTGTATAGTTTTGATAAATTGGAGCCAAAATATCAGACATTTCCTGCTCATTTACATAATTCTGTTTAAAATTGTAATATTTGCTCTGAAGCTATGTTTGTTAACCCCTTCTTGACCTTGTAACCTTCGGTTGTTTGTCTTCCCTCCTTTGAAAACCCATAACTATTTATTGCTTAACTTTTCTGCCAATTTAGCAGTATGTGGACTTGTGTTTTTTAGTGGACAGAGCTGTTGTTTTGTACACTATTCAATGTTCTGGAAAATGGAGAAAAAGATTCAAAAAGTGGTAAAATTGTGGAAAAAAAGTCATTCTGCCATTGTTTTTTTTTACTGTGTTCATTGAGTGGTAAAAACGACCTCTCAAAATGTTTCTCGATGTCAGGTACAACTATGGTAATAATGAACACATCTATCGGGATTTTTTTTTAATTAAGTAGTGAAAGGAATTAAAGAATTTTATGTAAAAAAAAATGGTTTGTGTCCCCATATTGTGAGGCATTGTATCTTGGTGATTTTGATGGAGCTGTGTGAGGGTTTGTTTTTTGCGTGTCGAGTTGCAGCTTTCGTTGATACCTTTCCTGGGTAGAGCGGACATTGTGATATCTTTTTATTGCAATTATTTAGGTGGATACAGCGCCCTCAAAGAAATACAATTCTGATGTTTCAACTTTATTTTTCTCACTTTAGAGTTTACTGTTTGCATTAATTAATGTTATGTTTTAATACATCAAATTTATATGGATGGGGTGATAATAGATATGCAAATTATTACATAGAACTGTTTACAGCTAAATAAACGTTCTTATATGAATTTAAGCCAGGCTGGCCTTAACAGAAGGAGGAATATGAAAGACAGGGGCTTCCAGCAGGCCCAGGTAGTCATTTCCAACAATTGTCCCCCTGCAGTCATGTTTTGGGGGAGGAGTAATGGGTGCTGGTGCACACAAATCAGTAATGACTTCATTTAAATACCACTGTGAGCATTGAAATGGTTAAGCAGCAATAATTGTAGAAAGTTCTGGTGAATGCAGTTATAGGCAGATGTAATACAGCAGGCATATACCTGGCATGGTGCATGCTCAGCTCCTGAGCCCGCTCCATACATTTGCTGCACAACGTGACAAACATTTCCATTATGTGTTCGCTAAGGGTTAATAATTCTTGTATTATCTCTACAGATGGAATGGATAAGACACCCCAGGACACATCAGACATGCCGGCACAAGGCATTGGTGATGCCAGTGTACAGTTTTCTCCACAAAGAGAACTGGTCTACATAGACCCACCTATGGACCTTTACAGTCTCGAGTTCTGGGAAGATCTTGGAAAAGGAAGCTATGGAAAAGTAAGTGTCAATTTATATTTGTCCGTGTTCCTCAATGTATCCTGCACAGATACACAGGAGGAATGTACTTATTCATTACAGGATGTTCATATGTAATGATACTTGGGGATAAACTAGTGACCTATTACACAGTAATAGATGGGAGTTTGGTCTGATCTGTTGTGATTTTTCTACAGGTCATCTTGGCATCAGATCCGGTCAATGAAGGACTGCTGGCCATTAAGATCATGGACAAGACTTCTTGTGAGTACATCATCTCCACAGAGCTAGAAGTCCTCAGAATGGCTGACGGGAGCCCCTACCTAATGTCCATGAGGGCGTTTATGGAGACACCGACGGAGTATGCAATAGCCATGGACTATATGGCCGGAGGAGACCTGCTTCACCACATGAAAGATTCAGTGCTGTTTAACTCAAAGACAATAGGGTAAATGTCTTATACTGAATCTTAATAATCCGCTGCCCGCACATTGTATTCCTAGAGCAGTGTTCCCCAACTCCAGTCCTCAAGAGCCACCAACAGGTCGTGTTTTTAGGATTTCCTTAGCATGGCCCTGGTGATGGAATTGATGCCTGTCTAGATTATGGAGTTCTCACCTGGGCATTACTAAGGAAATCCTGAAAACATGACCTGTTGGTGGCTCTTGAGGACCGAACTTGGGGAACACTGTCCTAGAGCAATGGACAATGACACAGAAGAAAATAATGACGTGCAGAGGACACGTGTGTGATCTCCTCATGTTCTCTGTATGATTGTGTATGTAACCACTGATCCACCCTTTACTTTCTACTCCACAGACTCTTTGCGGCAGAGATGGTGTGCGGACTCCAATATCTGCATGAACACGGCGTCATACATAGGTAATCATTTCACCTCCATAAATCTGTCACCTGTGACTCTCTGTTGTCTCCTTGCATATCTATTGTAGAAAGTTCTTGTCATGAATTATCCTCACAATCAGTGTCTGCTCCTTCTCCCTGCAGTGACCTGAAGCCAGAGAACATCCTCATCCAAGACACCGGACACATCAAAATCTCAGACTTTGGCTGTTCAGCCATTAATGTGTCTGAGGGTGATATAGTGAACTACATTATTGGCACTAATTGTTACATGGCGCCTGAGGTAAGGAACATCTCTGTGTGATTGGTGCCGATAGTAGGACTGAGGGATAATCTGAACCCAATGTATCCTGCTCACATCTAATCACAGACCGGTCCTCGTAGACTCTGTGTGTAATTCCCCTTCCCGGTATATTCAGCTTCTCTCAACCTCATGTTCCCACAGATAATGGACAATGAAGGATACAACCATCGGGCAGACTCCTTTTCCTTCGGTGTCATCCTATATATGATGAGTGTAGGGGACTATCCATTTTACAGCAGAGGCACACTGGACGAATACCACCAGTCTCTGTATGAAGACATACCTTATTATCCACCAGGGATGTGTATTAATACCATGGCCATCATCAAAGGGGTGAGTAACATCAGATGGATAAGGATGAGGAGGGATTACAAGAATACATAGAAGATAAGATGTGGACAGTCCATAGACATTGTGTAATGACTTAATCAGTAATAATATATGATATAATGACTAATGGTCTCTTTCATTTTTCAGCTTCTCTGCAAAACTCCATCTACCCGTTTGGCCATAAAATCATCTATCAGATCCCACCCGTTCTTCCACTCCATAGACTGGAGCGATGTGGAGTGTGGCAGATCCGAGCCACCATTCCCATATTACTATGTAAGTACAACACATACAGACATCCATAATGTTGTCACTACCCAGTAACACACTTACCCACTATACCCCTCATTGTTATATCCCCCCAGTACACTGTATATACTGAATGTGAGGAGCTGATTCTCAGATGTGTGTATTTCTCTTCTTACAGCAGGAGTATTAGGCGGATAACAATCAGCCCCATTCCAGTAACATGAAGGAATGAAGATTTACTTTAATCGGATAAGACAATGTAACTGGACTTTCTCATTTACCGGACTGTGACAAACCTACCAAGCTTCCACCACATAACATCCACGTAGATTTGAGCACCCAACATCCAGGGATTTATTCCGATCGCCATATTTGGGGTCAGGAAGGAATTTTTTTCCCTTGATATGAGGATAATGCAACAACGAGTCCTCAGGGTTATTTTTCGCCTTCCTCTGGAGCAACATAGCAAGTAATTAAAGGCTGAAATTGAAGGACTTATTTCAGCCATACTTGCTATGTCACTATCTGGACGACTCATCTACAATGTGGTGGTAAGGAGAAGACTAACGGATATGGATGGAAAGAAGGCAGCGGCTGCTCCTTCACCTACCGGATATGGACACAAAGAAGGCAGCGGCTGCTCCTTCACCTACCGGATATGGACACAAAGAAGGCAGCAGCTGCTCCTTCACCTACCGGATATTTACAGAGAAAATTAAGCGACTGCTCCTTCACCTACCGGATATGGACACAAAGAAGGCAGCGGCTGCTCCTTCACCTACCGGATATGGACACAAAGAAGGCAGCTACTGCTCCTTTATCTACTGGATATTTACAGAAAGGAGGAAGCGGATGCTCCTTCTCCTACATGGCCATGTACATACAGAAGGAAGCGGCTGCTCCTTCACCTACTCGGCCATGGACAGACAGAAGGAAGCGGCTGCTCCTTCACCTTCCTGCCCATGGTCAGACAGAAGGCCATACGGTTGATCGATGCTGTCGGAATCCAGGAAAACTCCAACTAAACAAATCACACATCACACATTCCTGCTCTTCTCACTGTCATGTGTGATCCAGACCTGGATGTCCAAAAACGGCACAAGTGAAAGCCAAGGCCCGAGGAGCGGAATCATCATCATCTGCTCCTTTTTACAGAAAGTCACTGTATCTACACACTTTCTTGCACAAATAAATTTATAAAGCATCTATGTTCCTTTTGGTTAGATTCTTCTCATATACAGACCTACATTTCAGTATTTTTATAAAGATCCCGATCAGGGTCAGGACAAGGTATTTGGTGCCTTAAGCAGATGAAGATAATGGTGCCCCCGAGCAAAGGAATGGGTTGTGTATTAGGGGTGAGACTTACCAGAGAGCACAATTTCAAAGTTATATGACGAATCATTCATTGTTTGTGAATCATTTACACATTACAACTGAAAATTTCGTCCCTGACATCCTATATTTTAAATGTCAGACAAAGAATGGTCTTGGAAACTAATATACCGTATATACTCAAGTATAAGCCGACCCGAGTATAAGCCGACCCCCCTAATTTTGCCACAAAAAACTGGGAAAACTTATTGACTCGAGTATAAGCCTAGGGTGGAAAATGCAGCAGCTATTGGTGAATTTCAAAAATAAAAATAGATGCTCCATACCGTTCATTATTGCCCCATAAGATGCTCCATATAAAGCTGTGCCACATATAATGCTGCATACCATTCATTATTGCCCCATAGATGCTCTGTATAAAGCTGTGCCACATATAATGCTCCATATTGTTCATTATTGCCCCATAGATGCTCCATATAAAGCTGTGCCACATATAATGCTCCATATTGTTCATTATTGCCCCATAGATGCTCCATATAAAGCTGTGCCATATATAATGCTCCATACTGTTCATTATTGCCCCATAGATGTGCCATATAAAACTGTGCCATATAGTGCTCTGCACCGTTCATTATTGCCCCATAGATGTGCCATATAAAGCTGTGCCATATAGTGCTCTGTACCGTTCATTATGGTCCCATAGATGTGCCATAGAAAGCTCTGCCATATAGTGCTCTGCACCATTCATTATTGCCCCATAGCTGCCATAAAGTGCTCTGCGCCGTTCATTATTGCCCCATATCTGTGCCATATAGTGCTCTGCGCCGTTCATTATTGCCCCATAGCTGCCATATAGTGCTCTGCGCCGTTCATTCCTGCCCCATAGCTGTGCCATATAGTGCTCTGCGTCGTTCATTCCTGCCCCATAGCTGTGCCATATAGTGCTCTGCGCCATTCATTATTGCCCCATAGCTGCCATATAGTGCTCTGCGCCGTTCATTATTGCCCCATAGCTGCCATATAGTGCTCTGCGCCGTTCATTCCTGCCCCATAGCTGTGCCATATAGTGCCCTGCACCGTTCATTCCTGCCCCATAGCTGCCATATAGTGCTCTGCGCCGTTCATTCCTGCCCCATAGCTGCCATATAGTGCTCTGCGCCGTTCATTCCTGCCCCATAGCTGCCATATAGTGCTCTGCGCCGTTCATTATTGCCCCATAGCTGTGCCATAGAAAGCTGTGCCATTGCTGCTGCTGCTGCAATAAAAAAAAAATGCCATACTCACCACGCTGCTTGCAGCTCCCAGCGTCCGGTCCCGGCGTCTCTCTGCACTGACTGATCAGGCAGAGGGCGCCGCGCACACTATATGCGTCATCGCGCCCTCTGACCTGAACAGTCAGAGCAAGAGGACGCGAAGACAGAGCGGCGCCCGGCGTGTGGAACGCGGACAGGTGAATATTATATACTTACCTGCTCCGGGCGTCCCGCTCCCTCTGCCTGTCACACGGTCTTCGGTGCCGCAGCCTCTTCCTCTATCAGCGGTCACCGTCACCGCTGATTAGAGAAATGAATATGCGGCTTCACCCTTATGGGAGGTGGAGCCGCATATTCATTTCTCTAATGAGCGGTCCCACGTGACCGCTGAACAGGGGAAGAGCTGCAGCACCGAAGACCGTGTGACAGACAGGGGGAGCGTCAGGACCGCCGGGACTAGGTAAGTATGCCTCAGCGCCCTCTCCCCCTCACCCGCCGACCCTGCCGCCCACCGTGACTCGAGTATAAGCCGAGAGGGGCACTTTCAGCCCAAAATTTTGGGCTGAAACTCTCGGCTTATACTCGAGTATATACGGCAGTTTAACTATAATCGGGGGCTGGTTGGATTCAATTAAGGTCATGAGACAGATGCAACTTGCAACAAAACTGATACTGGGGAGTGGATAGTATATTACATGTTGTGAATTCTGTGGCAGAGCTCCCTCCTGTGGTCACAAGTGGTATTTTGGCTGATTCTCTCTGTGAGCTTCCGTTGGTGGAGGAAAGTGGTACTGCGGCTTCTGAGTTTCCTTCCTCAGGTGATGTGGTGAAGTCGTTAGGTGCTGCTCTATTTAACTCCACCTAGTGCTTTGATCCTGGCCTCCAGTCAATGTTCTAGTATTGGACCTGTTTCCTCCTGGATCGTTCCTGTGGCCTGCTGCTCTGCATAGCTAAGTTTCGCTTTGCTATTTTGTTTGCTGTTTTTTTCTGTCCAGCTTGTCTATTTGTTTTTTCCTGCTTGCTGGAAGCTCTGGGACGCAGAGGGTGTACCTCCGTGCCGTTAGTTCGGTACGGAGGGTCTTTTTGCCCCCTTTGCGTGGTTTTTGTAGGGTTTTGTGTTGACCGCAAAGTTACCTTTCCTATCCTCGCTCTGTTCAGAAAGTCGGGCCTCACTTTGCTAAATCTATTTCATCTCTACGTTTGTCTTTTCATCTTAACTCACAGTCATTATATGTGGGGGCTGCCTTTTCCTTTGGGGTATTTCTCTGAGGCAAGGTAGGCTTATTTTCTATCTTCAGGCTAGCTAGTTTCTCAGGCTGTGCCGAGTTGCATAGGGAGCGTTAGGCGCAATCCACGGCTGCCTCTAGTGTGGTTGGAGAGGATTAGGGATTGCGGTCAGCAGAGTTTCCATGTCTCAGAGCTCGTTCTATGTTTTTGGGTTATCGTCAGGTCACTGTATGTGCTCTGACCTCTATGTCCATTGTGGTACTGAATTACCTTATCATAACAGTACTGGAGGCCCAAAGTACTAATGATTCTCAATAGAGGGAAAAAAGAAGTTCTGAGACCATTTTTTTTTCTCTGCACTGTGTTTTGCCTTTTTTTTCCCCTAGACATTTGGGTGGTTCAGGACACAGGTGTAGCGATGGACATTAAAGCTCTGTCTTCATGTGTGGATCAGCTCACGGCAAGAGTACAAAATATTCAAGACTTTGTGGTTCAGAATTCTATGTTAGAACCGAGAATTCCTATTCCTGATTTGTTTTTTGGAGATAGAACTAAATTTCTGAGTTTCAAAAATAATTGTAAACTATTTCTGGCTTTGAAACCTCGCTCCTCTGGTGACCCAGTTCAACAAGTTAGGATCATTATTTCATTTTTACGTGGCGACCCTCAGGACTGGGCATTTTCTCTTGCGTCAGGAGATCCTGCATTAAGTAATATCGATGCGTTTTTCCTGGCTCTCGGATTGCTGTACGATGAACCTAATTCAGTGGATCAGGCAGAGAAAAATTTGCTGGCTCTGTGTCAGGGTCAGGATGAGATAGAGGTATATTGTCAGAAATTTAGAAAGTGGTCCGTACTCACTCAATGGAATGAAGGTGCGCTCGCAGCTATTTTCAGAAAGGGTCTCTCTGAAGCCCTTAAGGATGTCATGGTGGGATTTCCTATGCCTGCTGGTCTGAATGAGTCTATGTCTTTGGCCATTCAGATCGGTCGACGCTTGCGTGAGCGTAAATCTGTGCACCATTTGGCGGTATTACCTGAGCTTAAACCTGAGCCTATGCAGTGCGATAGGACTCTGTCCAGAGTTGAACGGCAAGAACACAGACGTCTGAATGGGCTGTGTTTCTACTGTGGTGATTCCACTCATGCTATCTCTGATTGTCCTAAGCGCACTAAGCGGTTCGCTAGGTCTGCCACCATTGGTACGGTACAGTCAAAATTTCTTCTGTCCGTTACCTTGATCTGCTCTTTGTCATCGTATTCTGTCATGGCATTTGTGGATTCAGGCGCTGCCCTGAATTTGATGGACTTGGAGTATGCTAGGCGTTGTGGGTTCTTCTTGGAGCCCTTGCAGTGTCCTATTCCATTGAGAGGAATTGATGCTACGTCTTTGGCCAAGAATAAGCCTCAGTACTGGACCCAGCTGACCATGTGCATGGCTCCTGCACATCAGGAGGTTATTCGCTTTCTGGTGTTGCATAATCTGTATGATGTGGTCGTGTTGGGGTTGCCATGGCTACAAGTCCATAATCCAGTATTAGATTGGAAATCCATGTCTGTGTCCAGCTGGGGTTGTCAGGGGGTACATGGTGATGTCCCATTTCTGACTATTTCGTCATCCACCCCTTCTGAGGTTCCAGAGTTCTTGTCTGATTACCGGGATGTATTTGATGAGCCCAAGTCCGATACCCTACCTCCGCATAGGGATTGTGATTGTGCTATCGATTTGATTCCTGGTAGTAAATTCCCAAAAGGTCGACTGTTTAATTTATCTGTGCCTGAGCACGCCGCTATGCGGAGTTATGTGAAGGAGTCCTTGGAGAAGGGGCATATTCGCCCGTCATCGTCGCCATTAGGAGCAGGGTTCTTTTTTGTAGCCAAGAAGGATGGTTCGCTGAGACCTTGTATAGATTACCGCCTTCTAAATAAGATCACGGTTAAATTTCAGTAACCCTTGCCGTTGTTATCTGATTTGTTTGCTCGGATTAAGGGGGCTAGTTGGTTCACCAAGATAGATCTTCGTGGTGCGTATAACCTTGTGCGTATTAAGCGAGGCGATGAATGGGAAACTGCATTTAATACGCCCGAGGGCCATTTTGAGTATCTAGTAATGCCATTCGGACTTGCCAATGCTCCATCAGTGTTTCAGTCCTTTATGCATGACATCTTCCGAGAGTACCTGGATAAATTCCTGATTGTGTACTTGGATGACATTTTGATCTTCTCGGATGATTGGGAGTCTCATGTGAAGCAGGTCAGAACGGTGTTTCAGGTCCTGCGTGCTAATTCTTTGTTTGTGAAGGAATCAAAGTGTCTCTTTGGTGTTCAGAAGGTTTCATTTTTGGGGTTCATCTTTTCCCCTTCTACTATCGAGATGGACCCTGTTAAGGTCCAAGCCATCCATGATTGGACTCAGCCGACATCTCTGAAAAGTCTGCAAAAGTTCCTGGGCTTTGCTAATTTTTATCGTCGCTTCATCTGCAATTTTTCTAGTATTGCTAAACCATTGACCGATTTGACCAAGAAGGGTGCTGATGTGGTCAATTGGTCTTCTGCTGCTGTGGAAGCTTTTCAAGAGTTGAAGCGTCGTTTTTCTTCTGCCCCTGTGTTGTGTCAACCAGATGTTTCGCTTCCATTCCAGGTCGAGGTTGATGCTTCTGAGATTGGAGCAGGGGCTGTTTTGTCGCAGAGAAGTTCTGATTGCTCGGTGATGAAACCATGCGCCTTCTTTTCCAGGAAGTTTTCGCCTGCTGAGCGAAATTATGATGTGGGCAATCGAGAGTTGCTGGCCATGAAGTGGGCATTCGAGGAGTGGCGTCATTGGCTTGAAGGAGCTAAGCATTGCGTGGTGGTCTTGACTGATCATAAGAACTTGACTTATCTCGAGTCTGCCAAGCGGTTGAATCCTAGACAGGCTCATTGGTCGCTGTTTTTTGCCCGTTTTGACTTTGTGATTTCGTACCTTCCGGGCTCTAAAAATGTGAAGGCGGATGCTCTGTCTAGGAGTTTTGTGCCCGACTCTCCGGGTTTATCTGAGCCGGCGGGTATCCTCAAAGAGGGAGTAATTGTGTCTGCCATCTCCCCTGATTTGCGGCGGGTGCTGCAAAAATTTCAGGCTAATAAACCTGATCGTTGCCCAGCGGAGAAACTGTTTGTCCCTGATAGGTGGACGAATAAAGTTATCTCTGAGGTTCATTGTTCGGTGTTGGCTGGTCATCCTGGAATCTTTGGTACCAGAGAGTTAGTGGCTAGATCCTTTTGGTGGCCATCTCTGTCGCGGGATGTGCGTTCTTTTGTGCAGTCCTGTGGGATTTGTGCTCGGGCTAAGCCCTGCTGTTCTCGTGCCAGTGGGTTGCTTTTGCCCTTGCCGGTCCCGAAGAGGCCTTGGACACATATCTCTATGGATTTTATTTTAGATCTTCCCGTCTCTCAAAAGATGTCAGTCATTTGGGTGGTCTGTGATCGCTTCTCTAAGATGGTCCATTTGGTACCCTTGTCTAAATTACCTTCCTCCTCTGATTTGGTGCCATTATTCTTCCAGCATGTGGTTCGTTTACATGGCATTCCAGAGAATATCGTTTCTGACAGAGGTTCCCAGTTTGTTTCGAGGTTTTGGCGAGCCTTTTGTGGTAGGATGGGCATTGACTTGTCTTTTTCCTCGGCTTTCCATCCTCAGACTAATGGCCAGACCGAACGAACCAATCAGACCTTGGAAACATATCTGAGATGCTTTGTTTCTGCTGATCAGGATGACTGGGTGTCCTTTTTGCCTTTGGCTGAGTTCGCCCTTAATAATCGGGCCAGCTCGGCTACCTTGGTTTCGCCGTTTTTCTGCAACTCTGGGTTCCATCCTCGTTTCTCTTCAGGGCAGGTTGAGTCTTCGGACTGTCGTGTTGTGGATACTGTGGTGGACAGGTTGCAACAGATTTGGACTCATGTAGTGGACAATTTGACCTTGTCCCAGGAGAAGGCTCAACGTTTCGCTAATTGCAGACGCTGTGTGGGTCCCCGACTTCGTGTTGGGGATTTGGTTTGGTTATCTTCTCGTCATATTCCTATGAAGGTTTCCTCTCCTAAGTTTAAACCTCGTTTCATTGGTCCGTATAGGATTTCTGAGGTTCTTAATCCTGTGTCTTTTCGTCTGACCCTTCCAGATTCTTTTTCCATACATAATGTATTCCATAGGTCATTGTTGTGGAGATACGTGGCACCTATGGTTCCATCTGTTGTATGTGGGGGCTGCCTTTTCCTTTGGGGTATTTCTCTGAGGCAAGGTAGGCTTATTTTCTATCTTCAGGCTAGCTAGTTTCTCAGGCTGTGCCGAGTTGCATAGGGAGCATTAGGCGCAATCCACGGCTGCCTCTAGTGTGGTTGGAGAGGATTAGGGATTGCGGTCAGCAGAGTTTCCACGTCTCAGAGCTCGTTCTATGTTTTTGGGTTATCGTCAGGTCACTGTATGTGCTCTGACCTCTATGTCCATTGTGGTACTGAATTACCTTATCATAACAATTACACTCCCCATAGTCCTCCACATGGTATAATACACTCCCCATAGACCTCCATACAGTATAATACACTCCATATAGTCCTCCATACAGCATAATGCACTCGCCATAGTTCTTCATACAGCATAATGCACTCCACAGTCTTCCAAAAAGTATAATATACTCTCTACAGTCCTCCATATACTGTAGTATATGCACTCACCATAGTCTTCAATAGAATGGGCCCTGTAGTCTTCCATATAGTATAATGCACCCATAGCCTTCTGTATAGCATAATGCACTCCCCATAGTCCTCCATAAAGCATAATGCACTCCTCACAGTAATCTGCATAGTATAATGCATGCCATAGTCCTCCATATAGCATAATGCACATCATGTCCCTCCATATATTATAATGGACTCCATAGAACACCATATACAGTAGGTACAGAAAGTATTCATACCCCTTTACATTTTTCACTCTTTGTTTCATTGCAGCCATTTGGTAAATTTTAAAAAGTTAATTTTTTTCTCATTAATGTGCACTCTGCACCCCAACTAGACTGAAAAAAAAAAACAGATTATTTTTGCAAATTTATTAAAAAAGAAAAACTGAAATATCACATGGTCCTAAGCATTCAGACCCTTTGCTCAGTATTGAGTGGAAGCACCCTTTTGAGCTAGTATAGCCATGAGTCTTCTTGGGAATGATGCAAAAAGTTTTTCAGATAAAGTACAAAGAAAGAAAAAAGCCAGCTCACCGATATGTGCAAGGAGCACGGAACTTCGTCCTGACTCGACGTAGTGCAGATCCAAGTAAAAGAGAAAAATGTTCCAGCTTCTTGATAAAATGTAAAACTTTAATCCATCATATAAAATAGTAGAAGACACACTCCTGGGACAATGCCATGTCACAAGTGAAGAAAGCTACGCGTTTCGACCATACGGTCTTTGTCACAGCTGTGACAAAGACCGTATGGTCGAAACGCTTAGCTTTCTTCACTTGTGACATGGCATTGTCCCAGGAGTGTGTCTTCTACTATTTTATATGATGGATTAAAGTTTTACATTTTATCAAGAAGCTGGAACATTTTTCTCTTTTACTTGAAAAAGTTTTTCACACCTGGATTTGGGGATCCTCTGCCGTTCTTCCTTTCAGATCCTCTCCAGTTCCGTCAGGTTGGATGTTGAACGTTAGTGGATAGCCATTTTCAGGTCTTTCCAGAGATGATCAATTGGGTTTAGGTCAAGGCTCTGGCTGGGCCAGTCAAGAATGGTCACAGAGTTGTTCTGAAGCCACTCCTTTGTTATTTTAGCAGTGTGCTTAGGGTCATTGTTTTGTTGGAAGGTGAACCTTCGGCCAAGTCTGAGGTCCAGAGCACTCTGGAAGAGGTTTTCATCCAGGATATCTCTGTACTTGGCCGCATTCATGTATCCTTCAGTGACAACCAGTCGTCCTGTCCCTGCAGCTGAAAAACACCCCCATAGCATGATGCCGCCACCACCATGTTTCACTGTTGGTATTGTATTGGGCAGATGATGAGCAGTGCCTTGTTTTCTCCACACATACCGCTTAGAATTATCACCAAAAAGGTCTATCTTCATCTCATCAGACCAGAGAATCTTATTTCTCATAGTCTGGAAGTCCTTCATGTGTTTTTTCTTTTTAGCAAACTCTATGTGGGCTCTCATATGTCTTGCACTGAGAGGCTTCCGTTGAGTCACTCTGCCATAAAGGCCGACTGGTGGAGGGCTGCAGTGATAGTTGACTTTGTGCAACTTTCTCCCATCTCCCTACTGCATCTCTGGAGCTCAGCCACAGTGATCTTGGGGTTCTTGTTTACTTCTCTCACCAAGGTTCTTCTCCCACGATTGCTCAGTTTGGCTGGACGGCCAGGTCTAGGAAGACTTCTGGTGGTCCCGAACTTCTTCTATTTAAGGCCTCTTTTACTCTTCTGTTTTTTTGCCATCCGTCGCAATCCCTCGTTTTGGTAAAAAAACGGATCCTGCAAATGTGCCCGCAGGATGCATTTTTTTGCCATAGACTTTTATTGACGATGGATTGCGACGGATGGCCACACGTCGCATCCATCGTGCAACGGATGTGTAGTGTTTTTGCGGTCCGTCGTGTCGAAAAAACGTTCAATGTAACATTTTTTAGTCCATCGGATCAGTCATTTCCGACCGCGCATGCGTGGCCGGAACTCCGCCCCCTCCTCCCTGGACTTCATAATGGGCAGCGGATGCGTCGGAAAACTGCATCCGCTGCCCACGTTGTGCACAATTTTGCACAACGTTCGTCGGTACGTCGGGCCGACGATTTGCGACGGCCCCGTACCGACGGAAATGTGAAAGAGGCCTAAGGATTATGGAGGCCTCTGTGCTCTTAGGAACCTTGAGTACTGCAGAAATTATGTTGTAACCTTGACCAGATCTGTGCCTTACCACAATTCTGTCCCTGAGCTCCTTGGCCAACTCATTTGACCTTATGATTCTCATTTGGTCTGACATGTACTGTGAGCTCTTATATAGACAGGTGTGCGCCTTTCCAAATCAAGTCCTATCAGTTTAATTAAACACAGCTGGGTTCCAATGAAGGAGTAAAAATATCTCAAGGAGGATCACAAGAAAATGGACAGCATGTGACTTAAATATGAGTGTCTGAGCAAAGGGTCTAAATACTTATGACCATGTGATATTTCACTTTTTCTTTTTAATTAAAAGTGAAGAAAGGGACGGGAAGAAAAACATTAGACTTGAACAAAGAAGATCCAGGAAAACATACTCAGAAGGGAGGTAAGAACATTTCTAAAACAATCCACAGCGAGGAGATTGGAACAAAACAAAATCCTCTAAACTGCATGCTCGCAAACGCCAGAAGCCTGACAAACAAGATGGAAGAACTAGAAGCAGAAATATCTACAGGTAACTTTGACATAGTGGGAATAACCGAGACATGGTTAGATGAAAGCTATGACTGGGCAGTTAACTTACAGGGTTACAGTCTGTTTAGAAAGGATCGTAAAAATCGGAGAGGAGGAGGGGTTTGTCTCTATGTAAAGTCTTGTCTAAAGTCCACTTTAAGGGAGGATATTAGCGAAGGAAATGAGGATGTCGAGTCCATATGGGTCGAAATTCATGGAGGGAAAAATGGTAACAAAATTCTCATTGGGGTCTGTTACAAACCCCCAAATATAACAGAAACCATGGAAAGTCTACTTCTAAAGCAGATAGATGAAGCTGCAACCCAGAAACCTGTGAAACCCATAAAGGCAACAGGTTTATGCTAATAACCAAGAAAAATTATCTTTCACAATTGGTGCAGAATCCAACCAGAGGAGCAGCACTTTTAGACCTAATACTATCTAATAGAACTGACAGAATAACAAATCTGCAGGTGGTCGGGCATCTAGGAAATAGCGACCACAATATTGTACAGTTTCACCTGTCTTTCACTAGGGGGACTTGTCAGGGAGTCACAAAAACACTGAACTTTAGGAAGGCAAAGTTTGACCAGCTTAGAGATGCCCTTAATCTGGTAGACTGGGACAATATCCTCAGAAATAAGAATACAGATAATAAATGGGAAATGTTTAAGAACATCCTAAATAGGCAGTGTAAGCGGTTTATACCTTGTGGGAATAAAAGGACTAGAAATAGGAAAAACCCAATGTGGCTAAACAAAGAAGTAAGACAGGCAATTAACAGTAAAAAGAAAGCATTTGCACTACTAAAGCAGGATGGCACCATTGAAGCTCTAAAAAACTATAGGGAGAAAAATACTTTATCTAAAAAACTAATTAAAGCTGCCAAAAAGGAAACAGAGAAGCACATTGCTAAGGAGAGTAAAACTAATCCCAAACTGTTCTTCAACTATATCAATAGTATAAGAATAAAAACTGAAAATGTAGGCCCCTTAAAAAATAGTGAGGAAAGAATGGTTGTAGATGACGAGGAAAAAGCTAACATATTAAACACCTTCTTCTCCACGGTATTCACGGTGGAAAATGAAATGCTAGGTGAAATCCCAAGAAACAATGAAAACCCTATATTAAGGGTCACCAATCTAACCCAAGAAGAAGTGCGAAACCGGCTAAATAAGATTAAAATAGATAAATCTCCGGGTCCGGATGGCATACACCCACGAGTACTAAGAGAACTAAGTAATGTAATAGATAAACCATTATTTCTTATTTTTAGGGACTCTATAGCGACAGGGTCTGTTCCGCAGGATTGGCGCATAGCAAATGTGGTGCCAATATTCAAAAAGGGCTCTAAAAGTGAACCTGGAAATTATAGGCCAGTAAGTCTAACCTCTATTGTTGGTAAAATATTTGAAGGGTTTCTGAGGGATGTTATTCTGGATTATCTCAATGAGAATAACTGTTTAACTCCATATCAGCATGGGTTTATGAGAAATCGCTCCTGTCAAACCAATCTAATCAGTTTTTATAAAGAGGTAAGCTATAGGCTGGACCACGGTGAGTCATTGGACGTGGTATATCTCGATTTTTCCAAAGCGTTTGATACCGTGCCGCACGAGAGGTTGGTACACAAAATGAGAATGCTTGGTCTGGGGGAAAATGTGTGTAAATGGGTTAGTAACTGGCTTAGTGATAGAAAGCAGAGGGTGGTTTTAAATGGTATAGTCTCTAACTGGGTCGCTGTGACCAGTGGGGTACCGCAGGGGTCAGTATTGGGACCTGTTCTCTTCAACATATTCATTAATGATCTGGTAGAAGGTTTACACAGTAAAATATCGATATTTGCAGATGATACAAAACTATATAAAGCAGTTAATACAAGAGAAGATAGTATTCTGCTACAGATGGATCTGGATAAGTTGGAAACTTGGGCTGAAAGGTGGCAGATGAGGTTTAACAATGATAAATGTAAGCTTATACACATGGGAAGAAGGAATCAATATCACCATTACACACTGAATGGGAAACCACTGGGTAAATCTGACAGGGAGAAGGACTTGGGGATCCTAGTTAATGATAAACTTACCTGGAGCAGCCAGTGCCAGGCAGCAGTTGCCAAGGCAAACAGGATCATGGGGTGCATTAAAAGAGGTCTGGATACACATGATGAGAGCATTATACTGCCTCTGTACAAATCCCTAGTTAGACCGCACATGGAGTACTGTGTCCAGTTTTGGGCATCGGTGCTCAGGAAGGATATAATGGAACTAGAGAGAGTACAAAGGAGGGCAACAAAATTAATAAAGGGGATGGGAGAACTACAATACCCAGATAGATTAGCGAAATTAGGATTATTTAGTCTAGAAAAAAGACGACTGAGGGTCGTTCTAATAACCATGTATAAGTATATAAGGGGACAATACAAATATCTCGCTGAGGATCTGTTTATACCAAGGAAGGTGACAGGCACAAGGGGGCATTCTTTGCGTCTGGAGGAGAGAAGGTTTTTCCACCAACATAGAAGAGGATTCTTTACTGTTAGGGCAGTGAGAATCTGGAATTGCTTGCCTGAGGAGGTGGTGATGGCGAACTCAGTCGAGGGGTTCAAGAGAGGCCTGGATGTCTTCCTGGAGCAGAACAATATTGTATCATACAATTAGGTTCTGTAGAAGGACGTAGATCTGGGGATTTATTATGATGGAATATAGGCTGAACTGGATGGACAAATGTCTTTTTTCGGCCTTACTAACTATGTTACTATGTTACTATGTAAATATGCAAACATTTCTACATTTCAGTGCTTTTTCATTCAAGATCGGATGCAGTGTACATTAATTTGAAAAAAAAAACCTTTTTTTTTAAATTAACCAAATGGCTGCAATGAAACAAAGAGTGAAAAATTTAAAGGGGTCTAAATACTTTCCGTACCCACTGTAGTATAATGCACTCCCCATAGTCCTCCATATAGTAAAATGCACTTTATAGTCATCCATACAGTATAATGCACTCTCCATAGTTCTCCATAGTCCTCCAGGTAGTACAATGCACCCCTTATAGTCTTCCGTATAGTTTAACACACTCCCCATAGTCCTCCATATAGAATAATGCACCCAATTTTCCTCCATATGGCATAATGCACTTCCCATATAGTACCCTCATAGTCCTCCATATAACATAATGCACCCCATATCCCTCCATATAGTATAATGCACTCCCCATAGTCCTCTGTATAGTATAATGCACTCCCCTAGAATAATGCATCCTCCGGTTATCCATACAGTATAATGCACTCCATAGTCCTCCATATAATATAATGCACTCTCTTTAGTCCATCATGCAGTATAATGCTCTCTTAATTGTCCTCCCTAAGGTATAATGCACTCCCCATAGTCCTTTATATAGTATAATGCACACCCCATAGTCCTCTACACAGTAAATATAATGTACTCCCCAGAGACATTTATATAGTATAATGCAGTCCCCATAGTCTTTTATGTATTATAATGCACTCCCAATAGTCCTGCATACAGTAAGTATAATGCACTCCCCATAGTCCTTTATATAGTATAATGCACTCCCCATAGTCCTCAATACAGTAAGTATAATGCACTCCCCATACACCTTTTAATAGTATAATGCACTCCCCCATAGTCCTCCATACAGTAAGTATAATGCACACTCCATATTGCAGATGACGGTTTTGCAGCCATTGGCGGTATGCCACTAAGTACAAGAATAAGTCTTTTGGGTTTTATTTCTGAACTTCACAGTGCAGTATAACTGGTAAGATGGTTTTATAAAAATCTCGGATATTTCAGCATAATTGGCAGTGATTATAAGATGCAGTGAGGACCGGATGGGTGACAGGGTTGGAGCAAAAGGACAAATGAGGTGAGTATAAGAATTGTTATTTATTTTTTACATGTGTGACAAAGTCAATGGCAAAGTGGTGGAGACGAGATATGTTTCACTGAGGCTATTGGCTTCAGTCATTTGAAACCTAGAAGTTTTGCTCCTGCACACTGAGTGTTGATAGAGGTTAATCAGCCATTTTGTTTAAGGGCTGCGTTTTTGTGGGCAACCATAGAGCAGCTGGGACGTTGTCCACCTTATCTCTAGGGCATGGTCTGGGGCTTAAACAGTCAACCTTCAGAGGCATTCAGGATTTAGTGTGTTTGGAGTGAGTTACTCCAGGAAAGTGGTTGTGTTGATGCTAAATTGAATTATTTGTTTTTGCTAACCCTGAGCGGACGGATCCCTACGAACATATGGACTGTGAGATGCCATCTTGTTTTCCTGTTTGCCCAAAGGGCACTGTTTATTTTACTTCACTATGGTCTCATGTACAGCACCATGGAATTAATGGTGCTATATAAATTAATAATAATAATAATAATAATATGGTTTATGCTGCATGTACCTAATAAACCAGTGAAGGACTTAAGGAGACAGTATTCCCGTTTCTACCTCTGTGTACCGCTGAGTAAGCGGATCTACCACACATATTACATTTATTATGTTCTGGAGACTGGAGAGACCTCAGCGCATAATAAGGGACAATAAATTTGTGAAGAATAACTTATCCGTGAATTAAATTTCTAGGGAAAATTTCACAAGAACAGGTGAACTTGAATTTTGTCTGATCTGCTCATCTTTAACCCCTTATTGAAACAGCGACCGGGAATAAGGTTAAATTGCCTCCCAAGAGTAAAAAAATTACCTGGGGTTTCAGCTACCAGGGGTAGCCGAGACCCTGGAGAATATGATCAGGGCTGTTTTTTTCCGGTTAACTATTAAGTGATTACCGTTTTTCAATGAATAACGGCGATCAAGTAATAAAAAGTGTGCCGGCTATTAAAAAAATTCTCTCTCTTTGGACATTATATGTTATAGGAGAGAAAAATGAGGTCCCCAATTCCCCCCATTACTTACGCAATCCCCTGATCCTACGCTGGCATGCAACTGGCAACAGCTTATTCCTATTGGTTCATTTTGATCACTGCGATAGACCCTATCATATGTTATGATCTGGTGGCCTAGGAGCAGCATGAGACGTACTCTGGAGAAGGTGGTACCTGTACTGACCGCAAACCCTGAACTTAACTCCGCAACTAGAAGTAGCCGTGGGATGTACCTAACACTCCCTAGACAACTCGACACAGCCGGAGGACTAAATACCCATAAAGATAGAAACGGGAAAACTATCTTGCCTCAGAGAAAATCCACAAAGGATAGACAGCCCACCACGGATATTGACTGTGAGAGGAGAGGGAAATGACATACGCAGACTGAAATCAGGATTTTAGCAAAGGAGGCCACTCTAGCTAAATAGAAAGGATAGGACAGAGTACTATGCGGTCAGTATTAAAACACTAGAAAATATCCACCACACAAAATACAAAATCTCCATATCTAACTAAAGATATGGAGGGTATATCTGCATCTCCAGAGATACCAGTTTGGCTGAATAAATCCTTACACAGACAAAGCTGGACAAAACAAAACATGGAAATGCACTGAACTATAAGGCCCACAGCATGTGGACTGCAAAAACAAAGCCAGAACTTATCTTTGTTGATATGAACAGCAAAGCAGGAGAGACCAGGCAGGGATGTGAATCCTCCAGAAACAATGGACAACTGGCACTGACTAAAGGATCAAGCAAGACTAAAAAGCCCAGTCAGAATTGCAATAAGTGGACACACCTGATGAATGCTGCGATCCAAAGACAGCAGCACTACCACTTATAACCACCGGAGGGAGCCCAAGAGCAGAATTCACAACAGTATCCCCCCTTGAGGAGGGGTCACCGAACCCTCACCAGAGCCCCCAGGCCGATCAGGACGAGCCAAATGAAAAGCACAAACCAAATCGTCAGCATGAACATCGGAGGCAACAACCCAAGAATTATCCTCCTGGCCATAACCCTTCCATTTGACAAGATACTGAAGCTTCCGCCTCGAAAAACGAGAATCCAAAATCTTCTCAACCACATACTCCAACTCCCCATCAACCAACTGGGCAGGAGGATCAACAGAGGGAACAACGGGCACCACATATTTCCGCAGCAAAGATCTATGGAAAACATTATGGATGGAAACAGAGGCTGGAAGGGCCAAACAAAAAGACACTGGATTGATAATCTCAGAAATCCTATAAGGACCAATAAACCGAGGCTTGAACTTAGGGGAAGAAACCTTCATAGGAACATGACGGGAAGACAACCAGACCAAATCCCCAACCCGAAGCCGGGAATCAACACAACGACGACGGTTAGCAAAACGCTGAGCCTCCTCCTGAGACAACACCAAATTGTCCACCACGTGAGCCCAAATTTGCTGCAACCTGTCAACCACAGAATCCACACCAGGACAATCAGAAGGCTCAACCTGCCCTGAAGAAAAACGAGGATGAAAACCAAAATTACAAAAGAACGGCGAAACCAAGGTAGCAGAACTAGCCCGATTATTAAGGGCAAACTCGGCCAATGGCAAGAAAGCCACCCAATCATCCTGATCAGCAGACACAAAGCATCTCAAATAAGTTTCCAAAGTCTGATTAGTTCGCTCGGTTTGGCCATTTGTCTGAGGATGAAATGCGGAAGAAAAAGACAAATCAATGCCCAGCCTAGCACAAAAGGCCCGCCAAAACCTAGAAACAAACTGGGAATCTCTATCGGACACAATATTCTCCGGAATGCCATGCAAACAAACCACATGCTGAAAAAACAACGGAACCAAATCAGAAGAGGAAGGCAATTTAGGCAAAGGTACCAAATGAACCATCTTAGAAAACCGGTCACAAACCACCCAGATAACCGACATCCTCTGGGAAACCGGAAGATCTGAAATAAAATCCATAGAAATATGCGTCCAAGGCCTCTCAGGGACCGGCAAAGGCAAAATCAACCCACTAGCGCGGGAACAGCAAGGCTTGGCCCGCGCACAAGTCCCACAGGACTGCACAAAAGAACGCACATCCCGTGACAAAGAAGGCCACCAAAAGGACCTACCAACCAAATCTCTGGTACCAAAAATCCCAGGATGGCCAGCCAACACAGAACAATGAACCTCAGAAATCACTTTACTAGTCCATCTATCAGGAACAAACAGTTTCCCCACTAGACAGCGATCAGGTTTATGAAATTCCTGAAGAACCCGTCGTAAATCAGGGGAGATGGCAGAAAGAATCACCCCTTCCTTCAGAATGTCGACCGGCTCAAGGACCCCAGGAGAATCAGGCAAAAAGCTCCTAGAGAGGGCATCAGCCTTAACATTCTTAGAACCCGGAAGATACGAGACCACAAAATCAAAACGGGAGAAAAACAGGGACCATCGAGCCTGTCTAGCATTCAGCCATTTGGCAGACTCGAGGTAAATCAGATTCTTATGATCGGTCAAGACCACAATACGGTGCTTGGCCCCCTCAAGCCAATGTCGCCACTCCTCAAATGCCCACTTCATAGCCAACAACTCCCGATTGTCGACATCATAATTGCGTTCCCCAGGCGAAAACTTTCGAGAAAAGAAGGCACACGGTTTCATCAAGGAACCATCAGAATTCCTCTGAAACAAAACGGCCCCTGCCCCAATCTCAGAAGCATCAACCTCAACCTGAAATGGAAGAGAAACATCCGGCTGACGCAACACAGGGGCAGAAGTAAATCGGCGTTTAAGCTCCTGAAAGGCAGAAACAGCCGCAGAGGACCAATTCGTCACATCAGCGCCTTTCTTCGTCAAATCGGTCAGGGGTTTAACCACACTGGAGAAGTTGGCAATGAAACAGCGATAAAAATTAGCAAAGCCCAAAAATTTCTGAAGGCTCTTCCCGGATGTGGGCTGAATCCAATCATGAATGGCCTGAACCTTAACCGGATCCATTTCTATAGATGAGGGAGAAAAAATGAAGCCCAAAAAAGAAACCTTCTGCACTCCAAAGAGGCACTTAGACCCCTTCACAAATAAAGCATTATCACGAAGGATCTGAAATACCATCCTGACCTGTTTCACATGAGACTCCCAATCATCGGAAAAAATCAAAATATCATCCAAATATACAATCATGAATTTATCAAGATAATTCCGAAAGATATCATGCATGAAGGACTGAAACACAGATGGAGCATTAGAGAGCCCGAATGGCATCACAAGGTATTCAAAGTGGCCTTCAGGCGTATTAAACGCAGTTTTCCATTCGTCACCCTGCTTAATACGAACAAGATTATAAGCCCCTCGAAGGTCAATCTTAGTAAACCAACTAGCCCCCTTAATCCTAGCAAACAAATCAGAAAGCAAAGGCAGAGGGTATTGAAATTTGACCGTGATCTTATTCAAGAGGCGATAATCAATACAGGGTCTCAAAGAGCCATCCTTCTTGGCAACAAAAAAAAAACCTGCTCCCAATGGTGAAGAAGATGGCCGAATAATTAACATAACTCCGCATGGCGGTATGTTCTGGAACCGACAGGTTGAAAAGTCGGCCCTTAGGGAACGTACAGCCTGGAATCAAGTCAATACCACAATCACAGTCCCTATGCGGTGGAAGGGAACTGGATTTGGGCTCATCGAATACATCCTGGAAATCTGACAAAAACTCAGGAATTTCAGAAGAGGGGGAAGAGGAAATTGACATCAAAGGAACATCATTATGAACCCCCTGACAACCCCAACTAGTCACAGACATAGATTTCCAATCTAACACCGGATTATGTACCTGTAACCATGGAAAACCCAGCACAATAACATCATGCAAATTATGCAACACCAGAAAACAACAATCTTCCTGATGGGCTGGCGCCATACACATGGTCAGCTGTGTCCAAAACTGAGGTTTATTTTTAGCCAACGGTGTAGCATCAATGCCCCTTAAAGGAATAGGGTTCTGCAAAGGCTGCAAGGGGAAACCACAACGTCTGGCAAATTCTAAGTCCATTAAGTTCAAAGCGGCGCCTGAATCTACAAATGCCATGACAGAAAATGACGATAATGAGCAGATCAAGGTCACAGATAACAGAAATTTAGGTTGTACAGTACTGATGGTAACGGAACTAGCGATTCTCTTCGTACGCTTAGGGCAATCAGAAATAACATGAGCAGAATCGCCGCAGTAAAAACACAACCTATTCTGACGTCTGAATCCTTGTTGTTCAGCTCTAGACAAAATCCTATCACACTGCATAGGCTCAGGACTCCACTCGGAGGACAACGCCATAGTGTGCACAACTCTGCTCTTGCGCAAGCGCCGATCAATCTGAATGGCCAGAGACATAGAATCACTCAGACCAGCAGGCGTGGAGAACCCCACCATAACATCTTTAACAGATTCAGAAAGACCCTTTCTGAAAATTGCCGCCAAGGCATCCTCATTCCATTTAGTCAGCACTGTTATGGCTGGCAATCAGGCAACACAGCGTGCAGTAATCAGCGCACATACAGAGATCTGGCAATAACCAAAAACAATAGGACGAGCTCTGAGACGTGGAATCTCTGTAGACTGCAGTACCTGATCTATCCTCACACAACTATAAGCAGCAGCGGATTGCGCCTATCAACTACCTATGCAACTCGGCACTGCCTGAGGAGCTGACCAGCCCGAAGATAGAAATACAAGCCTGACTTACCTCAGAGAAATACCCCAAAGGAATAGGCAGCCCCCCACATATAATGACTGTTAGCAAGATGAAAAGACAAACGTAGGAATGAAATAGATTCAGCAAAGTGAGGCCCGATATTCTAGACAGAGCGAGGATAGCAAAGAGAACTATGCAGTCTACAAAAAACCCTAAAACGAAAACCACGCAAAGGGGCAAAAAGACCCACCGTGCCGAACTAACAGCACGGCGGTGCACCCCTTTGCTTCTCAGAGCTTCCAGCAAAAGTTAATAGCAAGCTGGACAGAAAAAACAGAAAACAAACTAGAAGCACTTATCTAGCAGAGCAGCAGGCCCAAGGAAAGATGCAGTAGCTCAGATCCAACACTGGAACATTGACAAGGAGCAAGGAAGACAGACTCAGGTGGAGCTAAATAGCAAGGCAGCCAACGAGCTCACCAAAACACCTGAGGGAGGAAGCCCAGAGACTGCAATACCACTTGTGACCACAGAAGTGAACTCAGCCACAGAATTCACAACAGTACCCCCCCCTTGAGGAGGGGTCACCGAACCCTCACCAGAACCCCCAGGCCGACCAGGATGAGCCACATGAAAGGCACGAACAAGATCTGGGGCATGGACATCAGAGGCAAAAACCCAGGAATTATCTTCCTGAGCATAACCCTTCCATTTGACCAGATACTGGAGTTTCCGTCTAGAGACACGAGAATCCAAAATCTTCTCCACAATATACTCCAATTCCCCCTCCACCAAAACAGGGGCAGGAGGCTCCACAGATGGAACCATAGGTGCCACGTATCTCCTCAACAACGACCTATGGAATACATTATGTATGGAAAAGGAGTCTGGGAGGGTCAGACGAAAAGACACCGGATTGAGAATCTCAGAAATCCTATACGGACCAATAAAACGAGGTTTAAATTTAGGAGAGGAAACCTTCATAGGTATATGACGAGAAGATAACCAAACCAGATCCCCAACACGAAGTCGGGGTCCCACACGGCGTCTGCGATTAGCGAAAAGCTGAGCCTTCTCCTGGGACAAGGTCAAATTGTCCACTACCTGAGTCCAGATCTGCTGCAACCTGTCCACCACATAATCCACACCAGGACAGTCCGAAGACTCAACCTGTCCTGAAGAGAAACGAGGATGGAACCCAGAATTGCAGAAAAATGGAGAGACCAAGGTAGCCGAGCTGGCCCGATTATTAAGGGCGAACTCAGCCAACGGCAAAAATGACACCCAATCATCCTGGTCAGCGGAAACAAAACATCTCAGATATGTTTCCAAGGTCTGATTGGTTCGTTCGGTCTGGCCATTAGTCTGAGGATGGAAGGCCGAGGAAAAAGATAGGTCAATGCCCATCCTACCACAAAAGGCTCGCCAGAACCTCGAGACAAACTGGGAACCTCTGTCAGAAACAATATTCTCAGGAATGCCATGTAAACGAACCACATGCTGGAAGAACAAAGGCACCAAATCAGAGGAGGAAGGCAATTTAACCAAGGGCACCAGATGGACCATTTTAGAAAAGCGATCACAGACCACCCAAATGACCGACATTTTTTGAGAAACGGGAAGGTCAGAAATGAAATCCATCGAAATATGTGTCCAAGGCCTCTTCGGGACCGGCAAGGGCAAAAGCAACCCACTGGCACGTGAACAGCAGGGCTTAGCCCTAGCACAAATTCCACAGGACTGCACAAAAGCACGCACATCCCGTGACAGAGATGGCCACCAGAAGGATCTAGCAACCAACTCCCTGGTACCAAAGATTCCTGGATGACCGGCCAGCACCGAACAATGAAGTTCAGAGATAACTTTACTAGTCCACCTATCAGGGACGAACAGTTTCTCGGCCGGACAACGATCAGGTTTATTAGCCTGAAATTTCTGCAACACTCTCCGCAAATCAGGGGAGATGGCAGACACAATGACTCCTTCCTTGAGGATACTCGCCGGCTCAGATAACCCCGGAGAGTCGGGCACAAAACTCCTAGACAGAGCATCCGCCTTCACATTTTTAGAGCCCGGAAGGTATGAAATCACAAAATCAAAACGAGCAAAAAATAACGACCAACGGGCCTGTCTAGGATTCAAGCGCTTGGCAGACTCAAGATAAGTAAGGTTCTTATGATCAGTCAAAACCACCACGCGATGCTTAGCACCCTCAAGCCAATGACGCCACTCCTCGAATGCCCACTTCATGGCCAGCAACTCTCGGTTGCCCACATCATAATTACGCTCAGCAGCAGAAAATTTCCTGGAAAAGAAAGCACATGGTTTGAACACTGAGCAACCAGAACCTCTCTGTGACAAAACCGCCCCTGCACCAATCTCAGAAGCATCAACCTCGACCTGGAACGGAAGAGAAACATCAGGTTGACACAACACAGGGGCACAGCAAAAACGACGCTTCAACTCCTGAAAAGCTTCCACGGCAGCAGAAGACCAATTAACCAAATCAGCACCCTTCTTGGTCAAATCGGTCAATGGTCTGGCAATGCTAGAAAAATTACAGATGAAGTGACGATAAAAATTAGCAAAGCCCAGGAATTTCTGCAGACTTTTTAGAGATGTCGGCTGAGTCCAATCCTGGATGGCCTGAACCTTAACCGGATCCATCTCGATAGTAGAAGGGGAAAAGATGAACCCCAAAAATGAAACTTTCTGCACACCGAAGAGACACTTTGATCCCTTCACGAACAAGGAATTAGCACGCAGTACCTGGAAAACCATTCTGACTTGCTTCACATGAGACTCCCAATCATCTGAGAAGATCAAAATGTCATCCAAGTAAACAATCAAGAATTTATCCAGATACTCACGGAAAATGTCATGCATAAAAGACTGAAAAACAGATGGAGCATTGGCAAGTCCGAACGGCATCACCAGATACTCAAAATGACCCTCGGGCGTATTAAATGCCGTTTTCCATTCATCTCCCTGCCTGATTCTCACCAGATTATACGCACCACGAAGATCAATCTTAGTAAACCAACTAGCCCCCTTAATCCGAGCAAACAAGTCAGAAATCAATGGCAAGGGATACTGAAACTTAACAGTGATCTTATTAAGAAGGCGGTAATCAATACACGGTCTTAGCGAACCATCCTTCTTGGCTACAAAAAAGAACCCTGCTCCCAATGGTGACGACGATGGGCGAATATGTCCCTTCTCCAGGGACTCCTTCACATAACTGCGCATAGCGGTGTGTTCAGGTACGGACAAATTAAATAAACGACCCTTAGGGAATTTACTACCAGGAATCAAATCGATAGCACAATCACAATTCCTATGCGGAGGTAGGGCATCAGACTTGGACTCTTCAAATACATCCTGAAAGTCCGACAAGAACTCTGGGATGTCAGAAGGAATGGATGACGAAATAGACAAAAATGGAACATCACCATGTACTCCCTGACAACCCCAGCTGGTTACCGACATAGAGTTCCAATCCAATACTGGATTATGGGTTTGTAGCCATGGCAACCCCAACACGACCACATCATGCAAATTATGCAGTACCAAAAAGCGAATAACTTCCTGATGTGCAGGAGCCATGCACATGGTCAGCTGGGCCCAGTACTGAGGCTTATTCTTGGCCAAAGGTGTAGCATCAATTCCTCTCAACGGAATAGGACACCGCAAAGGCTCCAAGAAAAATCCACAACGTTTAGCATAATCCAAATCCATCAGATTCAGGGCAGCGCCTGAATCCACAAACGCCATGACAGAATATGATGACAAAGAGCACATTAAGGTAATGGACAAAAGGAATTTGGACTGTACAGTACCAATAACGGCAGAGCTATCGAACCGCCTAGTGCGTTTAGGACAATTAGAAATAGCATGAGTAGAATCACCACAATAGAAACACAGTCTGTTCAGACGTCTGTGTTCGTGCCGTTCTACTTTAGTCATAGTCCTGTCGCACTGCATAGGCTCAGGCTTACTCTCAGACAATACCGCCAGATGGTGCACAGATTTACGCTCGCGCAAGCGACGACCGATCTGAATGGCCAAGGACATAGACTCATTCAAACCAGCAGGCATAGGAAATCCCACCATTACATCCTTAAGAGCTTCAGAGAGACCCTTTCTGAACAAAGCCGCTAGTGCAGATTCATTCCACAGAGTGAGTACTGACCATTTCCTAAATTTCTGACAATATACTTCTACATCATCCTGACCCTGGCATAAAGCCAGCAGATTTTTCTCAGCTTGATCCACTGAATTAGGCTCATCGTAAAGCAATCCCAGCGCCTGGAAAAATGCATCAACATTACTCAATGCAGAATCTCCTGGTGCAAGAGAAAACGCCCAGTCCTGTGGGTCGCCGCGCAAAAAAGAAATAATAATCAAAACCTGTTGAATAGGATTACCAGAAGAATGAGGTTTCAAGGCCAAAAATAGCTTACAATTATTTCTGAAGCTCAGGAACTTAGTTCTGTCACCAAAAAACAAATCAGGAATCGGAATTCTTGGTTCTAGCATCGATTTCTGATCAATAGTATCTTGAATCTTTTGTACATTTACAACGAGATTATCCATTGAGGAGCACAGAGCCTGAATATCCATGTCCACAGCTGTGTCCTGAAGCACTCTAATGTCTAGGGGAAAAAAAAGACTGAAGACAGAGCTAAGAAAAAAAAATGATGTCAGGATTTCTTTTTTCCCTCTATTGGAAATCATTGGCTGGCTCCTTGTACTGTTATGGCTGGCAATCAGGCAACACAGCGTGCAGTAATCAGCGCACATACAGAGATCTGGCAATAACCAAAAACAATAGGACGAGCTCTGAGACGTGGAATCTCTGTAGACTGCAGTACCTGATCTATCCTCACACAACTATAAGCAGCAGCGGATTGCGCCTATCAACTACCTATGCAACTCGGCACTGCCTGAGGAGCTGACCAGCCCGAAGATAGAAATACAAGCCTGACTTACCTCAGAGAAATACCCCAAAGGAATAGGCAGCCCCCCACATATAATGACTGTTAGCAAGATGAAAAGACAAACGTAGGAATGAAATAGATTCAGCAAAGTGAGGCCCGATATTCTAGACAGAGCGAGGATAGCAAAGAGAACTATGCAGTCTACAAAAAACCCTAAAACGAAAACCACGCAAAGGGGCAAAAAGACCCACCGTGCCGAACTAACAGCACGGCGGTGCACCCCTTTGCTTCTCAGAGCTTCCAGCAAAAGTTAATAGCAAGCTGGACAGAAAAAACAGAAAACAAACTAGAAGCACTTATCTAGCAGAGCAGCAGGCCCAAGGAAAGATGCAGTAGCTCAGATCCAACACTGGAACATTGACAAGGAGCAAGGAAGACAGACTCAGGTGGAGCTAAATAGCAAGGCAGCCAACGAGCTCACCAAAACACCTGAGGGAGGAAGCCCAGAGACTGCAATACCACTTGTGACCACAGAAGTGAACTCAGCCACAGAATTCACAACACAGCACAGACCATTTTCTAAATTTCTGGCAATACGATTCTGCCGCTTCTTGACCCTGACACAGGGCCAACAAGGTCTTCTCTGCATGATGCACTGAATTAGGTTCATCATACAATAACCCTAGCACCTGAAAAAAGGTGTCTACATTAAGCAAAGCCGGATTCCCAGATTCCAGGGAAAATGCCCAATCCTGAGGATCACCACGGAGCAGGGAGATGACAGTTTTAACCTGCTGAATGGGATCACCAGAGGAACGGGGTTTCAGAGCAAAAAACAGTTTACAGTTATTTTTAAAGCTCAAAAATTTAGACCTGTCCCCAAAAAACAAATCAGGAGTTGGAATTCTAGGCTCTAAAACCGGAATCTGAACGATATAATCGGAAATACCCTGTACTCTGGCAGCAAGTTGGTCCACACGAGAAGCCAATCCCTGAACATCCATGCCAGCGCCAAACTCCTGAGCCACCCAGAGGTAAAGAGGGAAGGAAAGACAAAACAGACTGCAGAAAAAAAAAATGGCTCAGCACTTTTCTTCACTTCTTCTGAGATGCGTTTAACTCATTGTTGGCCAGTTGCACTGTTATGATCTGGTGGCCTAGGAGCAGCATGAGACGTACTCTGGAGAAGGTGGTACCTGTACTGACCGCAAACCCTGAACTTAACTCCGCAACTAGAAGTAGCCGTGGGATGTACCTAACACTCCCTAGACACCTCGACACAGCCGGAGAACTAAATACCCCTAAAGATAGAAACGGGAAAACTATCTTGCCTCAGAGAAAATCCCCAAAGGATAGACAGCCCCCCACGAATATTGACTGTGAGAGGAGAGGGAAATGACATATACGCAGACTGAAATCAGGATTTTAGCAAAGGAGGCCACTCTAGCTAAATAGAAAGGATAGGACAGAGTACTATGCGGTCAGTATTAAAACACTAGAAAATATCCACCACAGAAAATACAAAATCTCCATATCTAACTAAAGATATGGAGGGTATATCTGCATCTCCAGAGATACCAGCTTGGCTGAATAAATCCTTACACAGACAAAGCTGGACAAGACAAAACATGGAAATGCACTGAACTATAAGGCCCACAGCATGTGGACTGCAAAAACAAAGCCAGAACTTATCTTTGTTGATATGAACAGCAAAGCAGGAGAGACCAGGCAGGGATGTGAATCCTCCAGAAACAATGGACAACTGGCACTGACTAAAGGATCAAGCAAGACTAAAAAGCCCAGTCAGAATTGCAATAAGTGGACACAACTGATGAATGCTGCGATCCAAAGACAGCAGCACTACCACTTATAACCACCGGAGGGAGCCCAAGAGCAGAATTCACAACAATCATAGTGCTAAAAAACAATAATTAGTATGTCATCCCCCGGTGTCATCCTCTTAGTCAGATTACTTTTCTGTCTATGAAGACCAGAATGCCAGCAATTATGGAGATAGTGGGCACCGAGCCAGGACCTGGGACACACATTGGACTGGTCAGTGTTGATTAGCAGGGGAAATATGAAACATTTTCGTGGATCCGTGGTACAGTGGGGGTCTCATACAAGGATAGCTGTAGTGATGTGTCATGTTTAAAGAGAACCTGTCATCGGGATTTTATACACCAAACAAATGGCATGTATATAAAAGGTCCCTCATCGGTGATTAAATCCTTATCTTTCCTGTAGAGTTTCATTTTGCGGTTTTAGAGAAATCCATAGTGTAAATTATGTGCTAATGAGCTGCAAGTGCTATGGGTGGTGGACATGATCAGACCACGTCCCTGCACAGTCAGACACGGCCATTACACAGTACACAGCAGGGGCACATTTATAAGATTATCTCAGCACAGCAACATTATTTTTTGACACACCCAATTGTGGAAATGATTATTGTTCCAAGATCTATTGATTGAAAGGAATTTTGTTTGTGGGAAAACCCCAATAACATGGCCTTCTTTATTACTAATGCCTTTGGCTTCATACGCTGTCTTTCTGCTTGTGAGTTATACACAAATGGGGGATCTGAGAAGCGTTTTCTGTGCTGTAGCTTGTGGTGGGGAATAAGGGTCTCACTGACATCTCTACAAGGGGTTCTTCAGAGCTTCAGGGATCATCTGGGATTTGCAGGAGAACTTGCAGCACAAGGAAGAAATGGCGCATTACACATTACCCAGGAAATGAACGGGCTGTGTGTAATCTAGGCCGGAAGATGATTTGTGGATTTCTTAATCAGAAAAACCCTTTCAGTAATAATTCTACAATAAATACAATTGTTTCCCAAGTTCAACATTTATTTTATTTCTAACAGTAATATACATTTTCACAGCGGACTTTCCTTTACTATCAATATTATATATTTTATACTGATGTCTTTTCTCCATCTGTAAAATATGTCTTTGGTAGAGGCTTGCCTCCCATAAAAAGAAAGGGTAGGGCATAGTGAAATGCAATGTTCCTGATCACCCGCCCCAGCCTCTGACGTATCCACCATACATTTCATTACCACTGGATGGACAGACTCAGCTGCTGTCGCTCCGATGTACACGGTGATCCTTACTGCGCCTCTGGGAATAAATATTCCAGGTCCGGCTGCCTCAGACGTTGCTCCATATTGCGATTTTTGGCAAACTCCTTAAGTAAGTGCATAATTTCGTTATTGAAGTCCTCAGGGGGGTCCTGTGCCCCTGTAAAAATAATGATCGGCAGATGAGTCCACTGTCCATACGATGCAACCCCCGGCTCAGTATTGTAAAATGGTGTTAATGGGGAATTCACATCTCCATAAAGTGATGGCTTATCACATTGTGGGGGTCCCAGAGCGACAAGTCATCACTTTATAATATTTAATGTTAGCCCCTGGGGGAGGAGAGTCCTTACAGCCATATTTAAAGGGGATGTCCAGTGTTTATTAGTCGCTGCTGAGAGCTGCAGATTATTATTCGCTTAAATGGAAGGCCGGGTGACAGGTGATCTCATATGGATGAGTTACGTCATTAAAGAGGTGGTCCACTACTTTAACGTTTATGACCTAATCAATAGAGGTCAGATGTGTGGTACCTGGCCAAATCGACTATACAGTAGACTGCTGCCAAATTTACATTTGGTATTTTTATGCTTGAAGCATGATATGTGGGAAAAGAGTGAAAAGTTCCAGGGGGCCGAATACTTTCGCAAGACACTGTAGCTAAATTATCGTTCTCATATGAAATTAAGCCAGGCTGGTCTTAACAGGAGGAAGAAAGTGAAAGACATGGGCTTTCAGCAGGCCCAGGTAGTCATATCCAACAATTGATCCCCTGCAATTATGTCCTGCAATTGCGTGGACACAAATAGGAAGTCACTTAGTTTAAATACCATTGTCAGCATTGAAATGGTTAAACAGCAGTAATCGGAGAATGCTCTGGTGGCTGTATTTATAGGTAGATGGCAGCTATGTAATACAGCAGGCATGTGCCTGGCATGGTGCATGCTCAACTCATGAGCCCGCTCCATACATTTGCTGCACAACAAGACAAACATTTCCATTATGTGTTCGCTAAGGGTTAATAATTCTTGTATTATCTCTACAGATGGAATGGATAAGACACCCCAGGACACATCAGACATGCCGGCACAAGGTCTTGGTGATGCCAGTGTACAGATTTCTCCACAAAGTGATTTTTCTCCAGGTCAGCTTGGCATCAGATCCGGTCAGTGAAGGACTGCTGGCCGTGAAGTTCATGGACAAGAGTTCTTGTGAGGACATCATCTCCACAGAACTAGAAGTCCTCAGAATGGCTGCCGGGTGCCCCTATCTAATGTCCATGCGGGCATTTATGGAGACACCTATGGAGTATGCAATAGCCATGGACTATATGGTTGGAGGAGACCTGCTTTACCACATGAAAATTCAATGCTGTTTAACACAAAGACAATAAGGTAAATGTCTTATACTGAATCTTAATAATCCGCTGCCCGCACATTGTTTAATGTCACTGGTGACCACTGTATTACCTGTACACTGATATTAGATACAGAGCTCCTGTGTATAATGTCACTGGTGATCCCTGTATTACCTGTACACTGACATTAGCTATAGAGCTCCTGTGTATAATGTCACTGGTGATCCCTGTATTACCTGTACACTGACATTAGATACAGAGCTCATGTATATAATGTCACTGGTGATCACTGTATTACCTGTACACTGACACTATATACAGAGCTCCTATGTTTAATGTCACTGGTGATCCCTGTATTACCTGTACACTGACACTATATACAGAGCTCCTGTGTATAATGTCACTGGTGATCACTGTATTACCTGTACACTGACACTATATACAGAGCTCCTATGTTTAATGTCACTGGTGAGCCCTTTATTACCTGTACACTGACATTAGCTACAGAGCTCCTGTGTATAATGTCACTGGTGATCCCTGTATTACCTGTACACTGACACTATATACAGAGTTCCTGTGTATAATGTCACTGGTGATCACTGTATTACCTGTACACTGACACTATATACAGAGCTCCTATGTTTAATGTCACTGGTGAGCCCTTTATTACCTGTACACTGACATTAGCTACAGAGCTCCTGTGTATAATGTCACTGGTGATCACTGTATTTACCTGTACACTGACAATAAATATACAGAGCTGCTGTGTATAATGGCCTTAGTATTGCGTTTTTTTTTTTTTTTACTAATGATCAGTATTGTAATTATCGGTCACTATGTGGTGATAATATGTGGTTTGGTCATGGTGTGGCGGTATTTCTTCCTTGTATGTGGTAACATTCAGTCACTATGTGGTGGTAATATATGGTCTGGTCATGGTATTTGTCTCTTGTATGTGGTATTAATGGTCATTCTAATAAATATATGTGACTCATTTCCTTAAAGAAAAACACATAAAAATATACATAAAAAGAGTATTGGATATTTTAAGAACTGTTTAGTAGGATAGAGTAGAGTGGGGACTGGCCAAAAGAGTCTGCCTTGTCGTAGTGGCGGCTTAAAAATTCTTTTGGCCTAAACAAAAGCTGCTTGCTATGTATGTGATATGGTGCCTGCTGGGAACTGTTCATATCTGATTTGTGAGGACATGGTACAGAAGATGAGTTTTTCAAAGAGTGGACGGTGGGACTGTGAAAGGTTCGCGATGTGGAGGCGCCTTGCATGGCTCACATCCTCAACCTGGTGGTACAGTGTTTTCTCTGCCACTATCCTGGCATGGGTGAGCTGCTGCAGAAAGCACGAAAGATGTGTGCTCACGTTCCCCGTTCGCACTCCTCAGGTCATCAACTGGCATCGATACAGAGGTCTTTGTCCATGCCAGTTGCAGCGACTGTGGCAGCAGTAATGAGCCCTGACACAGTATGTCATGTGGTATAATCTGGGCTAACGCAGTACAGATCTGGCACATATCACGTGCCCACCCCTACTCCCTTTTTTGATATATTTATTTTTTATATACTTATTTGTGACATTCAAGTAGTGTAGATTTTTTAATCGTATGGTATCTATTCTAAATAAACAACAAAAAGCAACCATCAGATCTGTGACTTGTGGCCATCAGTCCCCTAATCCCGGTGTACTACTGGTATTTACTCCACACAATAGCCTACTGCTAGTGCTTCGGGTTGTATGCTACAGTGAGTTATTGAAATTGGTTTTCAAGCGCCATAGGATTCTATGTAGTATCTTGGCCATTATTATTTCTCAACAACAGGTGGTTATTGTCTTCCTAATAGGCTGCTGAAAGCCAGTACTTCATATACTGAGTATAGTGCCAGTGGATCTTTGATTTATATGTGGAATTGCGCGATGACACTGATATGGATTGGGGGGAGATCTCCCACCATCACTGATTGAAAAAAGTTTGTTAATGACATAATACCATATGAAAATATAGTATATATAGGAATAGAGGGTGTCCCCAAAAATTCCATAAAATTTGGGAGAAATGGTGAGATTCACCTCTAACACACTTATCTCCCAACGCACTGACTTACTCATTCTGCATTACATTCCCTGATGTGCTCCAGGTTCCTAAATACATGGGATGAGATTCCTGATATAAAACGGATGAAGACAAGTGTACTGTTTCCCTGAATTAATGCATAATTTGATCTCTGCCACATTAACCCCTTAATCTCCTGGTCATTTTCCGCTTTTTTCCAGAGCCATAACTGTTTTTATTTTTCAGTCAAAATGGCCATATGAGTGCTTGTGGTTTGCGGGACAAGTTGTACTTTTGAACACCACCATGGGTTTTAACATCACATGCACTGGAAATCATGAAAAAATTACAAGGGCAGAGAAATTGCAAAAAAATTTTTTTTTTTTTTTTTTTAATACTATGTTCACTAAATGCTAAAACTGACCTGTCATTATGATTCTCAAGGTCATTATGAGTTCACAGACACCAAATATTTATAGGTTCTTTATTATTCAAGTGGTGAAAAAAATAAAACATTTGTTTAAAAAATGCCATTTTTCGAGGCCTAGATGAGGACTTATTTTTTTTGCGTGCCGAGCTGACATTTTTATTGACACAATTTTGATGTACATACAATATTTCGATCGCCCGTTATTGCATTTTATTTCAAAACGTAATTCTGGTGTTTGAATTTTTTTAGCAATCGGGTTAATATTTTTTTTATATTGATAGGTCTGGCAATTCTGAACACAGCGATACAAAATATGTCTATATTTGATTTTTTTGTTGTTTTACTTTGAATGGGGGGAAAGAGGGTGATATGAACTTTTATATATTTTTTTTGTTAATATTTTTAAAAACATTTTTTTCAATTTTGCATGCCTTGATCGCCTCTGCTACATACAGGCAATGAGCACCGACCACGGCAATGACAACCACAGAGGCTGTTGCAGGGAAATGTCAGCTGTATAGATTAGCTGTCATGTGTCCGGAAAGGTGTGTGCTGATCATCGGAACCTGCACCAAACAGGAGGAGTCCGACATGTGCGTACTATTATGGCACATGTCGGAAAGGGGTTAACATAAATCCGATACTTCAGATGAGTGCAATATCCTACATATTAATGCATTTTACTGTATATGCAGTTACTATTGTTAAATGTACAATACAATACCTGCAGCATTGTTTTAAAACAGATATTTACAGATGTTTGTAATAGTATCTGGATTTATATCGCTGTTTGTTATATTACTGTTTGTTTGTAACGTTTATTATAAAGAATTCTTCATTAAAATAAGTTTTCAAACAAAACATTCTGCACACAGATATTCTCTTAAGAAACACAAAACCTCACTTTTATACTTATAAATAGTCAGAGCTGAGGTTTATTAACCTTTTGGGTTGACTGACAGCACTAGTTTTTCGATAATAAAACAAATAATCAAAAATACAAATTGTACACATATATACACATCAGTAAAAGTTTTCTTCAGCATCCTTCAAATTCGCTTTCTGTCTCTGTCATCTCTCTCATTGTGACATCATAATAAGACCGATGTTACAAGTGATGTGATGACATCATCACATTCTATATTCCAGTGTTACAGACTAAGGGAATCACTGCCTTACAGACTCCCAAGGGTGAGGTAGCCCCTTTTGTTTTTCGTGACGAACGAAGCAAAAATTGATTACAAAATGGATAAAGAGAGAAGAAGAGCCCAAAGAGATCGGGTTCTGAGAGAGAGGAGAGGAATAAATGAAGAGCAGGTACCATTGTTCGCTTTAGGGCGAAAAGACTTTACTCTACCGGACATGGACACTGACGCCTCAGAAATGGCGTCCAAACGTCAAACTCTGGAAAAAATGAGAATGACCAAAAGACATGAGATCCTTACAAAGAAAAGGAATATGGAGAACCTCATGGAGTCTCACTCTGCAGCCTCCGCTGAGCTTCAGAGGGCCATTCTTATCTCCTTGAAAAAAATTGGAGATCTGGTCCCTGAAATACGGAGGAGGAACAAAGATGCCATCCTCAATAAGCGGAGAAACATCAGCTCAGAGTTAGAGCTGGACGAGGTTCTCCAAGAAACACCGAGACATGTCACATCCTCCAGATCTGAACGTCTGGAGACACCAAACCTACAAAGAGCAGCATCCCAGAAGAGGATCATTATCAATGGGAATGATGCATTACAGAGGTCCAGGACATCAGCTGAGAACATCTCCATCCCAGAGAACAAACAGCTGAGTGATTCTCCACCTAAAACATCCCTGGATAAAGAGGAACCAGGTAAGATGGAAACTGCTCTGTATAATAAGACTGGGGTGAGGGGGATTATACTCCTAATATTATGTTCTGGCCTCAGTTATCAAAAGTGCAGAAAAACTGTCTTTGTCGTCCTTAGCAACCAATCACTATGCGGCTTTCATTGTTCCATAGAATGTTAATAAATGAAATCTGTGCTGTGATTCGTTGCTATGGGCAACATCGATGTTTTTGCTATTGTATAGTTTTGATAAATTGGAGCCAAAATATCAGACATTTCCTGCTCATTTACATAATTCTGTTTAAAATTGTAATATTTGCTCTGAAGCTATGTTTGTTAACCCCTTCTTGACCTTGAAACCTTCGGTTGTTTTTCTTCCCTCCTTTGAAAATCCATAACTATTTATTGCTTAACTTTTCTGCCAATTTAGCAGTATGTGGACTTGTGTTTTTTAGTGGACAGAGCTGTAGTTTTGTACACTATTCAATGTTCTGGAAAATGGAGAAAAATATTCAAAAAGTGGTAAAATTGTGGAAAAAAAGTCATTCTGCCATTGTTTTTTTTTTTACTGTGTTCATTGAGTGGTAAAAACGACCTCTCAAAATGTTTCTCGATGTCAGGTACAACTATGGTAATAATGAACACATCTATCGGGAGTTTTTTTAATTAAGTAGTGAAAGGAATTAAAGAATTTTATGTAAAAAAATGGTTTGTGTCCCCATATTGTGAGGCATTGTATCTTGGTGATTTTGATGGAGCTGTGTGAGGGTTTGTTTTTTGCGTGTCGAGTTGCAGCTTTCGTTGATACCTTTCCTGGGTAGAGCGGACATTGTGATATCTTTTTATTGCAATTATTTAGGTGGATACAGCGCCCTCAAAGAAATACAATTCTGATGTTTCAATTTTATTTTTCTCACTTTAGAGTTTACTGTTTGCATTAATTAATGTTATGTTTTAATACATCAAATTTATGAGGATGGGGTGATAATAGATATGCAAATTATTAGATAGAACTGTTTACAGCTAAATAAACGTTCTCATATGAAATTAAGCCAGACTGGTCTTAACAGAAGGAGATATGAAAGACAGGGGCTTCCAGCAGGCCCAGGTAGTCATTTCCAACAATTGTCCCTTTGCAGCCATGTTTTGGGGGAGGAGTAATGGGTGCTGGTCACACAAATCAGTAACGACTTCATTTAAATACCACTATGAGCACTGAAATGGTTAAGCAGCAATAATTGTAGAAAGTTCTGGTGGCTGCAGTTATAGGCAGATGGCCGCTATGTAATACAGCAGGCATATACCTGGCATGGTGCATGCTCAGCTCCTGAGCCCGCTCCATACATTTGCTGCACAACGTGACAAACATTTCCATTAGGTGTTCACTAAGGGTTAATAAATCTTGTATTATCTCTACAGATGGACTGGAGAAGACACTCCACGACACATCAGACATGCCGGCACAAGGCCTTGGTGATGCCAGTGTACAGTTTTCTCCACAAAGAGAACTGGTCTACATAGACCCACCTATGGACCTTTACAGTCTCGAGTTCTGGGAAGATCTTGGAAAAGGAAGCTATGGAAAAGTAAGTGTCAATTTATATTTGTCCATGTTCCTCAATGTATCCTGCACAGATACACAGGAGGGATGTACTTATTCATTACAGGATGTTCATATGTAATGATACTTGGGATAAACTAGTGACATATTACACAGAAATAGATGGGAGTTTGGTCTGATCTGTGGTGATTTTTCTACAGGTCATCTTGGCATCAGATCTGGTCAATGAAGGACTGCTGGCCGTGAAGTTCATGGACAAGAGTTCTTGTGAGGACATCATCTCCACAGAGCTAGAAGTCCTGAGAATGGCTGACGGGTGCCCCTACCTAATGTCCATGCGGGCGTTTATGGAGACACCGACGGAGTATGCAATAGCCATGGACTATATGGCCGGAGGAGACCTGCTTCACCACATGAAAGATTCAGTGCTGTTTAACTCAAAGACAATAAGGTAAATGTCTTAGGGTATGTTCACACGTTCCTGATTTCCATCCTTTTTTTTTCAGGACTGTTTTTTAAAAAACTGCAGCTCTTGGCAGGAAACGCAGGTCCTTTTTTTGGTCCTTTTTTTGTCCTTTTTTGATGCGTTTTTTTATCCTTTTTTTTATCCTTTTTTTTATCCTTTATTTATGTAGTTTTCTATGCAGTTAAAATGGCTGAAAATACCCTAACCCTACCCCTAACCCTAACCCTACCCCTACCCCTAACCCTACCCCTACCCCTAACCCTACCCCTAACCCTACCCCTAACCCTAACCCTACCCCTACCCCTAACCCTACCCCTAACCCTAACCCTACCCCTAACCCTACCCCTAACCCTATTCTAACCTTAGTGGAAAAAAAAAAATTTCTTAATTTTTTTTTATTGTCCCTACCTATGGGGGTGACAAAGGGGGGGGGGGGGTGTCATTTACTATTTTTTTTTATTTTGATCACTGAGATAGGTTATATCTCAGTGAGCAAAATGCACTTTGGAACGAATCTGCCGGCCGGCAGATTCAGCGGGCGCACTGTGCATGCGCCCGCCATTTTGCAAGATGGCTGCGCCCAGGGAGAAGACGGCCGGACGGACACCGGGACGCCGGGTAAGTATAAGGGGGAGAGATTAGGGCACGGGGGGGGCATCGGAGCACTGGGGGGGGGCATCGGAGCACGGGGCGGTGGGATTGGAGCACGGGGGGGCGGGATCGGAGCACGGGGGGGCAGCCACACTCCGCCCACACACTTCCGCCCGCTTCCCCGCACTTCCTGCTGCAGCGGTTCTGCACCACAAACCGCAGTAAAACCCGCAGATATTTTTTTCATCTGCGGGTTTTACTGCGGGTTTGACCTCACAATGGAGGTCAATGGGTGCAGAACCGCTGCGGCTCCGAAAAAAGAAGTGACATGGTACTTCTTTTTTCCCGCAGCTATTCAGCGCGTTTTTTTTTTTTTTTTCCGCATTGTGGGCACAGCAGTTCCTGTTTTCCATAGGGTACAATGTAATGTACCCTGCATGGAAAACAGCTGCGGACCCGCAGCGGGAAAATCGCGGCAATTCCGCATGAAAAAAAGGATCGTGTGAACATGGCCTTATACTGAATCTTAATAATCCGCTGCCCGCACATTGTAGTCCTAGAGCAGTGTTCCCCAACTCCAGTCCTCAAGAGCCACCAACAGGTCGTGTTTTTAGGATTTCCTTAGCATGGCCCAGGTGATGGAATTGATGCCTGTCTAGATTATGGAGTTCTCACCTGGGCATTACTAAGGAAATCCTGAAAACATGACCTGTTGATGGCTCTTGAGGACCGAACTTGGGGAACACTGTCCTAGAGCAATGGACAAAGACACAGGAGAAAATAATGACGTGAAAAGGACACGTGTGATCTCCTCATGTTCTCTGTATGATTGTGTATGTAACCACTGATCCACCCTTTACTTTCTACTCCACAGACTCTTTGCGGCAGAGATGGTGTGCGGACTCCAATATCTGCATGAACACGGCGTCATACATAGGTAATCATTTCACCTCCATAAATCTGTCACCTGTGACTCTCGCTTGTCTCCTTGCATATCTATTGTAGAAAGTTCTTGTCATGAATTATCCTCACAATCAGCGTCTGCTCCTTCTCCCTGCAGTGACCTGAAGCCAGATAACATCCTCATCCAAGACACCGGACACATCAAAATCTCAGACTTTGGCCTATCAGCCATTAATGTGTCTGAGGATGATATAGTGAAATACATTATTGGCACTAATTGTTACATGGCGCCTGAGGTAAGGAACATCTCTGTGTGATTGGTGCCGATAGTAGGACTGAGGGATAATCTGAGAACCAATGTATCCTGCTAACATCTAATCACAGACCGGTCCTCATAGTCTCTGTGTGTAATTCCCCTTCCTGGTATATTCAGCTTCTCTCCAACCTCATGTTCCCACAGATAATGGACGATAAAGGATACAACCATCTGGCAGACTCCTTTGCCTTTGGCGTCATCCTGTATATGATGAGTGTAGGGGACTATCCATTTTACAGCAGAGGCACACTGGACGAATACCACCAGTCTCTGTATGAAGACATACCTTATTTTCCACCAGGGATGTGTATTAATACCAAGGCCATCATTGAAGGGGTGAGTAACATCAGATGGATAAGGATGATGAGGGATTACAAGAATACCTAGAAGATAAGATGTGGACAGTCCATAGACATTGTGTAATGACTTCAGTAATAATATATGATATAATGACTAATGGTCTCTTTCATTTTTCAGCTTCTCTGCAAAACTCCATCTGCCCGATTGGCCATAAAATCATCTATCAGATCCCACCAGTTCTTCCACTCCATAGACTGGAATGATGTGGAGTGTGGCAGATCCGAGCCACCATTCCCATATTACTATGTAAGTACAACACATACAGACATCCATAGTGTTGTCACTACCCAGTAACACACTTACCCACTATACCCCTTATTGTTATATCCCCCCAGTACACTGTATATACTGAATGTGAGGAGCTGATTCTCAGACGTGTGTATTTCTCTTCTTACAGCAGGAGTATTAGGCTGATAACAATCAGCCCCATTCCAGTAACATCCAGGAATGAAGATTTACTTTAATCGGATAAGACAACGTAACTGGACTTTCTTATTTACCGGACTGTGACAAACCTACCGAGCTTCCACCACATAACATCCACGTAGATTTGAGCACCAAACATCCAGGGATTTATTCCGATCGCCATATTTGGGGTCAGGAAGGAATTTTTTTCCCTTAATATGAGGATAATCCAACAACGAGTCCTCAGGGTTATTTTTCGCCTTCCTCTGGAGCAACATAGCAAGTAATTAAAGGCTGAAATTGAAGGACTTCTTTCAGCCATACTTGCTATGTGACCATCTGGACGACTCATCTACAATGTGGTGGTAAGGAGAAGACTACAGGATATGGATGGAAAGAAGGCAGCGGCTGCTCCTTCACCCACCAGATATTTACAGAGAAAAGGAAGCGACTGCTCCTTCACCTACCGGATATGGACACAATGAAGGCAGCGGCTGCTCCTTCACCTACCGGATATGGACACAAAGAAGGCAGCGGCTGCTCCTTCACCTACCGGATATGGACACAAAGAAGGCAGCGGCTGCTCCTTCACCTACCGGATATTTACAGAGAAAAGGAAGCGACTGCTCATTCACCTACCGGATATGGACCACCTACTGGATATGGACACAAAGAAGGCAGCGGCTGCTCCTTCACCTACCGGATATGGACACAAAGAAGGCAGCGCCTGCTCCTTTATCTACTGGATATTTACAGGAAGGAGGCAGCGGCTGCTCCTTCACCCACCAGATATTTACAGAGAAAAGGAAGCGACTGCTCCTTCACCTTACGGATATGGACACAAAGAAGGCAGCGGCTGCTCCTTCACCTACCGGATATGGACACAAAGAAGGCAGCGGCTGCTCCTTCACCTACCGGATATGGACACAAAGAAGGCAGCGGCTGCTCCTTCACCTACCGGATATTTACAGAGAAAAGGTTCGACTGCTCCTTCACCTACCGGATATGGACACAAAGAAGGCAGCGCCTGCTCCTTTATCTACTGGGTATTTACAGAAAGGAGGAAGCGGATGCTCCTTCTCCTATTTGGCCATGTACATACAGGAGAAAGCGGCTGCTCCTTCTCCTACGTGGCCATGTACATACAGAAGGAAGCAGCTGCTCCTTCACCTACTCGGCCATGGACAGACAGAAGGAAGCGGCTGCTCCTTCACCTTCCTGCCCATGGTCAGACAGAAGGCCATACGGTTGATTGCAATGCTGTCAGAATCCAGGAAAACTCCAACTAAACAAATCACACATCACACATTCCTGCTCTTCTCACTGTCATGTGTGATCCAGACCTGGATGTCCAAAAACAGCACAAGTGCAAGCCAAGGCCCGAGGAGTGGAATCATCATCTGCTCCTTTTTACAGAAAGTCACTGTATCTACACACTTTCTTGCACAAATAAATTTATAAAGCATCTATGTTCCTTTTGGTTAGATTCTTCTCATATACAGACCTACATTTCAGTATTTTTATAAAGATCCCGATCAGGGTCAGGACAAGGTATTTGGTGCCTTAAGCAGATGGAGATAATGGTGCCCCCGAGCAAAGGAATGGGTTGTGTATTAGGGGTGAGACTTACCAGAGAGCACAATTTCAAAGTTATATGACAAATCATTCATTGTTTGTGAATCATTTACACATTACAACTGAAAATTTTGTCCCTGACAGCCTATATTTTAAATGTCAAAGAATGGTCTTGGAAACTAATATAGTTTAACTATAATCGGGGGCTGGTTGGATTCAATTAAGGTCATGAGACAGATGCAACTTGCAACAAAACTGATACTGGGGAGTGGATAGCATACTACACTCCCCATAGTCCTCCACATGGTATAATACACTCTCCATAGACCTCCATACAGTATAATACACTCCATATAGTCCTCCATACAGCATAATGCACTCCCCATGGTTCTCCATACAGCATAATGCACTCCACAGTCTTCCAAAAAGTATAATATACTCTCTACAGTCCTCCATATACTGTAGTATATGCACTCACCATAGTCTTCAATAGAATGGGCCCTGTAGTCTTCCATATAGTATAATGCACCCATAGCCCTCTGTATAGCATAATGCACTCCCCATAGTCCTCCATAAAGCATAATGCACTCCTCACAGTAATCTGCATAGTATAATGCATGCCATAGTCCTCCATATAGCATAATGCACATCATGTCCCTCCATATATTATAATGGACTCCATAGAACACCATATACAGTAGGTACAGAAAGTATTCATACCCCTTTACATTTTTCACTCTTTGTTTCATTGCAGCCATTTGGTAAATTTAAAAAAGTTCATTTTTTTTCTCATTAATGTGCACTCTGCACCCCAACTAGACTGGAAAAAAAAACAGATTATTTTTGCAAATTTATTAAAAAAGAAAAACTGAAATATCACATGGTCCTAATATGCAAATTGCCTCTTCTGAAAAAAAGAGGACTTAAACACATGGTCCTAAGCATTCAGACCCTTTGCTCAGCATTGAGTAGAAGCACCCTTTTGAGCTAGTATAGCCATGAGTCTTCTTGGGAATGATGCAAAAAGTTTTTCACACCTGGATTTGGGGATCCTCTGCCATTCTTCCTTGCAGATCCTCTCCAGTTCCGTCAGGTTGGATGGTGAACGTTGGTGGACAGCCATTTTCAGGTCTCTCCAGAGATGATCAATTGGGTTTAGGTCAAGGCTCTGGCTGGGCCAGTCAAGAATGGTCACATAGTTGTTCTGAAACCACTCTTTTGTTATTTTAGCAGTGTGCTTAGGGTCATTGTCTTGTTGGAAGGTGAACCTTCGGCCAAGTCTGAGGTCCAGAGCACTCTGGAAGAGGTTTTCATCCAGGATATCTCTGTACTTGGCCGCATTCATGTATCCTTCAGTGACAACCAGTCATCCTGTCCCTGCAGCTGAAAAACACCCCCATAGCATGATGCCGCCACCACCATGTTTCACTGTTAGTATTGTATTAGGCAGATGATGAGCAGTGCCTTGTTTTCTCCACACATACCGCTTAGGCTACGTTCACATTGGCGTTCCGCCAATGTGCGTCGCTGTTGCGCCGGCGACGCAGCGGCGACGCAGCGGCGACGCGCCCCTATGTTTAACATAGGGGACGCGTGCGTTTTTTGGGTGGCGTTTTTTGACACTTGCGTCGTTTACGACGCTAGCGTCGGACGCAAGAAAATGCAACAAGTTGCATTTTCTGTGCGTCCGATTCTCGTCAAAAAACGACGCACGCATCGCAAAACGCGCACGTTTTTGCGTGCGTTTGTGCGTGTTTTTTCGTGCGTCGCGCGTTGCGTCGCCGACGCAGGGCGGCGCAACACTAGTGTGAACGTAGCCTTAGAATTATCACCAAAAAGGTCTATCTTCATCTCATCAGACCAGAGAATCTTATTTCTCATAGTCTGGAAGTCCTTCATGTGTTTTTTTTTTAGCAAACTCCATGTGGGCTCTCATATGTCTTGCACTGAGGAGAGGCTTCCGTTGAGCCACTCTGCCATAAAGGCCCGACTGGTGGAGGGCTGCAGTGATAGTTGACTTTGTGCAACTTTCTCCCATCTCCCTACTGCATCTCTGGAGCTCAGCCACAGTGATCTTGGGGTTCTTGTTTACTTCTCCCACCAAGGTTCTTCTCCCACGATTGCTCAGTTTGGCAGGACGGCCAGGACTAGGAAGACTTCTGGTGGTCCCAAACTTCTTCTATTTAAGGCCTCTTTTACTCTTCCGTTTTTTGCCATCGGTCGCAATCCCTCGTTTTGGTAAAAAAACGGATCCTGCAAATGTGCCTGCAGGATGCGTTTTTTTGCCATAGACTTTTATTGACGACGGATTGCGATGGATGGCCACACGTCGCATCCATCGTGCAACGGATGTGTCGTGTTTTTGTGGTCCGTCGTGTCGAAAAAACGTTCAATGTAACGTTTTTTATTCCGTCGGATCCGCCATTTCCGACCGCGCATGCGTGGCCGGAACTCCGCCCCCTCCTCCCTGGACTTGATAATGCACAGCGGATGCGTCGGAAAACTGCATCCGCTGCCCACGTTGTGCACAATTTTGCACAACGTCCGTCGGTACGTCGGGCCGACGATTTGCGACAGCCCCGTTGACGGATATGTGAAAGAGGCCTAAGGATTATGGAGGCCACTGTGCTCTTAGGAATCTTGAGTACTGCAGAAATTCTGTTGTAACCATGGCCAGATCTGTGCCTTGCCACAATTCTGTCCCTGAGCTCCTTGGCGAGCTCAATTGACCTTATGATTCTCATTTGGTCTGACATGCACTGTGAGCAGTGAGGTCTTATATAGACAGGTGTGCGCCTTTCCAAATCAAGTCCTATCAGTTTAATTAAACACAGCTGGACTCCAATGAAGGAGTAGAAATATCTCAAGGAGGATCACAAGAAAATGGACAGCATGTGACTTAAATATGAGTGTCTGAGCAAAGGGTCTAAATACTTATGACCATGTGATATTTCACTTTTTCTTTTTAATTAAATATGCAAACATTTCTACATTTCAGTGCTTTTTCATTCAAGATCGGATGCAGTGTACATTAAAGGGGCACTGTCACCTGAATTTGGAGGGAACAATCTTCAGCCATGGAGGCGGGATTTTGGGGTTTTTGATTCACCCTTTCCTTACCCGCTGGCTGCATGCTGGCTGCAATATTGGATTGAAGTTCATTCTCTGTCCTTCATAGTACACGCCTGGGCAAGGCAAGATTGCCATGTGCAGGCATGTACTACGGAGGACAGAGAATGAACTTCAATCCAATATTGCAGCCAGCATGCAGCCAGCGGGTAAGGAAAAGGTGAATCAAAACCCCCAAAACCCCGCCTCCATGGCTGAAGATTGTTCCCTCCGAATTCAGGTGACAGTGTCCCTTTAATTTGAAAAAAAAACAAAACTTTTTTTTTAAATTAACCAAATGGCTGCAATGAAACAAAGAGTGAAAAATTTAAAGGGGTCTAAATACTTTCCTTACCCACTGTAAAGACACGGAATACAAAACAGGCAAAGTATAGCATCCCCTCTACACATGATGTCCAAACGCAATGTATGTGAGGGATAACTCACGCCTGTATGCGGAATAACACAGGACACACCAAAAATAGCTAAAGCAACAAACTACAAAAGAATAGGTGCAACAGATGTCCAAATATAACAAAATCTTTATTAAATATATACATAACAACACAAGGAGTACAAGAATAGTGGGTTAAAAATAGCAGATGTCATGTACTGAACGCACGGAGCATGACCACAAACCCAGACACATCAGCAGACTGGCAGAAGTACAGTAAAGGTGCCGGATACTCCGTAGTTTTTACATGCTCCATGCAAAAGTTCATGGAGCTACCTAATAAAATCATGCTCCATGTCAAAGATCTCGGGGCATGCTATATATACCACATAATACACACAGGAGCCCGTACCAGCCAATGGCAAAAAAGGGAGATATATCAATAAGCAGGAAAAAGCCAAATACACAGGGTATCTTACCAGCTGCTGACGGGGGAGAGTGTGTATACTCTGAACCCACCCCAACGCGCGTTTCGGAGATGTCCTTCCTCAGGGGGCGTGTCCTGTCAGTCACCAAGAGGGGTTTTTATATATGAAGCGTGGTCCCAAATAGCCAATGCGCACAAGCGCTAGATAATACGGGCGTCAGACCGACACCGGAAGGCACGGGCCCATGCGATCCGGCGCCAGGCCGCGACCCGGAAATATCAGGTAAACTAACTGCGCATGACCGGAAGTATGCGCGCGGCCATATTGAAACCAGGGACGCCGCAACATGGGCAGGATTACAACGCTATCCAGGACCGGAAATGCAGGTGCGGCCATATTACAGAAGGGAAAATGCTGCCCATACATAACGATACAATATAGCACCCTGTGCATACATAAAGTGAGGAGAACAAGAGTCAAAGAGTGCTATAGGACTCCACATAATGCCACCAATGACACCGGTAGCTAGATAATTACTATATCGCCGCCAATCTTATATGACATTCATTAATAAATGCAGAAAGAGCATACATTGTATGTACCTTACATATTGAACAATATCACGCACCCCAAGGATCATAGACCCCTGGTAAAAGATAACAGTATTACTACATAGTCCATTAATCCATACAGTGCGTAATATCCCCACCAACCAGAAATACAAAACACATCATAAATAGTAATCATATATACAGTATCTATCTGGTTGGTAACCAAACAGCAAGAGGGTTTTAGATGATACATATACAATGCAGCTGGAACAAAACGACACAGATATATACGATATGTAGATATAGCATACACACTGTACCTAACTATATCTAAGTACACACAAGGGATAATAATGAAACATCAGGTACAGGGTACAGAAAAAGCCACACACGAAGTCGATCCAACGTTGTTCATGCATCCCACTGGAACCGGATAGCAGATGAATGACAGGGCAACAAGCGTAATGGTGCTATAAAAATTAAAAAGCAAAATGAAAATATAATAGAACACAAATAAAAAACAGAATAAAAACCAGTACAGAGTTCCGCATATATAGCCAGCCCAAACAACCGATTCACAGAAAAGGGACAAATGAGAGACACTCATTAAGGCCATGTGGATGGACGGTGTTCAGCTGCCAGATCCATCTGATCTCCATCTGACTCAAACGTTTCGATAGATTACCATCACGTATATCGATCTTAATGCAATCAATCCCGCGTACTCGTAAAAGAGCACTATTGCAGTTATGTAATTGCTTGAAATGGCGGGGAATGGTTTTAAGAGTGGCCGGTTCCGCGTGGGTGGCCGCTGCCTCAATGCCCAAAACGTGTTCCCTGATGCGGACTTTGAGCTGTCTCGATGTGAGACCTATATATATAAGGCCGCACGGACATGTAGCAAAATATACAACATATCTAGTTGTGCATGTCATATGATGGTTAATTTTATAGGTCTTAGTCCCATCAGAATTACTGAACGTATCAGCTCGGTCCACGTTGGGGCAAGCGACGCAGCCCCCACACGGAACACAGCCAACCCTCCTGGGGAATCTATCAAGAAATGTTGTTTTATGATATTTGTCATAATGACTGGAGACCAGAAGATCACGCAGATTCCTACCTCGTCTATAAGCCACAGATGGTTTGTCTGAAATAATTTTGGCAAGTGTGGCATCCACTTTAAGTATAGGCCAAGCATTGAGAAGTAAAAGTAGTAACAAAGCGTGTCACTTGTTTATTTGAAGAGGATCGAGACCGTGAATTACCATATAGAAGGTCATGCCTGGAGGAGTGTTTGGCCCTATGATAAGCCCTTTTAAGCACACGACGGCTGTATCCCCTAGCAAGAAAGCGTTGTTTAAGTTCCTCCGCCCTATACTCAAAATCAGCCTCCGTTGTTATGACCTGGTGGTTAGGAGCACCCGACCTGATAGTTAAACTCATACAGGACGAGCTCTGGGATGTGGGAGCTCTGCTGACCGCAAGCCCTAATCCTATCGCACGCACTAAAAATAGCCGTGGAGCGCTCCTAACGCTTCCTAGGCGCCTCGTCACAGCCTCAGAGCTAGCTAGCCCTAGAGATAGAAAATAAAGCCTACCTTGCCTCAGAGAAATTCCCCAAAGGAATAGGCAGCCCCCCACATATCATGACTGTGAGTAAAGATGAAAGTCACAAAAGCAGAAATGAAATAGGTTTCAGCAAAGGGAGGCCAGACTTACTAAACAGACAGAGGATAGGAAAGGAATCTTTGCGGTCAGCACAAAAACCTACAAAAGACCACGCAGAGTGTGCAAAAGGGTCCTCCGCTCCGACTCACGGTGCGGGGTGCCACTCTGCATCCCAGAGCTTCCAGCTAGCAAGACAAAATCAGGATAACCAGCTGGACAAAGAAACAATGAGCAAAAATAACAATAAGGAACTTAGCTTCTGCAGGAGAAGACAGGTCACCAGGCAGATCCAGGAGCGAACTGAACCAATGCTAAAACATTGACAGCTGGCATGGAGTAACGATCTGAGTGGAGTTAAATAGAGAAGCCAACCAAAGGATAAACCACGTCACCTGTGTAAGGAACCTCAGAAGCAGCAGCTTCACTCATAGCCACCAGAGGCAGCCCATAGACAGAACTCGCCGAAGTACCATTCACGACCACAGGAGGGAGTTCAACAACAGAATTCACAACAGTACCCCCCCCTTGAGGAGGGGTCACCGAACCCTCACCAGAGCCCCCAGGCCGATCAGGATGAGCCAAATGAAAGGCACGAACAAGATCGGCAGCATGAACATCAGAGGCAAAAACCCAGGAATTATCTTCTTGACCATAACCCTTCCACTTGACCAGGTACTGGAGTTTCCGTCTCGAAACACAAGAATCCAAAATCTTCTCCACCACATACTCCAACTCCCCCTCGACCAACACCGGGACAGGAGGATCAACGGAGGGAACCATAGGCGCCACGTATCTCCGCAACAACGACCTATGGAACACATTATGGATGGCAAAAGAAGCTGGAAGGTCCAAACGAAATGACACAGGATTAAGAACCTCAGAAATCTTATATGGTCCAATGAAACGAGGCTTAAACTTAGGAGAGGAAACCTTCATAGGAACGTGAGGAGATGACAACCAAACTAAATCCCCAACACGAAGTCGGGGACCAACACAACGCCGGCGGTTAGCGAAACGTTGAGCCTTCTCCTGGGACAATGTCAAATTGTCCACCACATGAGTCCAAATCTGCTGCAACCTGTCCACCACCGCATCCACACCAGGACAGTCCGAAGGCTCAACCTGCCCTGAAGAGAAACGAGGATGGAAACCAGAATTGCAGAAAAAAGGAGAAACTAAAGTAGCCAAGCTGGCCCGATTATTAAGGGCGAACTCAGCCAAAGGCAAGAAGGACACCCAATCATCCTGATCAGCAGAAACAAAGCATCTCAGATATGTCTCCAAAGTCTGATTAGTTCGTTCGGTTTGGCCATTAGTCTGAGGATGGAAAGCCGAAGAAAAAGACAAATCAATGCCCATCTTAGCGCAAAAGGACCGCCAAAACCTCGAAACAAACTGGGAACCTCTGTCCGAGACGATGTTCTCCGGAATGCCATGCAAACGAACCACATGCTGGAAAAACAATGGCACCAAATCAGAGGAGGAAGGCAGTTTAGATAAGGGTACCAAATGGACCATCTTAGAGAAGCGATCACAAACCACCCAAATGACCGACATCTTTTGAGAAACAGGGAGATCAGAAATAAAATCCATGGAAATATGCGTCCAGGGCCTCTTCGGAATCAGCAAGGGCAAAAGCAACCCACTGGCACGAGAACAGCAGGGCTTAGCCCGAGCACAAATCCCACAGGACTGCACAAAAGAACGCACATCCCGTGACAAAGAAGGCCACCAAAAAGATCTAGCCACCAAATCTCTGGTACCAAAGATTCCAGGATGACCAGCCAATACTGAACAATGAATCTCCGAGATGACTCTACCAGTCCATCTATCAGGGACAAACAGTTTCTCCGTAGGACAACGGTCAGGTCTATCAGCCTGAAACTTTTGCAGCACACGCCGCAAATCAGGGGAAATGGCAGACAAAATTACCCCTTTTTTAAGAATACCCGCCGGCTCCGGAACACCCGGAGAGTCAGGCACAAAACTCCTTGACAGGGCATCCGCCTTCACATTCTTAGATCCCGGAAGGTATGAAACCACAAAATCAAAACGGGAGAAAAAGAGCGACCATCGAGCCTGTCTAGGATTCAACCGTTTGGCAGACTCGAGATAAGTCAAATTCTTGTGATCCGTCAAGACCACCACGCGATGTTTAGCTCCTTCAAGCCAATGTCGCCACTCCTCGAATACCCACTTCATGGCCAACAACTCCCGATTGCCCACATCATAATTGCGCTCAGCAGGCGAGAATTTTCTAGAAAAGAAGGCACAGGGTTTCATCACCGAGCCATCAGAACTTCTTTGCGACAAAACAGCCCCTGCTCCAATTTCAGAAGCATCAACCTCCACCTGAAAAGGGAGCGAAACATCTGGCTGGCACAACACAGGGGCAGAAGCAAAACGACGCTTCAACTCCTGAAAAGCCGCTACAGCCGCAGAGGACCAATTGACCACATCAGCACCTTTCTTGGTGAAATCAGTCAACGGTTTAGCAATACTGGAAAAGTTAGCGATGAAGCGACGATAAAAATTAGCAAAGCCCAGGAACTTCTGCAAGCTCTTCACAGATGTCGGCTGAGTCCAATCGTAAATGGCCTGAACTTTAACAGGGTCCATCTCGATAGTAGAAGGGGAAAAAATGAAACCCAAAAATGAAACCTTCTGAACTCCAAAGAGACACTTTGACCCCTTCACAAACAAGGAATTCGCACGAAGGACCTGGAACACCATTCTGACCTGCTTCACATGAGACTCCCAATCATCCGAAAAGACCAAAATGTCATCCAAATATACAATCATGAATCTATCCAGGTACTCTCGGAAGATGTCATGCATAAAGGACTGAAACACAGATGGAGCATTAGAAAGCCCGAATGGCATAACCAGGTACTCAAAATGGCCCTCGGGCGTATTAAATGCTGTTTTCCATTCATCGCCCTGTTTAATTCGCACAAGATTATACGCCCCTCGAAGATCTATCTTGGTGAACCAACTAGCCCCCTTAATCCGAGCAAATAAATCAGACAGCAGCGGCAAAGGATACTGAAATTTGACTGTGATCTTATTAAGAAGGCGGTAATCAATACAAGGTCTCAAAGAGCCATCCTTCTTGGCCACAAAAAAGAACCCTGCTCCCAATGGTGACGACGACGGGCGAATATGACCCTTCTCCAAGGATTCCTTTATATAACTCCACATAGCAGCGTGCTCTGGCACAGATAAATTAAACAGACGGCCCTTAGGAAACTTACTACCAGGAATCAAATTAATAGCACAATCGCAATCCCTATGAGGAGGTAGGGCACCGGATTTGGGCTCTTCAAATACATCCCGGTAATCTGATAAAAACTCAGGGACTTCAGAAGGAGTGGAAGGCGAAATTGACAACAATGGAACATCACCATGTACCCCCTGACAACCCCAGCCGGACACAGACATAGATTTCCAATCCAACACTGGATTATGGACCTGTAGCCATGGCAACCCCAAAACGACCACATCATGCAGATTATGCAACACCAAAAAGCGAATATCCTCCTGATGTGCAGGAGCCGTGCACATGGTCAATTGAGTCCAGTACTGAGGCTTATTCTTGGCCAAAGGCGTAGCATCGGGGGCGTGGCTTGAGCCTGAAGCATGAGGATGTAGTTTCAGGAGGTCCAGAGACAATCATCCCAATCCGACTAAAAAAGCGACATTAATCAAGCCATCCAGCCCCAAAAGTATGTGGGATTGATCCAAGACACAGTCTAGCCCCTTTTGGGCTGTTTATTTTTCATTTGTGAGGACTTTGGAAGCTGAGGCCTACAAAGCTGATGCAACACTGAGGCCGGGACCTAGATTTCCCCAGCCGGCCGGCTGCAGCGAAACCACGCCGCCTCACACACAGCAAGGCACTTCCAGAACTGAGAAGGTGCAAGCAGCCTAACCGGATCCCCCCCCTGGCACCGGGACCGCCGAGACTGAGGTGAGACAGCCGCTGCAGAAGCGTCTCCCTCCCTCCTTCACGGCGCTCGACAACGGTGAGCGGGAGATCAAAGGCCCCCAGCCCGCGCCGCGGCTAGACACAGTGAGCGTGGAGCCTTCTGACCCGTACCGCGGCTGGGCGCGGTGAAGAGGCAGCTAACCGGAGGCTCCGACTGGAGCAAGAAGCCCTGCTGGACCCCTGCCATGCCGGAGTCCCCGATCCATAAAGGAGACAGCCGCTGCGGGGAACGCCGCCTCCTTCTTCCCCCCACTCGCTGCGACAGACAGCGCGGCGGTCACAGATCCTCGCTGCCTGTGCCGCGGCCAGGCACAGCGAGGCGACACAACACCGGAGCTCCGGCTGGAGCTAGAAGTAGGTGCTGCAGAGAGCGATGTCTCCTCTTCCCCCCGCTGTGACCGGCGGAGCTGTACGGGGATTAAAAGAGCCTACCAGCCCATGCAGTACCTAGGCACGGTGAAGCGGCTGAAGTGCAGAGGCTGTATAATCATCGGCGAGGGTACTCACCGGAAGACACCCGCCTTAAGAGGTCCACAACCAGACACAGACATCACCGGAGCCCTTGGAACCGGAGGTAAGAGCCCCTCCTCCCGGTCCCGGCACTCAGCTAATAGACCCTCCTCAGACAAATAGCTGCAGCGTCGCGCTCGCAGCCAGTATTCACAATGCTCCAGCGCTTTAAGACGCCCCAGCAATTCACAACGCTCCAGCGCTTTACGACGCTCCTGCGACTTATTTTACAACGCATCAGCGACTTATTCATGACGCTCCAGCGATTCTCTTAAGACGCACCAGCGCACTACTCCACTCCAGCGCTATACTTATTACGCTATTACAGCTCAATTGGAGGTTTCCCTTCCCTCTCTCTGCAGGCACATATAAGTGTCACTGAGCCATATTACAGCCGCTAAAAGTGCAGCAATAGCGGCGGCTCCCACACCGGGTCATCCAGTATCAACTTGTTACTTCACAAAGTTTGTAGCAGAGAAAATACAATAACTGTGGCAGGATTGCCCTTAAGCTCATTCCTATAACACAAGAAGAAACCTACTGTCGACGACAATCACTATGAGTTCCTCTAAAGCAAAAGGGGGCTCCCAACCCCAATACTCACCAAAATCGTAAAGCACTGTTAAGCAGAATAAACTTTATAGCAGTTATAAGCCACACAGGGACCAAGCAAACCTTATCAGTCCTCTAAAATCTAGGTCTCCTCCAAGAGACCTAAATCATCGTCCAGAAATTAATAGGAAAACTAAAATGGACGGAAATCCCCACTCATCAGATAAAATGGATTCATCCTTTTCTTCAAAAAGAAACATGCCGGGAGCAACGGGTGAAAAATATGAGGACCTAAAAGATCTTAGTGAGTCAGAGGACTCCTCAAACGACTATAGCCCTAATAGGAGCCCAGACAAACAAAGAGCCAGAAGAGAGAGCCCAGTAAGAACTCAACCTACTATGAATCCGCAGAACCAAGACACCCAAGCAGATCTCATCGACAGGTTCAGTATAATGCTAGATAAAAAATTTCAAATACAGAAACAAGAAATTAATGAACAATTTGTGAAGTTCTGTGAGAAAGTTGATAAACAATTGGAAAGCCATGAAAAAAGGATTCAAAAATTAGAAAAAGGAGGTGCTGAATCATCAGTTGACTTAGAATATATTTCAGCAGAAGTCCATAAACTGAGAATAAAAATGGCAGACATCGAAGATAGGGGACGCCGGAATAATATAAAGATCAGAGGGCTTCCGGAGACAATAACACAGGAAGATCTTTCTAACCATATCCAAGATATTTTCAAAACTGCAATTCCGGACTTGACTCCCTCTGACCTCATCATTGATAGGGCACACAGACTCCCTCGACCTCCTAGAATAGCACCGGACATCCCAAGGGATACCATCTTAAGGATCCACTTTTACCATACTAAGGAGAAAATTCTTAACTACCTGAGAATAAATAAATTCTTCCCTGAACCGTACAAGGAATTAAAAGTTTTCCCGGACTTGTCTAAAGATACGTTAGAAGGCCGAAAGGAGTTCAACAGAGTTACCTCGATCCTCAGGGAGGAAAAGATACCCTACAAGTGGGGCTTCCCCCTAGAACTGTTGGTGAACTTTAGAGGACGGATCATCCCAATCCATTCTCCAGGAGATGGAATGGACTTCATTCATTCGATTAAAGAAACCTTCACCAAAGCCAAAGAATGAAAAAGCTGTTTGTATCGCTACAATTGGGGATATGCTGGCTTTGATTTTCAGCTATTTGGATGTTGTCTCTGTTTTCCTTTCACAGGAGTTCCTTGCTGAGAGGCGGTAGTACCTCTTTGGGTCTACCTGGGCATTTGTTTTATATTATTATACATTGTTAACTATTTTTTCTTTGCAGGTTACAAGTTAAATCGTTATATTCTGAACACCAAGATAGTTGTTACTGTTTATATTAACCTACTAATCTAAGCAACTTTACCACTGTTTATTTTTCAGTTATTTCACAGAAAAGATAATGGAGCTGAACGTAGTTTCATATAACGTCAGGGGTCTTAACAATCCGAGGAAAAGACACGCCCTCTGGAAAGAGCTGATCAGGTCCAAGGCTAACATCATATGCATTCAGGAATCTAAATTTCTCGAAGGTAACCATCCATACTTCACACACCACAAATTCCCTCATATCTTTGAGGCATGCAATACAAAGAAAAAAGCAGGGGTACTAACAATAATAGATAGCTCCATCCCATTCAAAGCATTAGAAGAATACAAGGACAATAAAGGTCGTTTTCACATCCTGACATGTAAAATTAATGACCAGGAATGCACATTAGCCAACATCTACGCACCGAACACAGGTCAAATACCTTTTTTGAATAAGGTCATGAGGAAAATTGAGGAAGTCAGGAGAGGGTACTTGTTTCTGCTGGGTGATTTTAATATTACCCCAGACAACAAATTGGATTCATCTTCAAAAACTAGGCCTAATGCGGATTGCCTGAATGCTTGGCTGGATAAGAATGAGGTATTTGACCCCTTCAGGTGCCTAAATTCAAATTCCAGAGAGTACACCCACTTCTCAGATGTACACCAGTCAGCCTCGCGAATTGACTTGATTCTTACCGATATTTATTCCTTGACCAGAATTAAAGAGGTTTCAATCGGGGATAGAACAATTTCTGATCATGCCCCAGTCACCGGTAAAACTATAGTAGGCCCCCCTCTTCTAAATACTAAACTCTGGAGATGCAGTTAAAAAATCCTGCACAATCCAGTAAGCAAAACAATAATACAAAAAGCCATAACTAACTACTTTGATGACAACAAACCTGAAATGACAAACCCCTGCAATAACTGGTGTGCCCATAAGGCAGTAATTAGAGGAGTGATTATGGGCTTAGCCTCAAAAGAGAAAAAAGAGTCCAGGAAAAAAATTCAAAACTTATCAAACAAAATCCGAGAAATGGAAAACAAATCACTTAAATTTACCCCCCCCCCCCCCCCAAAACTTTCAGACTGAATTATCTAAGCTGAGAACGGAACTTAGAGAGATACTATTCATATGATGCCATTGTGAAAATGTCGAACTACAAATATTACACTTCCCATAACAGACCAACTAAATTTATGGCCAACAAAATTAAAAAGAAAAGAATTAACAATAGGATTAACAGAATCAACAAATTGGACGGGACGGGCAAAATTTCACACCCAAAAGAAGTAGCGAACGAGTTCGCAAAATTCTACTCAGAACTCTATAACATCAATCCCAAACAAAACGACCCCACAGAGAAATTAGGAAAAATCAACAAAATCAAAACATTTTTGTCACAAATAAATCTTCCTACTCTAACATCAGACGAACTCACCTCCCTTAAAGCCCCAATTACCCCGGGTGAGATAGAAAGTGTAATCAAGGAAATCGGCCTTCATAAATCTCCTGGCCCTGATGGGTTCACAAACGCTTATTATAAAGCCTTCCCAAGTGTTCTTTCACCACACTTGGCCGAGGTCTTTAACTATGTTTTTCAAGGAGGATCCTTTCTTCAGGAGATGCTGATGGCTACGGTGTCAGTTATTCCAAAATCCAAAGGTGATCCCGAGGCTATAGAAAATTTCAGACCTATTTCCTTGATTAACGTGGACTTAAAGATATACTCAAAAATTTTAGCAGACAGGATTAGCCTTATTCTTCCAAGACTGATACCCAATGATCAGATGGGATTTGTGAAAGGAAGGCAACCGGCAGATGCAACTAGAAGGATTATTGACATTATGAGCTGGGCTAGGAAAAACAAGATACCCTTAGCCTTACTGTCTCTTGACGCCGAGAAGGCCTTTGACAGGGTCGATTGGGACTTTCTGAGAGAGAGCTTAACTAAATTTGTGTTCGACGAATCTATGATATCATACATCATGGCCCTATACTCGGAGCCTAAGGCTAGTATCTGCTGCAATTGCCAAATCTCGGATCCCTTCTTTATCAATAATGGTACCAGACAGGGTTGCCCCCTCTCACCTATTCTATTTAATATAGCTATAGAACCCCTAGCTGAACTAATAAGATCTAACAACAAAATTACGGGCATCTCCACCTACACTAGGCACCATAAAATTATACTTTTCGCGGATGACTTAATATTAACCTTGTCAAACCCAGAAACTTCTATCCCTGAGGTGTTACTAAATATTGAAAGATTCTCTGCACTTTCAAATTTCAAAATAAATGAAATCAAATCTAGTATCCTACCCTTAGGCCTAGACAAGGATTAAATTCAAACCATAAAAAACTCAACTATGTTGAACTGGTGTGATAAAGAATTTACATACTTAGGCATTTTGATAAACAAAACCATGAAAGGGACAATACAATCAAATTTCAAACTTTTAAGCGAGATAATAAGCAAAGAGAACATCGCTCATAGAGATAACACTTTATCATGGGGGGTAGGACTCTTACAATGGGACTTTTCATCTTACCAAAACTCCTCTACGTTCTTAGGTGTATTCCCCTTCCATTCTCAGACATCGGCATCACTCATCTACAAGCACAGATTAAGGCTTTCATTTGGAACTCAAAAAAACCAAGAACAGCCACTCAAACCCTATACAAAAGGAAAACCAATGGTGGGATCAATATCCCAAACCTCAAAGCACATTACCACACCCTACTGATAAAGCAAAGTATTCACTGGCTCCAAAATACAGACCCTCCGGTATGGATAGATTTAGAGATGGCAATAAATAACTGTCATCCAAAATCAATCATTCACAAAGCTCTTTTTAACAACCTTCCAGACTCTGTATCACACCCCCTTTTTCAGGCGGTGGCCAAAGCCTGGAATAAACTATCTTACCAGAAAAATGGCCTAAAACATTCAGATATCTTAAAAGACATTCCCATCTCCTTGGTATATTCTATAACCAATCAAACCCTCCCTAAGCTATGGGCAGACTCAAAAATTAAAAAAATAGGTGATATATATTCGGACCGGACATTTGTAAATTTTCAAATCCTAAAAAGCAAATTTGGCATACACACATCCTCCTTTATGGAGTTCATGATTCTTAAAAAGAACATAGGGTCTTTCTTGGAAGACAAACCAAAATTCTCAGAATCTTCAATCAAATTACTTAATAACATCGGTCACCGTATATTTTGGAGCCATAAATTTATTTATAATAACTTCAATTCAGACTTTAATTTATCCAAAAGCCCCCCAATGATTAAGTGGGAACAAGATTTAAAGGATACATACAAAATTGAGGATTGGGAGGAAGCTTTCACCACTTCCTATCAATCAACTCTCTCCATGTCTCTCCAAGAAACCCATTTTAAGGTGATCTCGCGGTGGTACTACACCCCAAGCAGGTTAGCACACATAAGATCAACAAACTCCTCTCAATGTTGGAGAGGATGCAGTCAAAAAGGAGACATGATGCACATATTCTGGAGCTGCCCAATGGTAAACCCTTTCTGGAAAAAACTTTCTAGAGAAGTCATCAGCAAACTTACCAATGCTCCCTTCACTTTACAACCTCAAAATGCTCTGCTGTCTATTGGACTTGATCAGCTCGACCATAACTTAAAATTAACTATAATTCATATATGTTTAGTGGTGAAAAACTATATTGCTTTTCATTGGAAGAGTCAACAGATACCATCACTAAAAGATATCATACTAAGAGTTTCTCAGCACAGATCCCATGAGTTTCATTTTTCAATAGCGAATAACCAGTGTCCAAAATTCATGAAAAAATGGTCCAGATGGGACGAAATATTCCCTACCCCGATTACTTGAAGTGTTAGTCAAGTTCAGGCTCCATTTATTAATCATAAAGTGATTACCTTGATTCCTGTTTTATGTGGTCCTAATTTACACTCTTGGTTTCATTCCAAGACGTTTATTAACATGCTTGTAAGAATCTGTATATAGTTCTTGTTATCATATTTGTCCTATACAATATTACTGTATGATCATCATTATACCCCATTGTTAGGGGTTTGTTTCTCCCTACCTCCATACTCCTCCCCCTCCCCTCCTCCCCCTCCTGATTTATCCCTCCCGGTTAAAGTTTAAAATTTAATAAAATATTTTGAAAGCAAAGGCGTAGCATCAATTCCTCTCAATGGAATAGGATACTGCAAGGGCTCCAAGAAAAAACCACAGCGCCTGGCAAACTCCAAGTCCATCAAATTCAGGGCAGTGCCTGAATCTACAAATGCCATAACAGAATAGGACGACAGAGAGCAAATCAGAGTAACGGACAAAAGAAATTTAGACTGTACCGTACCAATGGTGGCAGACCTAGCGAACCGCTTAGTGCGCTTAGGACAATCGGAGATAGCATGAGTGGATTCACCACAGTAAAAACAGAGCCCATTCCGACGTCTGTGTTCTTGCCGTTCAGCTCTGGTCAAAGTCCTATCACACTGCATAGGCTCAGGCCTATGCTCAGAGAATACCGCCAGATGGTGCACAGCTTTGCGCTCACGCAAGCGCCGATCGATCTGAATGGCCAAGGACATAGACTCATTCAGACCAGCAGGCATGGGAAATCCCACCATGACATCCTTAAGGGCTTCAGAAAGACCCTTTCTGAAAATTGCCGCCAGGGCACACTCATTCCACTGAGTAAGCACAGACCACTTTCTAAACTTCTGACAGTACACCTCCGCTTCATCCTGACCCTGACACAAAGCCAGCAAGATTTTCTCTGCCTGATCCACTGAATTTGGTTCATCATAAAGCAATCCAAGCGCCAGAAAAAACGCATCAACATCACGCAATGCAGGATCTCCTGGCGCAAGGGAAAATGCCCAGTCTTGAGGGTCACCACGCAACAAAGAAATAATGATTTTTACTTGTTGAACGGGGTCACCAGAGGAGCGGGGTTTCAAAGCTAGAAACAGTTTACAATTATTTTTGAAATTTAGGAACCTAGATCTATCCCCAGAAATAAATCAGGAATAGGAATTCTAGGCTCTAACATAGGATTCTGCACCACAAAATCTTGAATGTTTTGTACCCTTGCAGTGAGATGATCCACACAAGAGGACAGACCTTGAATGTCCATATCTACACCTGTGTCCTGAACCACCCAAAGGTTTAGGGGAAAAGAAAGACAAAACACAGTGCAAAGAAAAAAAAATGGTCTCAAAACTTCTCTTATCCCTCTATTGAGATGCATTAATACTTTGGGCCAGCTGTACTGTTATGGACCTGGTGGTTAGGAGCACCCGGCACGACCTGATAGTTAAAGTCACACAGGACAAGCTCTGGGATGTGGGAGCTCTGCTGACCGCAGGCCCTAATCCTATCACAACAACTAGAAATAGCCGTGGAGCGTTCCTGACACTCCCTAGACGCCTCTTCACAGCCTAAGAGCTAGCTAGCCCTAGAGATAGAAAATAAAGCCTACCTTGCCTCAGAGAAATTCCCCAAAGGAAAAGGCAGCCCCCCACATATATTGACTGTGAGTAAAGATGAAAGTCACAAATGCAGAAATGAAACAGGTTTCAGCAAAGGGAGGCCATACTTACTAAACAGACAGAGGATAGGAAAGGTATCTTTGCGGTCAGCACAAAAAACTACAAAAGACCACGCAGAGTGTGCAAAAAGACCTCCGCACCGACTAACGGTGCGGAGATGCCACTCTGCATCCCAGAGCTTCCAGCTAGCAAGACAAAATCATGATAACCAGCTGGACAAGGAAACAATGAACAAATAATAACTATCAGGAACTTAGCTTCTGCTGGAGAAGACAGGTCACCAGAAAGATCCAAGAGCGAACTGAACCAATGCAGGAACATTGACAGCTGGCATGGAGTAACGATCTGAGTGGAGTTAAATAGAGCAGCCAACCAAAGGATAAACCAAGTCACCTGTGTAAGGAACCTCAGAAGCAGCAGCTTCACTCACAGCCACCAGAGGGAGTCCATGGACAGAACTCGCCGAAGTACCATTCACGACCACAGGAGGGAGTTCGACAACAGAATTCACAACACTTTCTATAGCCAGCTAAGAGTCTTTTAATTCTTGTTTGAGGGATTTTCATCACTTGTTCCTTGGAAAATTCTTCCATTCCTGTGAGATTCCTGGGTTGTCTTGCAGGCACTGCTGTTTTGAGGTCTAGCCACAAATTTTCAGTGACGTTCAGATTAGGGGACTGTGAGGGCCATTGTGAAATCTTCAGCTTGCAACTTTTGAGGTTGTCTATTGTGGATTAACCTTTGTTTAGGATCATTATCCATTTGTAGAAGCCATTCTCCTTTCACCTTCAGCTTTTTTACAGATGGTGTTATGTTTGCATCAAGAATTTGTTGAAATTTCATTAAATCCATTATTTCCTCTAGCTGTGAAATGTTCCTGGTGCTATTGGCTGCAACACAACCCCAAAGCATCATTGAACCACCCCCATGCCTAATAGTTGGCAAGATGTTCTTTTCCTAAAATTCTGTGCCCTTTTTACTCCACACATACCTTTGATCATTATGGCTAAAGAATTCTATTTTAACCTCAACGGTCAACAGGACTTGTTTCCAAAATACATCGGGCTTGTTTTGCATATTTCTGATGCTGAATTTTATGGTGAGGAAGAAGGAGAGGTTTTCTTCCGACAACTCTTCCATAAAGGACTGATTTGTGCAGGCTAACTAAGGTCTGAAACCTTGGAAACATAGAATCATAGAATAGTAAAGCTGGAAGAGATCTTGTGGGTCATCGTGTCCAACCCCCTGCTCAATGCAGCATTCACTAAACCATCTCAGACAGATGTCTGTCCAGCCTCTGTTTGAAGTCTTCCGTTGCAGGAGAACTCACCACCTCTCGTGGCCACCTGTTCCACTCACTATTAAAAGTGTTTTCTAATAATATCTAATCTGTATCTTCTCCCTTTCAGTTTCATTCCATTGCTTCTCGTGTTTCCATGTGCAAATGAGAATAATGATGATCCTCTACATTGTGACAGCCCTTCAGATACTTGTAGACAGCTATTGAGTCACTTCTTAGCCGTTTTTGCAAGTTAAACATTCTCAGATCCTCTCACTATTCCTCATAGGACATTGTTTGCAGACTGCTCACCATTCTGGTCGCTCTTCTCTGAACTTTCCCCAGTTTTTCAATGTCTTTTTTTTTAAATGGACTCAGTATTTCAGATGAGGTCTGACCAAGGAGGAATATAGGGGGACAATTACTTCACGTGATCTAGACTCTATGCTTCTGTTTTCCAACCCAGAAATGTGTTTGCCTTTTTTGCTGCGGCATCACACTGTTGACTCATGTGCAGTCTTTGATCTATTAGTATACCCATGTCTTTTTCACATGTGCTGTTGCTTAGTTCTACTCCTCTCATTCTGAATATGCTTTTTTCATTTTTTTCTGCCTAGATGTAGTACTTTGCATTTCTCCCTGCTAAAATTCTGTTAGTTGCTGCCCACTGCTCCAGTTTGTTTAGATCTTAATGAATCCTCTCTATCTTCTCTACTATTAGCTATCCCTCTTAGCTTTGTGTCATCAACAAATTTAATCAGTTTTCCCTCAATTCCTTCATTTTTATCATTGATAAAGATGTTCAACAACACCTGGCCAGGACAGAGCCCTGTGGTACCCCATTTGAGACCTTCTTCCAACCGGATGTTCAGCCATTTATGACTACTACTTGGGCCAGATCACTGAGCCAGTTATGAATCCATTAGGCTATGTGCACACGTTGCAGATTTGACTGTGGAATTTTCTGTCCAGATTCTGCATTCCTTGGCAGAAAACGCAGGTCAGAATCTGCGCCTTCTAGCAGTTGCCTTGTCCATTCCATAATCGGTCAGTTTTTCAATAAGGATGGCATGTGATACTTTGTCAAATGCTTTGACCTTGGTCAAAGTCATCTGAGCACCCAAATCTCAAAGGATGGCCAAATTTTAGCATTTGCCCATTTTCCTTTATCTAATTTTTAAAATGTAAGAAACAACTCTAGATTTTTTTTTGCCTAAACTACAAAGGAAATGTGTCATATTTAACTTTAGATCTTTTAGAGATCATTTCATCTTCCTTAACTGTTCACAATAACAGTAATTTTGACCAGGGGTGCCCAAACTTTTACATGATACTCTATCTATCTACGATTGTTTTATTAGTTTTGCACACATAGAGGCTATTGTATGTAAAAGATGCTAAACACACATTGCATAAGGATTTTAATTGCCAGTATAAAATCGCATGGTCGCCTTGCACTCGGATTACACGCGGATTTCGATAAGGAGAGCACTCGGCCAACTCTCCTGGATGAGGCGATTTTGCCTGTGCTCGGGTGACTCCGGCCTACAGCTGCGGATCTGGGGGCTGGATTTTACACTGGGGTCTTCTGGACTTGAACCTCGTCACCTTACTTTGCACTGGAGCCGCTGATTTCTGGCAAGAATGGTTAGGAGATGGAGGCAGTGGTGTAACTTGAAACTCATGGGCCCCAATGCGAAAGCTCCAACGCGGCCCCCAAATATTGTAAATCTTTAATAGCCATAGTCTTTCTCTATAGGCCAAAGGGACGTTGAGGGCCCCCTAGGCTCCAGGGCCCGGTGCGACTGCAGCCCCCGGATGGAGGGTATAGCACAAGGAGATACATTGTATAATTTACTAATGCGATTGATTTTGTTGCAGCTCCTACAGTTACCAGATTGTGTGATCTGGTTAGTAACAGTTTGCCTGCAGAAGATCATTTGTATCCAAAAATGTCCGTCTAGCTGGGAACCCTGAGCCGCGGGTACAAGCTACACAGCGCACTGTGCTCCCAGGAGACCGACCACCTAGGACACACTGCAGAAGAGGCTGGTAACCTAGGCAACACGCACTAAAGCTGACCGCGGAGGTAACCGCAATGTGCGCCCCCTCCCCCGCACACAGCGCTATAGGAGCGGACCGGCCCCGGTATCCAGGATGTGACGTCACAGCGTCCCTGGAGCAACAAGATGGCGTCCAAAGGTGAGCGGCGACAGCTGCGGATTATGTAGCGGCTTATGGCAGCGGCCAGAGCTTGTCCTCCGGGCACCGCCGTGACTGAGGGGCGCTGGGACCCTCGGCCAGCTGTGCGCCGCCTCTACACGTAACGTGTGCTGTCCAGCTGCCGCAACTACAACTCCCAGCGTGGGCATGGAGAGCCTGCACCGCTGCAGACGGTCCGTGTCTGGGCACTGTGCACACTGCTGATATCACTGTTGTCTCTTCACCAGGGAGAAGACGTGGAGTCGTATCCTTTACTGCTCTCACTGCGGGCCTGGTGTGGAACTACAGGTCACAGCATGTCACCAGCTAGTGCTCCTGACCCAAATAGCAGTGCACATGTAGGATGCAGGCAGGGGAGGGTTAGCAACAAGCGCTGTCCTGTATCCTGTGCTGCCGGCGGTCGGTCGCCCCCCTCAGTCCTGTGCTGCCGGCTGTCGGTTGCCCCCCTCCGTCCTGTGCTGCCGGCTGTCGGTCACCCCCCCCCCCCCCCCTCCGTCCTGTGCTGCTGGCGGTCGGTCGCCCCCCTCCGTCCTGTGCTGCCGGCTGTCGGTCGCCCCCCAACGTCCTGTGCTGCTGGCGGTCGGTTGCCTCCGTCCTGTGCTGCCGGCTGTCGGTCACCCCCCCTCCGTCCTGTGCTGCTGGCTGTCGGTCACCCCCCCCTCCGTCCTGTGCTGCCGGTCACCCCCCCCCTCCGTCCTGTGCTGCCGGTCACCCCCCCCTCCGTCCTGTGCTGTCGGTCGCCCCCCCCCCCCCTCTGTCCTGTGCTGCCGGCTGTCGGTCGCCCCCCCCCCGCCCCTCCGTCCTGTGCTGCCGGCTGTCGGTCACCCCCCTCTGTCCTGTGCTGCCGGCTGTCGGTCGCCCCCCTCTGTCCTGTGCTTCCGGCTGTCGGTCGCCCCCCTCCGTCCTGTGCTGCCGGCTGTCGGTCGCCCCCCTCCGTCCTGTGCTGCCGGTCGCCCCCCCCCCCCCCCCTCTGTCCTGTGCTGCCGGCTGTCGGTCGCCCCCCCCCCACCCTCCGTCCTGTGCTGCCGGCTGTCGGTCGCCCCCCTCCGTCCTGTGCTGCCGGCTGTCGGTCGCCCCCCTCCGTCCTGTGCTGCCGGCTGTCGGTCACCCCCCCCCCCCTCCGTCCTGTGCTGCCGGCGGTCGGTCGCCCCCCTCCGTCCTGTGCTGCCGGCTGTCGGTCGCCCCCCAACGTCCTGTGCTGCTGGCGGTCGGTTGCCTCCGTCCTGTGCTGCCGGCTGTCGGTCACCCCCCCCTCCGTCCTGTGCTGCTGGCTGTCGGTCACCCCCCCCTCCGTCCTGTGCTGCCGGTCACCCCCCCTCCGTCCTGTGCTGTCGGTCGCCCCCCCCCCCTCTGTCCTGTGCTGCCGGCTGTCGGTCGCCCCCCCCCCGCCCCTCCGTCCTGTGCTGCCGGCTGTCGGTCACCCCCCTCTGTCCTGTGCTGCCGGCTGTCGGTCGCCCCCCTCTGTCCTGTGCTTCCGGCTGTCGGTCGCCCCCCTCCGTCCTGTGCTGCCGGCTGTCGGTCGCCCCCCTCCGTCCTGTGCTGCCGGTCGCCCCCCCCCCCCCCCCCTGTCCTGTGCTGCCGGCTGTCGGTCGCCCCCCCCCCCCACCCTCCGTCCTGTGCTGCCGGCTGTCGGTTGCCCCCCTCCGTCCTGTGCTGCCGGCTGTCGGTCGCCCCCCTCCGTCCTGTGCTGCCGGCTGTCGGTCGACCCCCTCCGTCCTGTGCTGCCGGCTGTCGGTCGCCCCCCTCCGTCCTGTGCTGCCGGCTGTCGGTCGCCCCCCTCCGTCCTGTGCTTCCGGCTGTCGGTCGCCCCCCTCCGTCCTGTGCTGTCGGTCGCCCCCCCCCCCTCCGTCCTGTGCTGCCGGCTGTCGGTCGCCCCCCTCCGTCCTGTGCTGCCGGCTGTCGGTCGCCCCCCTCCGTCCTGTGCTGCCGGCTGTCGGTCGCCCCCCTCCGTCCTGTGCTGCCGGCTGTCGGTCGCCCCCCTCCGTCCTGTGCTGCCGGCTGTCGGTCGCCCCCCTCCGTCCTGTGCTGCCGGCTGTCGGTCGCCCCCCTCCGTCCTGTGCTGCCGGCTGTCGGTCGCCCCCCTCCGTCCTGTGCTGCCGGCTGTCGGTCGCCCCCCTCCGTCCTGTGCTGCCGGCTGTCGGTCGCCCCCCTCCGTCCTGTGCTGCCGGCTGTCGGTTGCCCCCCTCCGTCCTGTGCTGCCGGCTGTCGGTCGCCCCCCTCCGTCCTGTGCTGCCGGCTGTCGGTTGCCCCCCTCCGTCCTGTGCTGCCGGCTGTCGGTCGCCCCCCTCCGTCCTGTGCTGCCGGCTGTCGGTCGCCCCCCTCCGTCCTGTGCTTCCGGCTGTCGGTCGCCCCCCTCCGTCCTGTGCTGTCGGTCGCCCCCCCCCTCCGTCCTGTGCTGCCGGCTGTCGGTCGCCCCCCTCCGTCCTGTGCTGCCGGCTGTCGGTCGCCCCCCTCCGTCCTGTGCTGCCGGCTGTCGGTCGCCCCCCTCCGTCCTGTGCTGCCGGTCGCCCCCCCCCCCCCTCTGTCCTGTGCTGCCGGCTGTCGGTCGCCCCCCCCACCCTCCGTCCTGTGCTGCCGGCTGTCGGTTGCCCCCCTCCGTCCTGTGCTGCCGGCTGTCGGTCGCCCCCCTCCGTCTTGTGCTGCCGGCTGTCGGTCGCCCCCCTCCGTCCTGTGCTTCCGGCTGTCGGTCGCCCCCCTCCGTCCTGTGCTGCCGGCTGTCGGTCGCCCCCCCCCCTCCGTCCTGTGCTGCCGGCTGTCGGTCGCCCCCCTCCGTCCTGTGCTGCCGGCTGTCGGTCGCCCCCCTCCGTCCTGTGCTGCCGGCTGTCGGTCGCCCCCCTCCGTCCTGTGCTGCTGGCGTTGACCCATGAAGCTGGGGCACAATTCCACCCTCAGATCCTGTGTAAGGTGCGGCCCCTCTCATACACGACGTGATAAGCACTCGGTGGTGTCTTCCCTGTACATTCGGCGGCAGCTTTCAGGGTGGGTGCTGGTAATATATATGATTGCGGATTGCTGCAGGACTCTGGAGGTTTCCTTGACCGCCCAGCTGTCCTCCACCCCACTGGAGGTCCTCTTCTTCCTCAATGGCTGGTACTGCGCCTCCTACTTCCTCATCGAGGCTCTGATATTCCTCTATAAAGGTGAGTGCGGGATGGCTGCTGTCTGTTACTGAGCGTACGGTAAGTGAGCGGCTGGGGCCTGTGGTTACACGAATTGTAGAAGCCGCAGCGTAATAGGTGATACACAATTTATGGACAAAAGTATCGGACCCCCCACATTCCACCTACAGGAGCCTTTCTGAGCCCCATCCTACAGCCACAGATATCAGTGGGCCCAGGGCTCGGCGCGGACAGCTAATGTCTTCATGGACACTGGGCAGAGTCATGAGGAACAGAAAATGGTCTTTGCCAAACTGTTCTCATAATTCTCCAAAATGTCTTGTATGCTGAAGCAATGAGATTTCCTTTCACTGGAACTAAGAGGCCGACCCCAGAAGACCGAGCCCATGGTAGTAGCCCTCCTCCATCGACCTGTACAGCGGACACACTGCAGTCAGGCAGGTAACGTTCTCCTGGCAGTCACCAACCCAGACCCGTCCGTCAGATGCCATATATAGGTCCAGTGGTGGTGGCTTCATACCACTTCTTGACATTGTGCTTGGTGATGTAAGGCTGCCTGCGGATCCTCAGCCACAGAGATGGTGGCACACAATCTTTGTACTGATGTTAATAGAGGACGAGGTTTGGACCCTGCAGCTCTGGAGTCAGCAGAGCGTCAGTGACCTTTCTGCCCTTTGCTCCTCAGCACTCGGCCCCCCGCTCTATAACGTTACGTGGTCTTCGCCTTGTGACTGAGTTGCTGCGGTTCCTTCCACTTCCTATTAATATCACAGGTGATGGGGAATATTTAGGGAGGTAGAAATGTCCTGGATGGACTTGTTACCCTGGTGGCTTCTATTACAGGACCGCGCTGGTATCGGTGAGCTCTACACTACCAGCCATTCTGTCACGTGGTAGGAAAGGCAGATGGCATGGCGGGGGGCCGGAGCTTGTACATTGGGGACAACGGGACTGAGCTAAGTCCCTAAATTCACGATGAAGAGTGCGTCCCAATACCTGGCCACAGAGTGTACGTCTGTGCAAGTGACAGCGTTACATTGTGCCAACAAACATGGGGCAAATACCGTAAAGGCCTAGGCGGCAAAGCCCTATACCTGGAGCGTGCCAGCTCCTGACAGCCATGATTGTACGGCACCCTGCATGGGGCGACAGGGGCAGCACAGAAGCTTTAAAGGGAACCTGATATGGGGTAAGACCACCACCATTCAGACCTGATGTAGAACATTCTATAATGCTGTATATCTGCCCCCGACCTGGAAGACAAGAAAAAAGCTTTTATCACGCTCACCTGTGGGGAGGTCCGGTCCGATGGTGTCGCAGGTCTTGGTCCAGTGCCTCCCTTCTTCTTGCGATGCCGTCCTCCTTCTTTCTTCATGGGGATGACGCAGGGACGTGTTAACCACATTGAGGACGGTGATCATAAGAAGATGGGGGGCGCCGGACCAAGACCTGCGACACCACCGGACCGCCCACAGGTGAGTAGAATATGAGGTCTTTTTCTTGTCTTCCAGGTCGGGTCGGGGGCTAATATACAGCATTATAGAGTGCTGTATATCGGGGCTGAATGGTGGTGGTCTTATCATATCGGCTAAACCTGGTTCACTGTAATATCAGTAATCAGATACAAGTCCATGAAAGAGATTTGTCCCATGTCCAGGACTAACTCCGCAGTATTGATCTCCTCTTAGGCGCCATGTTTTCTGACGCATTTTCTTGTTGCCTCCAGGCTTGATCTTGCCATACCCTACATCCAACCTGGTGCTGGAGGTGGCGATGCTTGTCCTTTACCTTGGTATTGAGGTCACACGCCTGTATCTCGGTGAGCAGTGAACACATATTGGGGGTCACACAGCCACGATATTATCACGGTACCTATGACTTCAGTGTGATATTAGCCGACCTCGCTACTATTCTGTTATCTGTAGAGAAGGAGGCGACAAGGAGCTGATATTCTGCAGATCTGAAGATGGAGCCCTTCCAATAATCTCTGAGCTACGTGCCGAATATTAACCTTAGCTCCCAACCCATCATCACCTTTGCGCCTGCTTTTTTTTTTTTTATATATAGTTTTGCACCTTTCTTTTTTTTTTTTTGCGCCCAATACATTCTTCTATTTGCCTATTTTGTAGTCATGGCCGAAAGTGTTAGCACCCTTGAAATCGTTCCAGAAAATGAAGTATTTCTCCCAGAAAATTATTGCAATTACACATGTTTTGTTATACACACGTTTATTTCCTTTTTGTGTATTGGAACAACGCAAAAAAAAAAGAACCAGATGTAAAAGTTCATTTTTAAATTTTTTCAATTTTCCCCCATAGACCATATGGTGACTTTCTAACCAACTAGTGACGCAAAAGAACAATCCTTCATACGGATGTATAAGTATAGACCAGAAAATAAAAGTTATGGCTCTTTGGAAAGGGGAAGGAAAAATGAACATGCGAAAAAATGAAATTGGCTGCGTCCTTAAAGGGGTTGTCCAGCCCAAATTGATAAGTCTGCAATCACTCTGTGTGACTGCAGATTTATGAATCTCCCCAGCGCATGCCCTGTGCGTTGTGGGGATTCGTCAATTTCTGACCTGGGACTGTAGTATACGTTATACATACCCCAGCCAGTGGGCACAGTCCCATTTCCATATACTCCCTCAATACAAGCGTATTGACTGTGGACACGGGTTAGGATTAGTGATGAGTGAGCGTGCTCGGATAAGGTGTTATCTCAGCATGCTCATGTGCTAACCAAGTGTCTTCAGCATGCTCGAACGATATGTTCCAGTTCTCGCGGCTGCACTTTATCCGAGCACATTCGCTCATCACTAGTTACATTGAATGGGGGTCCCCATATATCAGTGTGGTTCCCAGAGGACAGAAGCCTAGCTGTGCTGAGGGTAGGTGAGGCACATGAAACCATTAATAGTAGTGCTATTGACTCTGGCAGAAGAGAGATTTATCTGTGCCCTAGATCTATAAAATCGTGAGGCGCGATCATGACCGCAGCAGTGAGGATTCAGCTGCCATTATTAATTCATTAAAGCTCCACTAACATCAGAAACTCCATCTGATCCTACAATCGGCCGTGTAAAGGTGACTCTTCTCAGTGGGGGGCAGCATTAATTTATCATCAGTCATCCGCAAAGGCCCCTATAAAACAGACAGATAAGAAATGAGGACTACAGACCCATCACCTGGCATGCTGGATGGTACCAAGCTTTTTGGCTGAATTGGGATCTTACATTTTTACATTACAATATAGAACAAGCAGTAAAAATGAGATATTCTAGTTGCATAGTCATCGCATGGAGCTGAATGGGGATTTTTAACAAGTTGATAACTGGGGTATGTGGGGATATAATGTAGGGGGGGGGGCATTTTCATGATTTATTTCACTATACTGCTTCCCTATTTCATTATATCTTTGTGCTTCTGTCCCTTTATGCCATTTGTGATATCCGCTGACCCCCTTTTCTTTTCCCCATTGTTAGGCTGTCGGGGGAACCAGTGTGAGCGGAAGCTCCCTCTAGTGGTCAGTGTGGGTCTAACCATTCCAAGCGGTCTGCTTGCGTTATACTTCCTATTCCTTCAGACGTATGCGTTGAGGCTGGAGACCGTGCTGAGCTGTATCCTGCTGCTCTTCTATGGACTAGAGGCAATTCTGTGTTGTGTTGCTCTCATTACATTCTGCAGGTAATACTTTTCCTTTCTGATTTTTCCCATGTGATTGTTGCCGTTAATACACCTGTACATTTGTCCTGCTTATGGACATGGGTAATGTTCACTAACCTACATACATACAAATTTGTATCAAAATAGTGCAAGTTGCTTAAAAAAAAAAAAAAAAACCATAGTCCCCCTCCCTGATCTCCAGTAGGTCTCCGTCCCACATTGCCTGGTCCCTGCTCCTCTCTGATTTCTGCTGTGGCTCTCAGCATATCCAAAATGACCAGAAACACTCAACAAATCAATGGCCACGGCAATGTCCTGTTGCAGCCAGTGATTGGCTGAGCAGGCCGTTACAGTGTGTCAGTTATGGGACCAAGAAAGAGAGAGGACTAAATGGGAAATATGAGTATTTCCCTAAAAATGAATTTGCTTTTCGTATTCTGTATATTCTGATGGACAAGGTAAAAATCAATGATTTCTTCTTAGGCTACGTGCCCATGATCAGTGTTTTCTGGCCAAGCACAGGGGATGGGATTGATAGGATTCTCATGCCCCCTGTGCTTCCTTTTTAGGCTGCGTAAAATCAGCTGCGGTGCGGGTTTCCAAAGGGCAACATATCAATTCCTCTTGCGGGAACACTCAGTCTTCTGTGCAGAATATTCCCATAGACTTGCATTTGATGCTGTAAATACACAGTTTAAAAAAAAAAAAAAAAAAAAAAAAACAGCACGTGCGTTGTAAGTGTCATTACGAAGGTGTTTCTAACCTGGCTTTAATTAAAAAAAAAATAAAATGATTTATGTGGGGTCACATTTATTTTTGATAACCAGCCAGGGTAAAGCAGACAGCTGCAGGCTTATATTATCAGGCTGGGAAGGTCCCTGGTTATTGGGCCCTTCTCAGCCTAAAAATTCCAGCCCTCAGCTGCCCTAGAATTGACACGTCACATTAGATGTCCCAATTCTGGCCCTTTGCCCGGCTCTTCCCGATATCCATGGTGCGGTGGCAATTGAGGTAATAGTAGTTAGGGTTGATGGCAGCTGGTATTTGTCAAAAGTCACATCTGCCATCAACCCTAGGGTTAGTAATGGAGGGTCGTCTATCAGACTCCCCCACTACTAACCCAGTAAAGAAAAATAAACACAGAAATAAAGAACAACTAATTTGAATAAAGACTCCCCCACACTATCCCTAGTTCGCCAATTTATTGAAAAAAAAATCCTGTGCAGGTCTCCAGTGATCCAGAAAAAGATACCCGAAAAACAAAGACAAGAGACAGTCCATCGTTCACCAATTTATTACCCAAAATGTTCCCATGACGCTCAGCCATAGTCCACGTTTTCCAACGTCTCCGGGGACTGTGAATAGCAGTAAAGTGACCACTATTTACAAGTGCTGTTTTTTTGGGGAGGGGTTCAATAAATTGGTGACATTTCTGACACTGCGAGTAGTTCTGTCAGTAAGGTTACTGCGGTTCATCGGCTGTGAACTGCGATAACCTCGCTGAGGTCCGTGCTCGTCGCGGCAGCTGGATTCGCATTTTTTAATTATTTCCTTAAATAATTAAAAAAAAATGGTGTGGGGAGCCCTCTATTGTTGATAACCAGCCAAGATAAATCAGACAGCTGAGGGTTACAGCCCGCAGCTGTCTGTGTTACCTGTGCTTGTTATAAAAAATAAATGGGAATCCACATCTATTTATTTATTAATGCGCATTGTGCCAGCCAGTCAGACATGCCAATACTTGGCTGTGACGGAGCGGAAGAGCCTGCAACGGGAAAGCTTGTTGATTGAGCCTTGTGTATTCCCTATACAGTGTAATATAATGTATCTTTCCATTCTTGTTTCCTTCTCCAGGGAACCTAGTTACTGAGGGTCGGATCCCCCATTCCAGGATGACTCTTCCGGATTCCTGAATGTCCCATCTCTGTTTGCTGTGCAAATCTCCGGAGCCGTGAGCTTCGATCCAGGCTCCTATTCAGTGCAGTAAAGGGAAGAGTCCTGGTAGCATCGCTGAATAGCCGCCTTGGTTCATGTGTATTAGGGCAGGGGGGGTTGTGTGTTTATTCCGTTATGTGACTCCACAAAATAAAAAGACGTCTTTTTTTTAAGAGTGTTTATTGTGCGTGATACACAGGAGATAGCAGCTGCCATTCAGCAGTATGATCAATAGTAGCCCGGATTTTGCAAGTAATCGGCTTTTTCTACATGGATGAATCCACTTTGGAACATAGATTTTTTGATGAGTGCTGGGACTTACTCGTCATACCCTCCACATCTGCACTCCAATCTCCAGAATTCTTTCCAATATTTTAGGCTGCAGGTCTAGCATTGCGTGCATCACAATTTGTGCTGTCTACAACACTGTGTCAGAGTGTGTTAGCATCCGTCAGTGTGTCATGGCTTCTGCAGTCCATGAAAGTAATGACGCTAGTGTAAGCAGAGCTGTAGACTATGCAATGCAGAGAATGAGGCAGACCGTAGTCAAGGAGCTGGATTTACAGTGCGAACCAGTCACCATCCCGAGAAACTCGCAGCTCAGACTCCTTTTGGTCTTTCCTGATTGTTTTCTTCTATTTTTTTCCCTAAGTTTGTGCAATACTGAGCATCCTTAGGCTAGGTTCACGTTGCGTTAGTGCAATCCGTTTAGCGGATACGCTAACGGATTGCGCTAACGCAATGTCCAAAAAGGGATTGCGTTCGGCAATCCCGCTAGCGCAGATGCCCGATCTGCGCTAGCGAGGAACGGACCCTGAACGCTACAAGTAGCGTTCGAGGTCCGTCCGAAACTAACGGCACATCGTAGACGCATGCCAAAAATGGCATACGTTTGCGATGCGTTAGCACATTGCAGTCAATGGGTGCGCTAACGGATCCGTTACATAGCGTTAATTGCGCCATGTAACGGAGTCCGTTAGCGGACACCCACTAACGCAATGTGAACCTAGCCTTAGAAGAAAAGAGTCTTCTAGAATAAGTGGACATTAAAATGACACACAGATGTTTCTGCTTGAACTGCGGAGTTTTCTTAATTTTTAGTAATTCTGAGAATTGATGGAAGGAGGATTTATGGGATAAGTAAAAATGTTAGTTTCTCAGTAAGATGCTATGTACTTCCAGCATTGCCTGCCAGGAAATCATGTGCACAGTATGGCCCTGCTAATAAGCTCTGAACACTGACTTTTTCCAACTAGGGTGAATCCTTGGACATTGTGGCGCAGGAGCTTGATAAATATTGTGTTAAAGAAGACCTGTCGCTATATAAAAGGTGGTCAGTTTCTGCCCTTATTTTATTCTTGCTGCTCCTTTTTTTAATTATTTAATCCTCCATACGGTTTAAGAGATATAGGCTTTTTTATTTAGTGCTAATTTTTGTGTTCTTTTCCAAGGGGACATTCACAATATTTTCTGGGGGCATGTCCACAGGCTGCTCTGCATTGCTCTAGCAGTGTTCAGAATGCTGAGCTGTGTGTAACCCCGCCCACACACCACTGATTGGAGGCTTCCTGACAATGCACAGTGTACACAGGAAGCAGCCAATCAGTGATGGGGGAGGGGTTACACAGATCAGCCTGACTGGCCTGTTCCTGAGAACTAGTCCTGCAGTGATAATCTCCTGCTGATAAAACACTGATTGTATTAAAACTACAGCACAACGCCTAATAAGTGACATTGCTGGTATCTGGCATACATTATGCTGCTCTCAAATTAACTGGCAAAAACTTGCCGACAAATTCCCTTTTAAAATATATTTGTCAGCAGACTACTATTAAAACATGTTTGGCCCCATAACACTTTAACCTGTTTATAACATGTACAGTATAATTTAGAACATATACCGTATATAGGTAGGAATTATGTCATCATTTTTATCATGAGCTGTGAAACATTGATTCCTCGCCTCGTTATTTGACGTCTAAGGCTGAATTCACACTGCGGATCCGCAGCAGATTTTTCCCTGCAGAAACAACGCTGCAGTTCCGCGCAGTGATTTACAGTACAATGTAAATCAATAGCAAAAAAAAAAAAAAAAGCTGTGCTAATGGTGCGGAAAAATCCGCTGCGGAACAAAAGTAGCGTGCTGCTACTTTTGTGCGGAACTGCAGCGTTTCTGACCCCTTCCATAATAGAAATACGCAGGGGTAAAATCTGCATCAAAATCCGCGGCAAATCTGCACCTGCGTTTTCTGCCAGGAGATGCGGATTTTGTGCGGAAAATTCTGCACCCCAATCCGCAACGTGTGCACATAGCCTAAATCTCGCAGAGTCTTATCAGAAGGTCTGTATGGTCCCATGTGCTGCGGAAAAGAAAAAAATACTCACTGTTAGGTATGAGAGCGGTGGTGAATCTTGGAATGTGTCTTTCAGTTTATAGTCTCGGTGAAATATGGGTTGAAGAACAGCAAGAATATAATAATTTTATTTCTATAGCGCCAACATATTCCGCGGCAATTGACATGTTAGATGGGACTTGTGCAGACAATAAAAGACATTACAGAATAAAAATAATCACATAAATCAACAGATACCAAAAAGGGTGAGGGTCCTGCTGGGCAATCCCAGGATATGTGCGGTAATGACCCCACAGCCCCCAAGCACCTCCAACATCGGTCAGATGTAGAGGTAAAAAAAAAGCCGTGCCAAATAGCTGGTGTGTGATACCAATGCATCACAATGTTAGATTGGTCCTCCTTTTGTGTTATACAAAGAGACGATTTAGCCAAGATGACCAGCAAATAGCGAAAGGCAACTCCCTATCTAGATATCGTTCTCACTTGGCCATGTAAGCGTGTCTAAGAGGGGAACCCGAAGGATGAGCAGGCACAATACCATATCTGTAATAAGACCTTTCAAGGAGGGGTTTTGCTTACAGAGACGCTCAAATGTGATGGGAGCAAAGTCAGTGCTAGATGGCGGATTTAGAAGTAGGAGAAAAAAACTGAACTTGGAACTTTAAACCGTTCCCTGATGGTTTGAAAAGGAAGAATATCTCTAGTGAAGGGATCTATTGTGTCTGCATAATAGAAGGGCTTGAAACCATGGCTTTGTCATGTTTGCTGTGAGACTATCCTGTATCAAAGGTGTAAAGAGAATGGAGACCATATGGGACCTGGGTGAGATCAGAGGGAAAGCCTAAAGGTACCGTCACACTAGACGATATCGCTAGCGATCCGTGACGTTGCAGCGTCCTCGCTAGCGATATCGTCCAGTGTGACAGGCAGCAGCGATCAGGCCCCTGCTGTGCTGTCGCTGGTCGGGGAAGAAAGTCCAGAACTTTATTTGGTCGCTGGACTCCCCGCAGACATCGCTGAATCGGCGTGTGTGACACCGATTCAGCGATGTCTTCACTGGTAACCAGGGTAAACATCGGGTAACTAAGCGCAGGGCCATGCTTAGTAACCCGATGTTTACCCTGGTTACCATCCTAAAAGTAAAAAAAAACAAACAGTACATACTTACCTACAGCCGTCTGTCCTCCAGCGCTGTGCTCTGCACTCCTCCTGTACTGGCTGTGAGCGTCGGTCAGCCGGAAAGCAGAGCGGTGACGTCACCGCTCTGCTTTCCGGCCGCTGTGCTCACAGCCAGTACAGGAGGAGTGCAGAGCACAGCGCTGGAGGACAGACGGCTGTAGGTAAGTATGTAGTGTTTGGTTTTTTTTACTTTTAGGATGGTAACCAGGGTAAACATCGGGTTACTAAGCGCGGCCCTGCGCTTAGTTACCCGATGTTTACCCTGGTTACCGGCATCGTTGGTCGCTGGAGAGCTGTCTGTGTGACAGCTCTCCAGCGACCAAACAGCGACGCTGCAGCGATCCGGATCGTTGTCGGTATCGCTGCAGCGTCGCTAAGTGTGATGGTACCTTTACTACTTATTCTCCAGACACTTTGTGGAAATAATACAGTGGGGGAAATAAGTATTTGATCCCTTGCTGATTTTGTAAGTTTGCCCACTGACAAAGACATGAACAGTCTATAATTTTAATGGTAGGTTAATTTTAACATTGAGAGAGAAAATATCAAAAATAAAATCCAGAAAATCACATTGTATAACTTATATAAATTTATTTGCATTTTGCAGTGAGAAATAAGTATTTGATCCCCTACCAACCATTAAGAGTTCTGGCTCCTACAGACCAATTAGACGCTCCTAATCAACTCGTTACCTGCATTATTACTTATTTCCCCCACTGTATGGAACCCAGCAAGGGTTTTGTAAGGTTTAGTTTTGTGGTTGACCATATTAATAAATTAGGATGTATAGGAGGGGCTAGCCAAAGTTTTTCGATTTCTGACCACTTGGTGTATGCTTGTATTGAGGCCCTGGCTGGAATTCGCCTAAGGTGAATTGCTAGACAATATGGCCAAATATCTGGGAAAGCAAGACCACCCTGTGTTTTTGGAGAAATGAAGACTCATTTGGCTATATGGTGACGGTTATGTCTCCAGAAGAAATTAAGAAGATCAACTTGAAATGTCTTCAATACTGGATGCAGGATTGGTATAGGTAGGGTCTCTAACATACATAAAAATTTAGGTAGAATGGTCATTTTTATGGTGGCTACTCTCCCAAAAATTGAGAAGGGAAGTTTAGACCACTTCATAAGAAGAAAATTAATTTCCTGAAAGGGGACGTTATGTCTATACATAGAGGGCTGTTTACTTTGTGTTTCACTTTGGTTTATGCCACATCTAAACAAACAAAGTACATTCCTAAAGCCACAGTGTTCCCGTATCGCTCTCTGTACAGCCGAGTGAGCCGATCTACCACATGGGCCTTCTGACACACCTTCCACTACAGGCAACCCAACAGATGGAGACCCAACTTGAAGTCTTCATATTTCAAAAATTATTGTCACACACCACTAAAGTGGCATCAATTTCCACAGAGTAGAAACAGTGTAATGGACCTCTGACATCCCTTCCACAACAGGCAACCCACCAAATGGAGACGCAACTTGGAGTCTGCACATTTTAAAAAATTATCAAAATCAAAATGTAATTTTATACCTTTGAGCAGTGAAGAAAAAATACCATCAAAATTTAGTTTTAGCCCCAGATTTTACATTTTCACACAAGAAGTGGGTAAAAATGGCACCAAAATTTGTCCCCCAATTTCTACTGAACGTGGCAGTACCCCATCTGTGGCTGTAGAGTACTATTTAGCCATGCGGAGAGACTCGGGAGGAACGGAGCGCTATTTGCCTCCTGGAGGGCAGATTTTCCTAGAAGAGTTTGCGGACTCCATATACAGAGCCCCTAATTGCTAGAAGAGCAGAATCCCCCCTCAAGTGACCCCATATTGGAATTTTTACCCCTTGGGGAATTTATCTACAGGTGTAGTGCTGATTTTGACTCCATGGGTATATTCCAGAAACAAGCAGTAATGAATGTTGCCATTGTAGCGACCAGCACATTTTAGTGACCAGTAGGTTGCAGTCACCAGTACATTATGCCCAGCCCGTGCTTCTAGAGGCATGCACCCGTTACGTTAAGCAGGCTCTCATCACTTCAGAAATGCCAAACATGAATGCTATATGTGGTTTAGGTACACTGTGGGGCTCAGAAGGGAGGGGGCATTTGGATATGGGAGCACAGAATTTGCTGAATCTCTTTTGGGGTGTGAGGAGCCATTTCACTTTTCTAGAGCCTTTGTGTTACCAGTAATGTGGAAGCCGCCTATATTTCCGATAATAGATGAGAGACCTGAGCGGGGACTTGCTTTTTTTATGGATTGAGTTGAAACTTTTTTGGGAACATTTTACATAATGTTAGGGATCCCAGTTATCCGGCGCTCTACGCTGAGCGCTTCTAAATCTCTGAGTGACATGATTCAGATAAACCCCCCCAAGAGATCTCATTCACTATAACGAGGCAACAGAGTTACTCTGGACTCTGTCTGGCCTCTGTTTAGCGGTGTCCTTTTCTGAAGTACACAAAACTGTGGCCGACGACACTTTTATGCAATCCTAAAAAGACGGACACCACCGGATCACAGGTCAGACCGCGGCCACAGTGGCTCCATCTGCCTCATTATAGGGAATCTTCCGCCAGAGGTTCCGTCTGAATCACGTATTTCAGAGATTTACACATAAACCCTGGTATAAGCACTCAACGCAGAGCGCAGGATAAATGTACGCCAAGCCTTACTGCGATCTTTGGGAGGCAGAATGAAAAACAGTAGGTGAAGAATTGGTTTTATTTATTTTTTTACGCCATTCCTTGTGCTTTATAAGTGATTAGGCAACTTTATTCTTCGAGTTGGTGTGAGTACAGTGATACCAGATTTATTTTGGGTTTTTATGTTTGGCTGCTGTCACACACTATTCTGCCACCGATATACGTGGATGAGACGTGTCTGAGGGATGTGATCACGAATCTCTATATAAACAATGGCGGATAGCATTACTCGCCAACCTGTGCTCCTAGTGCTTATCAGCTGTGCGTGGTGGTCCGGAAGGATGATGCAGTGATGAATTCAACAGACTTTATTTACAGTACCTTGATGAGATGAGATGAGACATCAGGGAAGATGAAGGAATGAAGATGAGGTAGGAGTGAGGACTGTAGGTTAGAGCTGTTATAGCAGAACCAGGTTAGAGACAATAGAAGCTCCAGGTTAGAGGTAACAAGAGAATCCTTCTCCAGCTCTTGCAGCACATGTGTGTTCTAAGATAGCACAAAGTACAAACAGGAAGAGAAGGAGAAATATAGGAGGAGCTATAGACAGAGAGGTATTATGGGAAAGTACCATAACAAAATATTACAGAGTAATACAGCAATGGTCAGTAGATGGCAGCAAAGTATAACAAATACAATAGATGATAGAACTAAGTATATTACCATTACATAAATGTCCATGTATGGCTGAAAGTCTATCAGAATAAACTGAACAGCACACACACACTAAAAGATGCTTTTTATTGCAAAAAATAGTTTTTGCATCACCACATTTTGAGAGCTATAATTTTTCCATATTTCGGCTGACAGAGTCATATTGTAGCTTTTTGTGGGAAGAGTTGACATTTTTATTGGTACCATTTTCGGGCAAATGACATTTTTTGATCGCTTTCTATTCCAATTTTTGGGAGACAGAATGAAAAAAACAGCAATTCAGGAATTTCTTTTTTTGGGGAGGGGTTTATGTTGTTCCATGTGTGGTAAAATTGATAAGATAGTTTTATACTTTGGGTCAGTACGATTACCGCGATACCTCATTTATATTGTTTTCTTATGTTTTGGTGCTTTTATACAATAAAAACTATTATAGAAAAAATAATTCTTTTTATATCCCTTTATTCTGAGGGCTATAACTTTTTTATTTTTTCACTGATGGAGCTGTATGGCTTGTTTTTTGCGGGACAAGATGACGTTTTCAGCTGTACCATGTTTATTTATATCCGTCTCTTTGATCAAGTTTTACTGCACTTTTTGTTCGGCAGTTTAATGATGAAGCATTTTTTTGCATTGTTTTTTATTTTGTTTTTATGTTGTTCACTAAAGGGGTTAACTAGTGGGACATAGTAGTAGATAGCACAGCCACGTAGTATATAGCACAGCCTACGGAGTATATAGCACAGCCCACGGAGTATATAGCACAGCCCACGGAGTATATAACACAGCTCACAGAGTATATAGCACAGCTCATGGAGTATATAGCACAGTCCACAGAGTATATAGCACAGTCTACGGAGTATATAGCAGTCCACGGAGTATATAGCACAGCCACGTAGTATATAGCACAGCCCACGGAGTGTATAACAGCCCACGTAGCATATAACACAACTCACGTAGTATATAACAGCCCACGCACGCAGTAAACACAGCCCACGTAGTGTATAACACAGCCCACGTAGTGTATAACAGCCCACGTAGTGTATAACAGCCCACGTAGTGTATAGCACAGCCACGTAGTATATTGCACAGCCACGTAGTATATTGCACAGCCCACGTAGTATATAACAGCCCATGTAGTGTATAACACAGCCCACATAGTATATTGCACAGCCCACGTAGTATATAGCAATGTGGACACCATTATCCCTGTTAAAAAATAAATAAATGAAAAATAGTTATATACTCACCTTCCGTTGGCCCCCAGATTCAGGCGAAGCGTTTACCGATGCTCCTCGCGCGCTCCAGTCCCAAGAGTGCATTGCGGTCTCGCGAGATGATGACGTAGCGGTCTTGCGAGACCGCTACGTCATCATCTCGCGAGATCGCAATACATGGAGCGTCACCGGCGCATCGCGAGGAGCGGTAAAGGCCTGTTCTGGATCCGAGGGGACGACGGACGGTGAGTATATAACTATTTTTAATTTTTTTATTATTTTTAACATTAGATCTTTTTACTGTTGTTGCTGCATAGGCAGCATCAATAGTAAAAAGTTGGTCACAGGGTTAATAGCAGTGTTAACGGAGTGTGTTACACCGCGACATAACGCAGTCCGTTAACGCTGCCATTAACCCTGTGTGAGCGCTGACTGGAGGGGAGTATGGAGCGGGCACTGACTGCAGGGAGTAAGGAGTGGCCATTTTGCCGCCAGACTGTGCCCGTCGCTGATTGGTCGTGGCTGTTTTGCCGCGACCAATCAGCGACTTGGGATTTCCATGACAGACAGACAGACAGAAAGACGGAAGTGACCCTTAGACAATTATATAGTAGATATAATTGTCTAAGGGGTACTTCCGTCTGTTTGTCTGTCTGTCACGGAAATCCCGGGTCGCGGCCGTCTGGCCGCGAATTGGCCCCTCCCTACTCCCCTCCAGTCAGTGGCCCGTCCATAGTCCCCTCCAGTCAGCGGCCACATAGGGTTTTAGCAGTCCGTTAAATGGACTGCGTTACACCGCGGCATAACGCGGTGTAACGCAGTCCAGTAACGCTGCCATTAACCCTGTGTGACCAACTTTTTACTATAGATGCTGCCTATGCAGCATCAATAGTAAAAATATATAATGTTAAAAATAATTAAAAACAAAACATATTCACACCTTCCGGCCTCCGCGGCAGCCTGTCCCGCTCCTCGCAAGGCTCCGATCCCAAGAATGCATTGTGGCAATTACCGGAGATGATGTAGCGGTCTCGCGAGACCGCTACATCATCACGTGTTATTGCCGCAAAGCATCACTGGGAACGGAGCGTCACGAGGAGCATCGCTAAAAGCCTGGGCTGGATCCGGGGACCGCTGGAAGTTGAGTATATAACTATTTTTTATTTTAATTGTTTTTTTTTAACAGGGATATGGTGCCCACATTGCTATATACTACGTGGGCTGTTATATACTGCGTGGGCTGTTATATACTGTGTGGGCTGTGTTATATACTGCGTTGCTGTGGTATATACTACATGGGCTGTGCTATGTACTACGTGGCTGTGCAATATACTACGTGGCTGTTATATACTACATGGGCGGTGCTATATACTATGTGGGCTGTGTTATATACTACGTGGGCTGTCTTATAAACTGCGTGGGCTGTCTTATATACTGCGTGGGCTGTGTTATATAGTACGTGGGCTGTGCAATATACTACGTGGGCTGTGCAATATACTACGTGGGCTGTGCAATATACTACGTGGCTGTGCTATATACTACGTGGCTGTGCAATATACTACATGGCTGTGCAATATACTACGTCGGCTGTGCTATATACTACGTGGCTGTGCTATATACTACGTGGCTGTGCAATATACTACGTGGAAATCTTCATAAATAAACTACATACATATTCTAGAATATCCGATGCGTTAGAATCAAGCCACCATCTAGTATATCTATATATATAATTGTCTAAGGGTTTTTCTGTCTGTCTGTCCTGGAAATCCCGCGTCTCTGATTGGTCTAGGCCACCAGGCCTCGACCAATCAGCGACGGGCACAGCATGGTGACGATGATGTCATAAAGGTTGCCTCGACCAATCAGCGACGGGCACAGTCTGCCGCGAATTCGCCTCAACCAATCAGCGACGGGCACAGTATCGACGTACATGTCATAATGGTTGCCATGGCAACGATGATGTCATAAAGGTTGCCTCGACCAATCAGCGATGGGCACAGTCTGCCGCGAAGTCTGGAATCATCATTGTCCATATACAACGGGGACATGCATATTCTAGAATACCCGATGCGTTAGAATCGGGCCACAATCTAGTATATCTATATATATAATTGTCTAAGGGTTTTTCTGTCTGTTTGTCTGTCTTGGAAATCCCGCGTCTCTGATTCATCAGCGACGGGCACAGCATGGCAACGATGATGTCATAAAGGTTGCCTCGACCAATCAGCGACGGGCACAGCATGGCGACGATGATGTCATAAAGGTTGCCTCGACCAATCAGCGACGGGCACAGTCTGCCGTGAATTCGCCTCGACCAATCAGCGACGGGCACAGTATCGACGTAGATGTCATAATGGTTGCCATGGCGATGATGTCATAAAGGTTGCCTCAACCAATCAGCGACGGGCACAGTCTGCTGCGAATTCTGGAATCATCATTGTCCATATACTACGGGGACATGCATATTCTAGAATACCCGATGCGTTAGAATCGGGCCACAATCTAGTCTACTATATAATTGTCTAAGGGTCACTTCCATCTTTCTGTCCTTCTGTCTGTCTGTCACGGATATTCATTGGTCACGGCCTCTGTCTGTCAAGGAAATCCAAATCGCTGATTGGTCGCGGAAAAAAGCCACGACCAATCAGCGACGGGCACAGTCCGGAAGAAAATGGCCGCTCCTTACTCCCCGCAGTCACTGCCCGGCGCCCGCATACTCCCCTCCAGCCACCGCTAACACAGGGTTAATACCGGCAGTAACGGATCGCGTTATGCCGCGGGTAACACACTCCGTTACCGCCGCTATTAACCCTGTGTGTCCTCAACTTTTTACCATTGATGCTGCCTATGCGGCATCAATAGTAAAAAATCTAATGTTAAAAATAATAAAAAAACAAAAAACCTGCTATATACTCACCCTCCGTTGTCCGCTGAGCCGCTCGCGATGGCCGCCATCTTCCGTTCCCAGCGATGCATTGCGAAATTGCCCAGAAGACTTAGCGGCCTTGCGAGACCGCTAAGTCATCTGGATGATTTCGCAATGCATCCTGGGAACAGAAGATGGCGGCAGCCGCGCGCTCATCGCCTGCGCCAGATCCGAAGGTGAGTATGTTACAACTACAATGGGCCTTCGGATCTGAAGGTGAGTATGTTTATTTTTTATTTTTTAACCTGTGACATACGTGGCTGGGCAATATACTACGTGACTGGGCAATATACTACATGGCTGGGCAATATACTACGTGGCTCTGTGCTGTATACTACGTAGCTGGGCAATATGCTACTTGGCTGGGCAATATACTACGTCACTGGACAATATACTACGTGACTGGGCAATATACAACGTCGCTGTACAATATACTAAGTGGTTCTGTGCTGTATACTACGTCATTGTGCAATATACTACGTCGCTGTGCAATATACTACGTGGCTCTGTGCTGTATACTACGTCACTGTGCAATATACTACGTCCCTGGGCAATATACTACGTGGCTGGGCAATATACTACGTAGCTGGGCAATATACTACGTGGCTGGGCAATATACTACGTCACTGGGCAATATACTACGTGACTGGGCAATATACTACGTGGCTGTGCAATATACTACGTCACTGGACAATATACTACGTGACTGGGCAATATACTACGTGGCTGTGCAATATACTATGTGGCTGGGCAATATACTATGTGGCTCTGTGCTGTATACTACGTCGCTATGCTGTATACTACGTCGCTGTGCAATATACTATGTCGCTGGGCAATATACTACGTGGCTGGCCAATATACGTCACTGGGCAATATACTATGTGGCTCTGTGCTGTATACTACGTAGCTGGGCAATATGCTACTTGGCTGGGCAATATACTACGTCACTGGACAATATACTACGTGACTGGGCAATATACAACGTCGCTGTACAATATACTAAGTGGTTCTGTGCTGTATACTACGTCATTGTGCAATATACTACGTCGCTGTGCAATATACTACGTGGCTCTGTGCTGTATACTACGTCACTGTGCAATATACTACGTCCCTGGGCAATATACTACGTGGCTGGGCAATATACTACGTAGCTGGGCAATATACTACGTAGCTGGGCAATATACTACGTGGCTGGGCAATATACTACGTCACTGGGCAATATACTACGTGACTGGGCAATATACTACGTGGCTGTGCAATATACTACGTCACTGGACAATATACTACGTGACTGGGCAATATACTACGTGGCTGTGCAATATACTATGTGGCTGCGCAATATACTATGTGGCTCTGTGCTGTATACTACGTCGCTATGCTGTATACTATGTCGCTGTGCAATATACTATGTCGCTGGGCAATATACTACGTGGCTGGCCAATATACGTCACTGGGCAATATACTATGTGGCTGCGCAATATACTACGTAGCTGGGCAATATACTATGTGGCTGGGAAATATACTACGTGGCTGCGCAATATACTACGTCACTGGGCAATATACTACGTGACTGGGCAATATACTACGTGGCTGGCCAATATACTACGTCACTGGGCAATATACTACGTGGCTGCGCAATATACTACGTAGCTGGGCAATATACTACATGGCTGGGCAATATACTACGTGGCTGGGCAAAATACTACGTGGCTGGGCAATATACTATGTGGACATGCATATTCTAGAATACCCGATGCGTTAGAATCGGCCACCATCTAGTGTATATATATATATATATATATATATATATATATATATATACATATATATATGTATATGAATAGTAGCATATATACATATATATATATATATATATATACTAGATGGTGGCCGATTCTAACGCATCGGGTATTCTAGAATATGTATGTAGTTTATGTATGAAAATTTAAGAATAATGCAAAGAATACACAGGATTTTCTGAGTAAAATATATACATTATCAGTGAAGCGGTATTTAAATCCCGCGCCAATATCACTGATTGGTCGAGGCCAGCCGTGACCAATCAGCAATCTCGAGCCAATATTGCTGATTGGTCGTGGCCGGCTGGGCGCGACCAATGAGCGAAGCAGTGTTTAAATCCCACGCCAATATCGCTGATTGGTCACGTCCGGCCGGGTGCGACCAATCAGCAAAGCGTGGTTCAAATCCCGGGCCAATTCGCGGCTGGACTGCGCCAATATCGCTGATTGGTCGCAGCCGGCCGGGTTCGACCAATCAGCGAAGCTAGTTCAAATCCCGGGCCAATTCGCTGCCGGACTGCGCCAATATCGCTGATTGGTCGCGGCCGGCCAGGCGCAACCAATCAGCGAAGCGTGGTTCAAATCCCGCGCCAATTCGCGGCCGGACTGCGCCTGTGGCTGATTGGTCGCGGCTGGCTGGGCGCGACCAATCAGCGAAGCGTGGTTCAAATCCTGCCCCAATTCGCGGCCGGACTGCGCCTGTCGCTGATTGGTCACGCCCGGCCGGCCGCGACCAATCAGTGAAGCAGTGTTTAAATCTCACGCCAATATCGCTGATTGGTCACGTCCGGCCGGGTGCGACCAATCAGCAAAGCGTGGTTCAAATCCTGGGCCAATTCCCGGCTGGACTGCGCCAATATCGCTGATTGGTTGCAGCTGGCCGGGTTCGACCAATCAGCCAAGCTAGTTCAAATCCCGTGCCAATTCGCTGCCAGACTGCGCCAATATCGCTGATTGGTCGCGGCCGGCCGGGCACAACCAATCAGCGAAGCGTGGTTCAAATCCCGCGCCAATTCGCAGCCGGACTGCGCCTGTGGCTGATTGGTCGCGGCTGGCTGGGCGCAACCAATCAGCGAAGTGTGGTTCAAATCCCGTGCCAATTCGCGGCTGGACTGCGCCTGTCGCTGATTGATCGCGGCCGGCCGGGTTCGACCAATCAGAAAGCGTAGTTCAAATCCCGTTCCAATTCGCTGCCGGACTGCGCCAATATTGCTGATTGGTCGCTGCCAGCCGGGCGCAACCAGTCAGCGAAGCGTGGTTCAAATCCCATGCCAATTCGCATTCGGACTGCGCCTGTTGCTGATTGATTGGTCGCAGGCCGCTGGCGAGACCAATCAGCGACACGGGATTTCCGTTATAGACAAATGGAAAAAATTAGACGATTTTATAGTAGATACCCGATGCGTTCGAATCGGGCCACCATCTACTATTCATATAAACATTGGTGCTTACATTTATGTTTTAACCCATTGGACACACTGCCATTGTTTTTCTCCTGTCTTTATTTTAAGAGTCAAAACTTTATTAGTCATCTATCACTCTATGATAGCTTGTTTTCTACAGGATGACTTATAGTTTTCAAAGACACCATTTATTTTACCATATGATAAACTTAAAAACTGGGAAAATGTTTATTCTCTCCCTTACACACTGTCCTCCATGTTGTTCTCTCCCTCAAAGACTGTGCTCCATGTTATTCTCTCCCTCACAGACTGTCATCCATGTATTCTCTCCTTCACAGACTGTCCTCCAATGTTATTCTCTCTCTCACAGACTGTCCTCCATGTTATTCTCTCCCTCACACACTGTCCTCCATGTTATTCTCTCCCTCACAGACTGTGCTCCATGTTATTCTCTCCCTCACAGACTGTCTTCCATGTACAGGTCCATCTCAAAAAATTAGCATATAGTGTTAAATTTCATTATTTACCATAATGTAATGATTACAATTAAACTTTCATATATTATAGATTCATTATCCACCAACTGAAATTTGTCAGGTCTTTTATTGTTTTAATACTGATGATTTTGGCATACAACTCCTGATAACCCAAAAAACCTGTCTCAATAAATTAGCATATTTCACCCATCCAATCAAATAAAAGTGTTTTTTAATAACAAACAAAAAACCATCAAATAATAATGTTCAGTTATGCACTCAATACTTGGTCGGGAATCCTTTGGCAGAAATGACTGCTTCAATGCGGCGTGGCATGGAGGCAATCAGCCTGTGACACTGCTGAGATGTTATGGAGGCCCAGGATGCTTCAATAGCGGCCTTAAGCTCATCCAGAGTGTTGGGTCTTGCGTCTCTCAACTTTCTCTTCACAATATCCCACAGATTCTCTATGGGGTTCAGGTCAGGAGAGTTGGCAGGCCAATTGAGCACAGTAATACCATGGTCAGTAAACCATTTACCAGTGGTTTTGGCACTGTGAGCAGGTGCCAGGTCGTGCTGAAAAATGAAATCTTCATCTCCATAAAGCATTTCAGCCGATGGAAGCATGAAGTGCTCCAAAATCTCCTGATAGCTAGCTGCATTGACCCTGCCCTTGATGAAACACAGTGGACCAACACCAGCAGCTGACATGGCACCCCACACCATCACTGACTGTGGGTACTTGACACTGGACTTCAGGCATTTTGGCATTTCCTTCTCCCCAGTCTTCCTCCAGACTCTGGCACCTTGATTTCCGAATGACATGCAAAATTTGCTTTCATCAGAAAAAAGTACTTGGGACCACTTAGCAACAGTCCAGTGCTGCTTCTCTGTAGCTCAAAAGTGGCTTTACCTGGGGAATGCGGCACCTGTAGCCCATTTCCTGCACACGCCTGTGCACGGTGGCTCTGGATGTTTCCACACCAGACTCAGTCCACTGCTTCCTCAGGTTCCCCAAGGTCTGGAATCGGTCCTTCTCCACAATCTTCCTCAGGGTCCGGTCTCCTCTTCTCGTTGTACAGCGTTTTCTGCCACATTGTTTCCTTCCAACAGACTTACCATTGAGGTGCCTTGATACAGCACTCTGGGAACAGCCTATTTGTTGAGAAATTTCTTTCTGGGTCTTACCCTCTTGCTTGAGGGTGTCAATGATGGCCTTCTTGACATCTGTCAGGTCGCTAGTCTTACCCATGATGGGGGTTTTGAGTAATGAACCAGGCAGGGAGTTTATAAAAGCCTCAGGTATCTTTTGCATGTGTTTAGAGTTAATTAGTTGATTCAGAAGATTAGGGTAATAGGTCGTTTAGAGAACCTTTTCTTGATATGCTAATTTATTGAGACAGGTTTTTTGGGTTATCAGGAGTTGTATGCCAAAATCATCAGTATTAAAACAATAAAAGACCTGACAAATTTCAGTTGGTGGATAATGAATCTATAATATATGAAAGTTTAATTGTAATCATTACATTATGGTAAATAATGAAATTTAACACTATATGCTAATTTTTTGAGAAGGACCTGTATTCTCTCCTTCACAGACTGTCCTCCATGTTATTTTCTCCCTCACAGACCTACATCCAATGTCATTCTCTCCCTCACAGACTGTCCTCCATGTTATTCTCTCCCTCAGACTGTCCTCCACGTTATTCTCTCCCTCACAGACTGTCCTCCACGTTATTCTCTCCCTCACAGACTGTGCTCGATGTAATTCTCTCCCTCACAGACTGTGCTCCATGTTATTCTCTCCCTCACATACTGTCCTCCATGTTATTTTCTCCCTCAGACTGTCCTCCAATGTTATTCTCTCCCTCACAGACTGTCCTCCATGTTATTTTCTCCCTCACAGACCTACATCCAATGTCATTCTCTCCCTCACAGACTGTCCTCCATGTTATTCTCTCCCTCAGACTGTCCTCCACGTTATTCTCTCCCTCACAGACTGTCCTCCACGTTATTCTCTCCCTCACAGACTGTGCTCGATGTAATTCTCTCCCTCACAGACTGTGCTCCATGTTATTCTCTCCCTCACATACTGTCCTCCATGTTATTTTCTCCCTCAGACTGTCCTCCAATGTTATTCTCTCCCTCACAGACTGTCCTCCATGTTATTTTCTCCCTCACAGACTGTCCTCCATGTTATTCTCTCCCTCACACACTGTCCTTCATGTTATTTTCGCCCTCACAGACTGTCCTTCATGTTATTCTCATTCTAGTATATGTATGTAGTTTATTTATGAACGCTGATTGGTCAAGGCCAGCCGGGTGCAACCAATCAGCGACGCGGGATTTCGGTTACAGACAAACAGACCCTTAGACAATTATATATATACAGATTATATATATATTAATATATATACAATGATTTAAAAACATTTTTTTTACTTTGCCCCACTATGGGACATTCAATTTTTGCAGGCTGACAGCTTCTACAGCATGTAGATGCAGCAGCTGTATAAACCCTATGCTGTAGAAACTGTCAGCTCTACACTGACAGAGAGACTTGCTGATCATATACTGCGCATAATCATTATGTTACCTAGCTTTGGTGACCTGGATGTCGTTATGACGACATCCGGTCACCATGGCAATGATCGGGACTCCTTGTCAAAGGCAGAGGGGCTGTCAGCAGTCTCCACTACTCCCTGTATAGATCCCTGCGGTACCCCACTGCTCCCAGTACAGATCAATGTGGCCCCACTGTTTCCAGTGCAGATCCCTTCAGTCCCCACTGCTCCCAGTTCATAGCCCTGCGGTACCCCACTGCTCCTAGTACAGATCCCATCTGTCCCCATTGCTCCCAGTAGATCCCTGCGGTCCCCACTGCTCCCAGTACAGATCCCTTCGGTCCTCACTGCTGACTATATCCCATTTAGAGAACGTACCATTTATGATGACTCTTTGTTTCCTATCATTTAGCCAATTCCTTACCCATCTGCATATAGTTTCCCCCAGTCCTTGCTTCTGTAGCTTCAGTATAAGGCTGTTATATCGAACAGTATCAAATGCCTTTGCAAAGTCCAGATAAATTGCATCAGCCGCTTTACCTACATCCAGATTTGCAGTTACCTCCTCATAGAAACCCAACATGTTAGTTAGCCATGACCTACCCTTCATGAATCTGTGCTGGTTGTCAGTTATTATTTTATGCTCTGTAATATATTTCTGCAGGTCATCGCTTGCAATGAGCCAAAAACTTTGCACACTACTGATGTCAGGCTGTAGTTGCCTGGATTCACCTTCTTACCTTTCTTAAATATCGGTACCGCGTAAGCCATCCTCCAATCCTGTGGCACAACCCATGTTACAAGACAATCTAAAAATATAAAATACAGTGGTCTGTCAATTATTGAGCTCAACTCCCTCAGTATGGTGGGGATGGAGACAATAGGTTGAGGGTTGTAGGAGCTCCGGTGTTGGTGAGGCGGTAGCTACAGTGGTGATGAGGAGGCAGCGGGGTCAGTGCAGGCTGTAGGTTTTCCTGAAGAGGTGGGATTTTCAGGTTCCATCTGAAGGATCCATATGTGGTTGATAGTCGGACATGTTGGGGCAAAGAATTCCAGAGGATGGGGGATATTTGGGAGAAGTCTTGGAGGCGGTTGGGTGAGGAGCTAATAAGTGTGGAGGAGAGAAGGAGGTATTGGGAGGACTGGAGATTACGTGAGAGAAGATATCGGGAGATTAGTTCAGAGATATATGGAGGAGACAGGTTATGGATGGCTTTGTAGGTCAGTATTCGTAATTTGAACTGGATACGCTGAGGGAATGGGAGCCAGTGAAGAGATTTGCAGAGGGGGGAAGCGGAGGAGTAGTGAGGAGAGAGATGGATTAGTCGGGCAGCAGAGTAAAGAATGGACTGGAGAGGTGCAAGGGTGTTAGCAGGGAGGCCAGAGAAAAGGATGTTGCAGTAGTCGAGGCAGGAGATCATGAGGGCATGCACAAGAATTTTAGTAGATTGACAGTTGAGGAAAGGACGGATTCTGGAGATATTTTTGAGCTGGAGGCGACAGGAGGTGGAAAAGGCTTGGATGTGTGGTTTGATGGACAGGGCAAAGTCAAGGGTTACTCCGAGGCAGCGGACTTTCGGAACGAGGGAAAGCGTGATGTCGTTAATTGCGATAGATGGGTCAGGTAAGGAAGATCTATGAGATCGAAGAAAGATGATGAGTTCAGATTTGCCCACATTGAGTTTGAAGAAGTGAGAGGAGGATATGACTGATAGACGCTCCGGGATTCTGGAGAGCAGAGAGGTGACGTCTGGGCCAGAGCGGTAGATCTGAGTGTCATCAGCATAAAGGTGGTACTGGAATCCATGGGACCTTATGAGTTATCCCCAGCCAAGTTATAGATTGAGAAGAGTAGGGGTCCTAGAATAGAGCCTTGGGGGACTCCAACAGAGAGAGGGTAGGATGAGGAGGTAGTGTGGGAGTGGGAGACGCTGAATGTGCGGTTGGAAAGGTATGAGATTCAGGATAGGGCGAGGTCTTTGATGCCAAAGGAGGAGAGGATCTGTAGTAGGGGGCAGTGGTCAACTGTGTCGAAAACAGAGGACAGGTCTAGAAGGAGGAGTACAGAGTATTGTCCAATAGCTTTGGCTGTAAGTAGGTCGTTCGTCATTTTGGTCAGGGTGGTCTCAGTTGAGTGATGGGGGCGGAAGCCAGATTGTAGAATGTCAAAGAGCAAGTAAGATGAGAGGTGGGAGGAAAGTTCAGCGTGGACGTGCTGCTCCAGGAGTTTGGAAGCGAATGGGAGCAGCGATATTGGGCGATAGCTGGACATAGCAGTTGGTTCGAGGGTTGGCATTCGTGATTGTGGCATGTATGAAAGCAGAAGGGAAGGTGCCAGAAGTTAGTGATAGGTTGAGGTGGTGGGTTAGGGATGGGATAAGAGTGGCGGTGAGGTTGGGGAGGAGGTGGGATGGGGTCGAGTGCATAGGCGATGAGGTGCGATTTGGAGAGGAGACAATTAAGCCCCCCTTCGGTGATGTTGGATAAGGAGGTTATGGGGTTTGGGCATTGGTCTGGTACACAAAGGGGTTGTGGTGGTTGAACAATGAAGATTTGCCTCGTTTGGTCGATCTTATTTTTAAAGTGTGTGGCAAAGTCCTCAGCAGAGATGAGGTTGGAGGGTGCAGTGGAGGGAGTCAAAAGTATAAGTATCTTTATACTCCTAAAGAGCTATTTCTGTATTCTTGGCCTTCAAGATTTTGAATGCCCTTTGTTTTTGTCATATTACACTATGTCAGGCCTTTTTATCCATAATGCTTTCTTTTTATTCCTGGACATATTACCCTAGGGTATACATTTCCTACAGGATTCTAGTAGTATTTCCTTAAACACGTCCCATTTATGGTCGGTAGCCTCAGTTACCAGGACATAGTCCCAGTCTACTAGCTTAAGCTCTTCCTTTAATTTGTTGAAATCAGCTTTCCTAAAGTTCCAGGTTCTTGTTTTTTCCCCTTTGAAATGTTTAATTGAATATTACATTGAAACTTACCATGTTATGGTCACAGCTTCCCAAATGCTCCTTGACCCGTAGATCTAAAATAGTATCTGGTCTATTTGACAGAACCAGATCCAGCAGATTACCTTCCTTGGTCAGTTTATAATCTTATGTTATCTTTCCAGGCTCAGGCGTGTGCGGGGCCTGGACAAAATCATTGCCTCCCCACTTCATTATCATGGTACACCCCTCTCATCAGCATCATACTGACCTGGTCAGCGCTGTAATCCTGCTCTTGCGCTGTGCGATCATGGGGTTACGCGAGCACTGCCATCCTTGTATGGGCAGTGTCTGAATTGATGTTCTGTGCAGGCGCCGCAGAAGATATATACTTTAATTCACATACTTTAATTTGTAAAATCAACCAAATATTCTGGACTATGTGCGTATTGTTCTTGACACTCGTGTGTGTCCAGTGAGGCTTAGCCGCCACATACAAAAGTGATGCACGACAAAAGCAATCATGGTCTTCTATTATGGTGTGCTATCTTGTTTAACGGTTTGAATCTGGTGTAAAACTTTCCAAAGCCCCTGATTTATCAATGTGACAAATTTGAGGCAGACTGTCATCTGGCTGTTAAATATTTGTGTCTCTATTCCAGTATTTTTTGGCTCTTTAGAATGGTAGGTCTTGGGGATATGAATCTGGTCTAAAACCTACAGATGCTCCCGATTTACCTATGTGCCAAATTTGGTGTAGGTTAGTCATTTGGTTGTCAATTAATATTTGCTCACATATTCCAAATATCTCGTGAATGCTTTTATTTTCAATTTTTTTTGCTAATGTGACTGATTGGCCACTGGTCACTTAACCCCTTAGTGACAGAGCCAATTTGGTACTTAATGACCGAGCCAATTTTTGCAATTCTGACCACTGTCACTTTATGAGGTTATAACTCTGGAACGCTTCAACGGATCCCACTGATTCTGAGACTGTTTTTTCGTGACATATTGTACTTCATGTTAGTGGTAACATTTCTTCGATATTACTTGCGATTATTTATGAAAAAAACGGAAATATGGCGAAAATTTTTAAAATTTTGCAATTTTCAAATTTTGTATTTTTATGCCCTTAAATCAGAGCGATATGTCACAAAAAAATAGTTAATAAATAACATTTCCCACATGTCTACTTTACATCAGCACAATTTTGAAAACAAAATTTTTTTTTGTTAGGGAGTTATAAGGGTTAAAAGTTGACCAGCAATTTCTCATTTTTACACCTTTTTTTTTTTAGGGACCACATCACATTTGAAGTCATTTTGAGGGGTCTATATGATAGAAAATAACGAAGTATGACACCATTCTAAAAACTACACCCCTCAAGGTTCTCAAAACCACATTCAAGAAGTTTATTAACCGTTTACGTGCTTCACAGGAACTGAAACAATGTGGAAGGAAAAAATGAACATTTAACTTTTTTTTGCAAACATATTAATTTAGAACTATTTTTTTTATTTTCACAAGTGTAAAAACAGAAATGTAACCATAAATTTTGTTATGCAATTTCTCCTAAATACGCCAATACCCCATATGTGGGGGTAAACCACTGTTTGGGCGCACCGCAGAACTTGGAAGTGAAGGAGCGCCGTTTTACTTTTTCAATGTAGAATTGGCAGGAATTGAGATTGGACACCATGTCGCGTTTGGTGAGCCCCTGATGTGCCTAAACAGTGGAAACCCCCCACAAGTGACCACATTTTGGAAACTAGACCCCCCATGGAACTTATCTAGATGTGTGGTGAGAACTTTGAATGCCCAAGTGCTTCACAGAAGTTTAGAATGCAGAGTCATGAAAATAAAAAATATTTTTTTTTCCACAAAAAAGATTTTTTAGCCCCCAAGTTTTTATTTTCACAAGGGTAACAAGAGAAGTCAAAGAATGGCCTGCGGGCGTTGTTGCGTTTGCAGAGCCCCTGATGTACCTAAACAGTTAAACACCCTCAACAAGTGACCCCATTTTGGAAACTAGACCCCCCAAGGAACTTATCTAGATGTGTGGTGAGAACTTTGAATGCCCACAAAAAAGATATTGTAGCCCCCAAGTTTTTATTTTCACAAGGGTAACAAGAGAAATTGGACCGCAATAGTTGTTGTCCAATTTATCCCGAGTACACTGATGTGCCATATGTGGGGGTAAACCACTGTTTGGGCGCACGACAGAGCTCGGAAGGGAAGGAGCTGTTTTGGAATGCAGACTTTGATAGAATGGTCTGTGGGCGTTATGTTGCGATTGCAGAGCCCCTGATGTACCTAAACAGTAGTAACCCCCCACAATTGACCCCATTTTGGAAACTAGACCCCCCAAGGAACTTATTTAGATGTGTGGTGAGAACTTTGAATGCCCAAGTGCTTCACAGAAGTTTAGAATGCAGAGTCGTGAAAATAAAAAAATATTTTTTTATTTTATTTTGATTTTGTAGCCCCCAAGTTTTTATTTTCACAAGGGTAACAGGAGAAATTGGACCCCAAAAGTTGTTGTCCAATTTATCCCGAGTACGCTAATGCCCCATATGTGGGGGCGCACGGCAGAGCTCAGAAGGGAGGGAGCACCATTTGACTTTTTGAGCGCAAAATTGGCTGTCGTGTTTGGAGACCCCCTGATGTAACTAAACAGTGGAAACCCCCCAATTCTAGCTCCAACCCTAATCCCAACCCGATCCATAATCCTAATCACTAACCCTAACTATAATCACATCCCTTACCCCAAAACAACCCTGTCAACCCTAACCATAACCCTAATCAAAACCCTAAATCCAACACACCCCTAATCCTAATCTCAACCCAAACCTCAAACCTAACCCTAATCCCAATACACCCCTAATCACAACCCTAACCTTAACCCTAATCCCAAACCTAACCCTAATCCCAAGCGTAACCCTAATGCCAACCCTAACCCTAATACCAACTCTAATCCAAACCCTAACCCCAAATCTAACCCTAACTTTAGCCCCAACCCTTGCCCTAACTTTAGCCCCAACCCTAACCCTAGGGCTACTTTCACACTTGCGTCGTTTGGCATCCGTCGCAATCCATCATTTTGGACAAAAAACGGATCCTCCAAATGTGCCCGCAGGATGCGTTTTTTTGCCCATAGACTTATTGCCGATGGATCGTGACGGATGGCCACACGTCGCGTCCGTCGTGCACTGGATCAGTTGTGTTTTGGCGGACCGTCTGCACAAAAAAGTTCAATGTAACGTTTTTTGTACGTCGCGTCCGCCATTTCTGACCGTGCATGCGTGGCCGTAACTCCGACCCCTCCTCCCCAGGACATAGATTGGGCAGCGGATGCGTTGAAAAACTACATCCGCTGCCCACGTTGTGCACAATTTTCACAATGTGCGTCGGTATGTCGGGCCGACGCATTGCGACGGCCCCGTACCGACGTAAGCGTGAAAGAACCCTAACCCTGAATTTAGCCCCAACCCTAACCCTAAATTTAGCCCCAACCCTAGCTCTAACCCTAGCCCTAATTTTAGCCCCAACTGCTCTTCTCCTGTCGGCCGGCAGATGGCCATAGATGGCGGGTGCACGCGCATGCGCCTGCCATTTTCTTTTCCCCGGCAGCCAGGAGGAGCAGCAGGAGGATCCAGGGACACCGGTGAGTATTGTAGGGTCCCCGAATCCCCCTATTTCTCTGTCCTCTGATGTGCGATCACATCAGAGGACAGAGAATTACACTTTGATTTTTTTTTTTTTTGCGGTCGCCGGTAAACAGTTAATTACCGGCGATCGCAAAACAGGGGTCAGTTAAACCGACCCCGACCATGTTCTTTAGGATCTCGGCTACCCCCAGCAGCCGAGACCCCAAAGATTCTCCCGGTGCCGGCCGGCGGGCGCATGCGCCCGCCATCTTGAAGATGGCGGCGCCCACGAGGAGCATCGGGGGAGATAGCCCCCCGATACTCACCTATCTGGGACCCCTTTTCTCTGTCCTCTGATGTGCGATCACATCGGAGGACAGAGAAATTAAAAAGAGATTGCGTTTTTTGTTTTTTTTTGCGATCGCCGGTAAATGGTTAATTACCGGCGATCGCAAATGCGGGGTCGGTAAAACCTCCCCCCCCGAATCATGTTCTCTGGGGTCTCGGCTACTCCCGGCAGCCGAGACCCCGGAGAAAATCCGACTCTGGGGGGCGCTATTCACTTTTTCCACAGCCCCGTTAATTAACGGCGCTGTGGTTTAAGTACCCTTAGCGGCCGCCGTTAAAAGGCATATCGGCGGTCGCTAAGGGGTTAAATAGCGTTGTGTTTATAGTGCACCAGCCCCAGACAAAGCTTTTGTGAAGGCGAAACTTGAGTTGGGCACAATGGCTCCTGGTGTTCTTTTTGCTTTTGTTTTCAGTAATAGTAAATTTTGTGCAAGGGTGAATTTGTTCTTCTACAATGCAGCTGTTTGTAGATTGTATGTCCACAGCATTGCTCTTTCACTGCCCTTGTTGTTATGGAATATACTCCAGCTTTTGAATGTTGTTATAAGGCCTTTTTGTCTATTAGAGGAGGAGTATGCTACAGTGGGGAAAATAAGTATTTGATACACTGCCGATTTTGCAAGTCTTCCCACCTACAAAGAATGAATAGATCTGTAATTTTTATTGTAGGTACACTTCAACTGTGAGGCAGAATCTTAAAAAAAAATCCAGAAAAATCACATTGTATGATTTTTACATACCGTAATTTGCATTTTATTGCATGAAATAAGTATTTGATACAATAGTAAAACAGATCTTAATATTTGGTACAGAAACCTTTGCTTGCAATTAGAGCTCAGACGTTTCCTGTAGTTCTTCACCAAGTTTGCACACACTGCAGCAGGGATTGTGGCCCACTCTTCCATACAGATCTTCTCCAGATGTTTCAGGTTTTGGGGCTGTCGCTGGGCAACACTGAGATTCATCTCCTTCCAAAGATTTTTTTTATTGGGTTCAGGTCTGGAGACTGGCTAGGCCACTCCAAGACCTTGAAATGTTTCTTATGGAGCAACTTCCTTAGTAGCCCTGACTGTGTGTTTTAGATCAGTCATGCTAGAAGACCCAGCCACGATCCATCTTCAATGCTGAGGGAAGAAGGTTGTTGGCCAAAATTTCACTATACATGACTCCATGCATCCTCCCTTCAATATGGTGCCCCAAAGTATGTTTCTCCCACCATGCTTCATGGCTGGGAAGGGTGTTCTTGTGGTTGTACTCCTCCTCCTCCTCCAAAAACAGCAAGCCCCAATGTTTCTCCCACCATGCTTTATGGCAGGGAGGGTGTTCTTGTGGTTGTACTTCTCCTCCTCCTTCTTCCTCCAAAAACAGCAAGTGTAGTTTATAACAAAAAGTTCTATTTTGGTCTCATCTGACCACAGGACTTTCTCTGGATCATTCAGATGGTTATTGACAAACTTCAAAAGGGCCTGGACATGTGCTGGCGTGAGTAAGGGGACCTTGAAACACACCCCCAAAGGAAGAAGCTAACGCAAAACGCGCATCTGGGCGTCTCATCTGCTCACAGGTCAGGTATATGGGCTGGTGAACTCATACTCACACAATTGAAAGCTGCTTTATTTTGACACAGCCTAATGCTCTTCACGGCTATGCACTCTTGCACCTTACGAGGCAGCTATTATGTTTGGTAATTCTGGGCACAGGTCTCTTATCTAACTTAATTTGGACAAAGTATTTACTCCCATTTACTCTATGCACATTTAAGCATATACACCATAATTAAGAGATACGTATGACCCTAAACTCAGCCAGAGTAGCCCAAGTTATGCATTATATATATATATATATATATATATATATATATATATATATATATATAATACATATTATACACCAGCCCAATGTCCATATACTGAACACATACAGTACTTTCAGGGATTCATTATTTGCTATACCCCTATGCAGGTCAATATTTGGAAATTACCGTATTGAGTTTTTCTTCTGTAGGTCTTTGTGACCACTTGTACTGTTTGTTATTTTTTTCATAATATGAATTTATTACGCTATACCTGACTTGTTTATCTGTAGCAATTGTTTTGCTTCTGTATCGGTTATTAACTTTTAAACCATAAATTTCAATAAAGATTATTATTTTTATACTATTTGGCGTTAACTTCCAGTATTAGTAGGATTTATCTGCGATTTGGGAAGTGCTATAGCTTAGGCCTATTTTTTCTTGATTTTGAGGGAAGAAGGTTGTAAGCCAAAATTTCACGATACATGAATCCATCCATCCTCCCTTCAATATGGTGCCCCAATGTTTCTCCCACCATGCTTCATGGCAGGGAGGGTGTTCTTGTGGTTGTACTTCTCCTCCTCCTCCAAAAACAGCAAGTGTAGTTTATAACAAAAAGTTCTATTTTGGTTTCATCTGACCACAGGACTTTCTCTGGATCATTCAGATGGTTATTGCCGAACTTCAAAAGGGTCTGGACATGTGCTGGCGTGAGTAAGGGGACCTTAAGCACCCTGCAGGATTTTAATGCGTGACAATGTGGTGTGTTACTAACGGTAATGTTGGGAACTGTGGTCCCAGCTCTCAAGGTAAATGACCAGGACCTCCCATGTAGTTCTGGGCTAATTCCTGACCTTTAAACAAATCATCCTTACCTCACGAGGCAAGATCTTGGATGGAGCCCCAGATCAAGGAAGACTGACAGTCACCTTGTGTTTCTTCAGCTTTCTAATAATTGCACCAACAGTTGTTGCATTCTCAAGCTGCTTGCCTTTGTCCTGTAGCTCATCCCAGCATGTTGCAGGTTTACAATTTCGTCCCTGGTATCCTTAGGCTATGTTCACACTTTGCAGATTCCACTGCGGATTTTTCCGCAGCAGATTTCCAAAATCCGCAGTGAAAACCCGTTGCGGTTTTTACTGCGGATTTATCGCGGTTTTTACTGCGTTTTCTTCTGCGGATTTTCATCTGCAGTTTTCTATTGGAGCAGGTGAAAATCCGCAGAAAAGAAGTGACATGCTGCGGAATGTAATCCGCAGCGTTTCCGCGCGGTTTTTTCCGCAGCATGTGCACTGCGTTTTTTGTTTCCCATAGGTTTACATTGTTCTGTAAACTCATGGGAAACTGCTGCGGATCCGCAGCGGTCAAATCCGCTGCGGATCCGCAGCAAAATCCGCAGCAAAATCCGCAAAGTGTGAATATAGCCTTAGACAGCTGTTTGGTCTTGGCCATGGCGAAGAGGTTGGAGTGTAATTGAGTGGATGGACAGTTGTCTTTTATAGAGGTAACAGCATCAAACAGATGCAATTAATACAGGTAATGAGTGTAGAGTAGGAGGGCTTCTTACAAAAAACTAACAAGTCTGTGAGAGCCAGAATTCTAACTGGTGGTTAGGTAAACAAATACTTATTTCATGCAATTTAATTATTTTAAAAAAAAATCATACAATGTGATTTTCTGCATTTTTTTTAGATTCTGTCTCTCACATTTGAAACATACAGTACAGACCAAAAGTTTGGACACGCCTTCTCATTAAAATATTTTTCTGTATTTTCATGACTATGAAAATTGTAAATTCACACTGAAGGCATCAAAACTATGAATTAACACATGTGGAATTATATACTTAACAAAAAAGTGTAAAACAACTGAAAATATGTCTTATATTCTAGGTTCTTCAAAGTAGCCACCTTTTGCTTTGATGACTGCTTTGCACACTCTTGATGAGCTTCAAGAGGTAGTCACCGGGAATGGTTTCCACTTCACAGGTGTGCCCTGTCAGGTTTAATAAGTGGGATTTCTTGCCTTATAAATGAGGTTGGGACCATCAGTTGTGTTGTGCAGAAGTCTGGTGGATACACAGCTGATAGTCCTACTGAATAGACTAAGAATTTGTATTATGGCAAGAAAAAAGCATCTGCGCCTACCGCCTCAATGCATTAACCTAACGATCCCTGTGTGGCCTATTTATATAAAAAAAACAAACAAAAAAAAAACAGGTTCCTCGCATCATGTTCTCATTCACTTTATGCAGTTAATAGCCCTCTGTGTCTGCACTGCTACATACTTAGGCAGTTAACTGGTTCATGCAGCTTTACATGAACACCCGAGCCTTACACTATGGCCGGTCCGAATAACTAAAGCAATTGTTACCATCCACCTCTCGTGTCTCCCCTTTTCCCCATAGTTTGTAAGCTTGCGAGCAGGGCCCTCACTCCTCCTGGTATCTGTTTTGAACTGTATTTCTGTTATGCTGTAATGTCTATTGTCTGTACAAGTCCCCTCTATAATTTGTAAAGCGCTGCGGAATATGTTGGCGCTATATAAATAAAAATTATTATTATTATATCTTAGTAAACAAAAATGAGTGGCCATTATTACTTTAAGAAATGAAGGTCAGTCTGTCCGAAAAATTGGGAAAACTTTGAAAGTGTCCCCAAGTGCAGTGGCAAAAACAATGAAGCGTAAGAGAAAACCATCAAGCGCTACAAAGAAACTGGCTCACATGAGGACCGCCCCAGGAAAGGAAGACCAAGAGTCACCTCTGCTTCTGAGGATAAGTTTATCTGAGTCACCAGTCTCAGAAATCGCAGGTTAACAGAAGCTCGGATTAGAGACCAGGTCAATGCCACACAGAGTTCTAGCAGCAGACACATCTCTACAACAACTGTTAAGAGGAGACTTTGTGCAGCAGGCCTTCATGGTAAAATAGCTGCTAGGAATCCACTGCTAAGGACAGGCAACAAGAAGAAGAGACTTGTTTGGGCTAAAGAACACAAGGAATGGACATTAGACCAGTGGAAATCTGTGCTTTGGTCTGATGAGTCCAAATTTGAGATCTTTGGTTCCAACCACCGTGTCTTCGTGAAGCATGGAGGAGTAGGTGTGATGGTGTGGAGGTGCTTTGCTGGTGACACTGTTGGGGATTTATTCAAAATTGAAGGCATACTGAACCAGCATGGCTACCACAGCATCTTGCAGCGGCATGCTATTTCATCCGGTTTGCATTTAGTTGGACCATCATTTATTTTTGAACAGGACAATGACCCCAAACACACCTTCAGGCTGTGTAAGGGCTATTTGACCAAGAAGGAGAGTGATGGGGTGCTACGCCAAATGACCTGGCCTCCACAGTCACCAGACCTGAACCTAATCGAGATGGTTTGGGGTGAGCTGGACCACAGAGTGAATGCAAAAGGGCCAACAAGTGCTAAGCATCTCTGGGAACTCCTTCAAGATTGTTGGAAGACCATTTCCGGTGACTATCTCTTGAAGCTCATCAAGAGAATGCCAAGAGTGTGCAAAGCAGTCATCAAAGCAAAAGGTGGCTACTTTGAAGAACCTAGAATATAAGACAATTTCAGTTGTTTCACACTTTTTTGTTAAGTATATAACTCCACATGTGTTAATTCATAGTTTTGATGCCTTCAGTGTGAATGTACAATTTTCATAGTCATGAAAATACAGAAAAATCTTTAAATGAGAAGGTGTGTCCAAACTTTTGGTCTGTACTGTACCTACGACAAATTACAGGCCTAGTCATTCTTTGTAGGTGGGAAAATCTGTAAAATCGGCAGTGTATCAAATACTTATTTTCCCCACTGTATATGCTCTCCTGTGGCCATTATTGAAATGTAATAGTATATATTAGAATTTCACAGTCTCTCACTGATTTTTCTGTGACTGTGTCCTGCATTTTAGGACTTGTTTTACGTTGGTGATTTTTGAAAAAATCTGAACTAAACCGTTTTCTTCTCTTAACCTTGACATAGTTACGTTTTTTTACAATTGTAAATCAACTGAGATCAAGTTGGCAAAAAGTACAATCTACTACATCTGAGTGTCAGCCTCCAGTGGTCGTGCATGCCACAAAATGAGGCCCCATTGGCGCATAAGTCCGAATCCCATTTTGCAGGGGGTAGGGGTGGTATGTTTCGAGATATGCCCCGACGTGACCACTGAGCGTGTACTAAACATAATGTGAAAGCACCCTACGTTAGGTCAAGCAATGGTCTGGAGCCTAGTTCTTAAGTTGACCTGAGGATTTAAAGAGAAAGTGTGTAGCTGGCATTAAGACATACAAGTCAAGATTGAGTGTTTTCGATTCGCTCTTTGGCCACCCCTTGCGAACTCGATCTGCAAACGTTAATGAGTCCTACATAATCTTGATATGTGTAGTGCTTTCTTTTCTACATTCAGCACATCATATTATCTTGGTATAATGAAAAAGAAGAAGACTCATGTAAAATATTGACAACGTTATCAAGTTTATTCACAATTCCCAGATAGAGATAATGAATGTTTGGTGGAAGGGGTGAATTCCTCACTGCTCTAAGGCAAGGGTATTAAATGGTGCCTTGTAAGCTACAATATCCCACTGCAGATGCGCAACTAAAAAAGTCTTGATACAGTTTTCATTTTTTTAATTAAAAAAAAAAGTTATAATTTTTAGACCAAGCACTGAACTCACCTCTCTCACACCCAACCAGGTTAATCCACTCCCTCCATACAACCTAAAATACTATGGTATTAAGATCATGGGGCAGGGAGTTAGTTAAGTTATCCAGTTCCCCTCATACAACACATTCTGCAGCATTTTCCAGCACACCTTACCCATTCTGGCAACCATGAGACAAAAGGGGGAAGGGGGGGGATCAAAACAGGCGGTATTATGTCAGTGCACTTACAGAACAGAGATGGAACTTACACGTGTCACTGTATAGAAGTTAGATCCACTTTAGATAAATAATAATCTCTATATGAACAGAACTGTAACAAGAACAACAAGAGAACACACGGAGGAGTAGAAAGAAATTTGTTATTGTCTGGTGAAACCATGGAAATATTTCCAAAGCAAAAAAATATTCATCTTGGGAAACAGACAGAACGGCCTGCACAGACGAGAGGCTGCATCTTCTGAGTTTCCGGGGCAGATGTGTTGATTTGGGAACGGATGGAGAGAGCTGTGCTTTGTAATGGAGAGATGATGGTCCCTGCATGAAATGGAATAAATCCCAGGGAAGGGGTGCAACAATTTGAAGCTGGAGGGTCAAGCATCAGCTGTAGGTCACAGCAACAAAATTGTCCCTCTTATTAAAAAGAAAAAAAAAATATGTGCATCATCCTGGAGACCTGAAAGAAGAGATCATTGCCGTTACATAGTTCTTTACTATAGACTAAATACATCTCAGTGCTGGGTGTTGGTCTTGTATGACCAATTGTTATACTGCATTATGTTTCTGTTTTACCTTGATCTGTTCAACCTTAAATGTAATTAAAAAAAATGATATAATATAATGTCCAATATATTTACCCTTTTTTTCGGACTACAAGATGCACCCCAGGTTTAGACAGCAGAAAATAGGAAAAACATTTTTCCTATTAATTGAAACTTCCCTGTCTGCTAAAGTGGAAGCATCATTATCACTAATTTTTAAGGGAATCTGCCACCACTTTTTTGGCATATCAGGTAAAAATAAAATTCAATTCAGTGCCAACTCTGCATTATATCAGTACTTTAGATACCCCTTGACTCCCCACCTTTGATCAATAAATACCGTTTATATTCCTCCCACGGTGTATGTAAATCAGCTTGGCCCTATCCAATGGGCAGGGCTTAGTGTCCATCTCTCCCCCCTCCTGGCTTACTCTACATATCATTTTCAATGAATAACACAGATCGCGTATAGTTTTGGCGCGTGCGCATGCAAATGGCCTCTCGCGCGTGCGCAGTATGCTTTGCCCAACTGTGGGCAAAGCATACAATCATTAATGCGCATACGCCATGGCTTTCATTGGTCCGTAAGTATGCTTCCAGGCCATAAAACACAATTGCGTATGCTAGGGCATGCCCAATACTGTTTTTCAGCTTCGCGCACATGCGAGAGGCCATTTGAATGCGCACGTGCCAAAACTGTACGCGAATGCACAAATTCCCCAAAAAGAATGCGTAGAGCAAGCCATGAGAAGGAAGGAGAGACAACAATAAGTCCCGCCCATCGGACTGGGCCAAGCTGATTTACATACACCGCGGGAGGAATATAAACGGTATTTATTGATCAAAGGTGGGGAGTCAAGGGGTATCAAAAGTACTGTTATAATGCAGAGTTGGCATTGAATTAAATGATATTTTTACATGATATGCCAAAAAAGTGGTGGCAGATTCCCTTTAATGTACTGGGGGTAATAGATCTATTGTTAGTGTGTGTTATACACAGCTCTGCTACAGGGGAGAGCAGGAGGAGAGAGGGCATTCTCTGTGATCGAGAACGACGTGGTGTCAGCGTGGTCCTCCATCACAGGAAATTTCCTCCGGGCTGTAAGACACACACACTTTTCAGCAAATTTTTTTGTTAAAAAATGTGTCCTAGAGTCCGAACAATATGTTATGTAATGTCAGAATATGATTATACACACACATTTACATGATATCAAGTGAACAAAAATCAATGAAAAAAAAATTAAACAACAAAAACACAGGAATGGCAAAAAACGTATCCTCTATAATCCATGTGAAAATTTTACACCAAACATCGAACCCCCAAAAAAGGATGTATATAGGGTAAAAACAGTTTATTTTCAATGATACGAAATGATTTAACCCTTTGACCAGGCTACAAAAAATTATATATTACATTATAAATAAATAAATATATCTATCTATCTTGGTCAAGGAGCTAAATCACTGTGCATCACTGATTAAAACCGTTTCTGCTAGGAAATGATCTTTCAGCAATACCTCTCTCCACTATTACCTGTACTAACGATGACGATCTTTGTCGCGATGCCGGTCATGATAATAATCATCTGATCGATCTTCATGTGGGTCTCTGTGACGTCGACTGCTGCCTTCCCGTGACCGGCTAGGTGATCTCTCTCTGGAGCGGTGTCGCTTCCTGTTGGAGTAATATGTCAGTTGTGTGAAATGGTATGGTGGATAACGTCTTGTGCTGTCACATGCAACCCACACAGCAAAGCTGATTTATCCAGTCCCCCGTTTGCCATAGAGTCCCAATTAATAATACACTGCTCAAAAAAATAAAGGGAACACTTAAACAATAGAATATAACTCCAAATAAATCAAACTTCTGTGAAATCAAACTGTCCACTTAGGAAGCAACACCGTTCGACAATCAATTTCGCATGCTGTTGTACAAATGGAATAGACAACAGATGGAAATTATTGGCAATTATCAAGACACACTCAAAGGAGTAGTTCTGCAGGGGGGGACCACAGACCACATCTCGGTACCAATACTTTCTGGCTGATGTTTTGGTCACTTTTGAATGTTGGTTGTGCTTTCACACTCGTGGTAGCATGAGATGGACTCTGCAACCCACACAAGTGGCTCAGGTAGTGCAGCTCATCAAGGATGGCACATCAATGCGAGCTGTGGCAAGAAGGTTTGCTGTATCTGTCAGCGTAGTGGCCAGAGGCTGGAGGCACTACACCAGAAGATACGGAGGGGGCCGTAGGAGGGCAACAACCCAGCAGCAAGAACGCTACCTCAGCCTTTTTGCAAGGAGGAACAGGAGGAGCACTGCCAGTGCCCTGCAAAGTGAACTCCAGCAGGCCACAAATATGCATGTGTCTGCACAAACGGTTAGAAACCGACTCCATGTGGATGGTCTGAGTGCCAGACGTCCAGAGATGAGGGTTGTGCTCACAGCCCAACACCGTGCAGGACGCTTGGTATTCTCCACAGAACACCAGGATTGGCAAATTCGCCACTGTCGCTGTGCTCTTCACAGGTGAAAGCAGGTTCACACTGAGCACATGTGACAGACGTGACAGAGTCTGGAGACACCGTGGAGAGCGATCTGCTGCCTGCAACATCCTTCCGCATGACCGGTTTGGCAATGGGTCCCTAATGGTGTGGGGTGGCATTTCTTTGGAGGGCCGCACAGCCCTCCATGTGCTCGCTAGTGGTAGCCTGACTGCCGTTATGTACCGAGATGAGATCCTCAGACCCCTTGTGAGACCATATGATGATGCGGTTGGCCCCCGGTTCCTCCTAATGCAAGACAATGCCAGACCTCATGTGGCTGGAGTGTGTCAGCAGTTCCTGCAAGATGAAGGCATTGAAGCTATGGACTGGCCCGAACGTTCCCCAGACCTGAATCCGATTGAACACATCTGGGACATGTCTTGCACCATCCACCATCACGATGCACCACAGACTGTCCAGGAGTTGGCGGATGCTTTAGTCCAGGTCTGGGAGGAGATCCCTCAGGAGACCATCCGCCGCCTCATCAGGAGCATGCCCAGGCATTGTAGGGAAATTATACAGGCAAGTGGAGGCCACACACACTACTGAGCATCATTTCCTCGTCTTGAGGCATTTCCACTGATGTTGGATCAGCCTGTAACTTCATTTTCCATTTGGATTTTGAGCATCATTCCAACTACAGACCTCCGTGGGATTAGTTGTGATTTACAGTGATCATTTCTAAGTTTTATTGTTTTCAACACATTCCACTATGTAATGAATAAAAATTTACAACTCTGGTTGGAGACACAATGTTCCTGAAAATTGAGAAACTCCTTTAACCTACTTAAGGAGACTTAGCTGCTTCTAAATGCTTAATCTACGATTCTCACTACTTACACTGCTCACAGCAGACCTCCGCCTGCAGCTCCATAATACACAGGAATCCATTTTTATACAGCACTATGTTAAGTATTAAGCCCACACACAGTCTCCCCCACACAGTGGTATCTCTGAGAGCAAAGGCAGTAAGTCTCCCAACTGTCAAGATAGTGAGACAGTGGAGAGCCCAACTTTAGCCTCCTTCTATGAAAGAGCCATCTGTGGCGGAGCCAGACTTGTCTCGTCACTGATTATGGTCTTCATCTGGATCTTTAAAGTATGTATGTGTTCTCTGATATGCCAGAGAATGTAACAGAGAAATATACATGTGTGCAGCCAGGTTCAGAGTCATGAAGCCCAGCAGTAATCAGATGACAGCTTATTTTTATATAATATGACTGACACGAATGTTGCACAGTCTGTCTTGGATATATATATATATATTTTTTTTTTTTTTTTTTTAAATGCTCAAATACAGCAACTAAAGCAGTAAACCAGCAGGATTGCTAGAGGTCTGGATCTCCAGGTACTCAAGCATCTATAAAATGTGGTCTGTCGTATCCCGGTGGATGATGAAATTAGCTCACATTGCTTGCCTGGAAGAGATGGCCTTGTCCTGTATTCCATGTAGGCAATCTCTGAGGGAGGTCAGGAGGACACGACATCGATCATCGTTGGCTACACGAGACTCCTTGATAACTGCAATAGCTGTCTCTAGGGTTTTTATGGCATTTGCATAATCTCCTGAAAGGTAAAAAATATAAAAGGTCAACTACTATAGGGGAAAATCAACCTATGTCCATATTGTGCTATGGGCACTTCACAATAATGCAACAACGAATCCCAAAATCATGCGTAGAGGGCCATATTCTACCATAGTCAATCAAATTTAGAATATTCACAAATATATGGGCTCTCTCGTAAGTATCCAACAATATAAATAACTCAAACAGTATTATAGGTGGCAATTCCCAATAAAAATAACCCATTCTGACTACGGTAAAGGACTGAAAGCTCCAGAGAATCACCAGGTATATATAACTAAGGTCAAGTGAAAATCACCGTGTCCCCGTGCATGGTGACACAAAGGTACATAGGAGCTAGGTCACAAAAGTTAAACCTCAAATCTCAACTGCATTCCACCTGGTAATAATTTTCTCCACTATGATCTATTTCTCGGTATAGTCATATTGATTATCTTAATTTATTTGTTATGGAGATTTGAGGTTTAACTTTTGTGACCTAGCTCCTATGTACCCTTGTGTCACCATACACAGGGACACTGTGATTTTTCACTTGACCTTAGTTACCTGGTGATTCTCTGGAGCTTTCAGTCCTTTACTGTATTCAGAAGGCGTTATTTTTATTGGCAATTACCACCTATAATACTGTTTATGGAGTTATTTATAAATATTGTTGGATACATACGAGAGAGCCCATATATTTATGAGAATATTCTAAATTTGACTGACTATGGTAGAATATGGCCCTCCACTCATGATTTTGAGATTTTGTAGCTAATTTTTGTTTTATACTGTTTAATACCCCTTTTGGGATTCTATCTATTTATGCAGTGTGTCCTAGCGTCCCCTAGATGGCATTTTGGTTTTTTTACACATATGTTCTTTTTAAATGATGATCAATAAAAAATTTTGTTTTTATATTTTAATTTTTGGGATCTCTTCTTTGTCCTCTATGTATATTATATGGGATTCGTTGTTGTACTATAGGGGAAAGCAAAACTATGACAAAAGACAAACAAAGCAAAAAAAAAAAAAAAAAAAAAATCGGAAACAAAAAGGCAGAAGATGAATTTATACCCGACGTTGCTCCACAAACTGCATTGGAAAGAGCACTCCTTGATATTGCTCGGTTTCTGTTCATTAACTCTTCAAATTCTGCGTCACTGACAGGGGGTTGGTGGAGTTTCATGTCACTAAAACATTACAAAAAAAAAAAATTTGTTTCACTGTTTTAACTAAATCCCAGAGGATAAGCAAATGCAAATAGCTCTTTATCTCTATAAAGGGCAGCACGGTGGCTCAGTGGTTAGCACAGCAGCCTTGCAGCGCTCAAGTCCTTGGGTTCAAATCCCACCATGGACAACATCTGCAAGGAGTTTGTATGTTCTCCCTTTGTTTGCGTGGGTTTCCTCCGGGTTCTCGGGTTTCCTCCAGGTTCTCCGGTTTCCTCCCACATTCTAAAAACATACTGATTATGAGCTCTATCGGGGACAGCAATGATAAAGTGTGCAAACTGTAAAGCGCTGCGGAATATGTTAGCGCTATACAAGAATAAAGATAATTATTACCTAGACAGACTGTGCAACATTCATGTCAGTCATATTAAATAAAAAGAAGCTGTCATCTGATTACTGCTGCCCAAACCTTGGGCTTCATGAATCAGAACCTGGCTGCTCACATGTATATTTCTCTGTGAAATTCTCTGGCCTCGCTGTGAAATTCTCACCTCTCTGCTGCCCAGAATCCAGGAGTGTCTATTAGCCATATCCTTCTTCTCCTCTCGCTTCTTCAAACTCAATGTGGACAAATCTGAACTCATCATCTTTCCTCCATCTCATAAATCTTCCTTACCTGACCTATCTATCGCAATTAACGACATCACGCTTTCCCCAGTACCGGAAGTCCGCTGCCTCGGAGTAACCCTTGACTCTGCCCTGTCCTTCAAACCGCACATCCATGCTCTTTCCACCTCCTGTCACCTCCAGCTCAAAAATATCTCCAAAATCCGTCCTTTCCTCAACCGTCAATCTACTAAAATGCTTGTGCATGCCCTCATCATCTCCCGCCTTGACTACTGCAGCATCCTTTTCTCTGGCCTCCCTGCTAACACCCTTGCACCTCTCCAGTCCATCCTTAACTCTGCTGCCCGACTAATTCATCTCTCTCCTCACTACTCATCCGCTTCCCTCTCTGCAAATCTCTTCACTGGCTCCCATTCCTTCCGTGTATCCAGTCTAAATGACTAATTCTGACCTACAAAGCCATCCATAACCTGTCTCCTCCATATATCTGTGAACTAATCTCCGAATATCTTCCCTTATTGTAATCTCCGGTCCTCCCAAGACCTCCTTCTCTCCTCCACACTTATTCGCTCCTCATCCATCCGCCTCCAAGACTTCTCCCGAATATCCCCCATCCTCTGGAACTCTCTGCCCCAACACGTCCGATTATCCACCACCCTCTGATCCTTCAGACGGAACCTGAAAACCCACCTCTTCAGGAAAGCCAACAGCCTGCACTGACCCTGCTGCCTCCTCACCACTACCGAAGCTACAGCCTCACCAACTCCAGAGCTCCTGCAACCCTCAACCTATGGTCTCCTTCCCCACCACCCTGTAGAATGTAAGCCCGCAAGGGCAGGGTCCTCGCCCCTCTGTATCAGTCTGTAATTGTTTGCTTACTGTAAGTGATATCTGTAATTTGTACGCAACCACTTCTCATGTTCAGCACCATGACTCAATGGCGCTATATACATAATAATAAAAATAATAATAATTTCAGAGAACACATACATACTTTAAAGATCCAGATGAAGACCATAATCAGTGACGAGACAAGTCTGGCTCAGCCACAGATGGCTCTTTCATAGAGGGAGGCTAAAGTTGGGCTCTCCACTGTCTCACTATTTTGACAATTGTGAGACTTCCTGCCTTTGATCTCAGAGATATCACTGTGTGGGGGAGACTTAGTGTGGGCTTAATACTTAACATAGTGCTGTATAAAAATTGATTCCTGTGTATTATGGAGTTGCAGGCGGAGGTCTGCTGTGAGCAGTGTAAGTAATGCGAATCTTAGATTAAACATTTAGAATCGGCTAAGTCTCCTGTAGTAGGTTAAAGGAGTTTCTCAATTTTCAGGAACCTTGTGTCTCCAGCCAGAGTTTGTTGTATAAAAATGATAAAAATTGTGCTTAACTCACACACCCGCTGCCCAGCAATTATTCTACGATGCTGCGCTGGTTAGTTGTTGCCTGCAGTGTTGACATCATGTTGACAGCTCTGCAGCCAAACACTGAACTCAGTGGCTCTGTCCGTGTAGGCAGCATAAGCGCTGCTGCCAGAAACCGGAGGCCGCAGAAGCAGAGATTTAGTACCAAGACCCGTGACGTGTGAGTAAAGCACCGTTGTTTTTTTTAACATAAAGGAGATTGGGACATTGGTGTGCAAGACAGGAGGGACAGGTTGATTCTATGACTTAATGCACATACAGCTTTGCATAACATCTTATATTCAGTGTACTTAACACTCACCGTCCTTGTAGATATGGATTGGAAATCATCTTGTATGGATCAGGTGGAGGACCAACCATGGAATTTGGTGGAGGGAAAAACGCAGGGTTTAAGTGAAGAGCTGGAGGCACACCTCCTGGAGGAGGCATGCCTAGTGGAGGTGGCAGCCTTGGGGGAGGGGGCATGAGGTGAGAGTAATGCAGAGGAGGAATAGGAGGAGCGCGGTATACAGCTGGCAAGGCAGATGAAAGAGGTGGAGGAACAGGCATTGGGGGATGAGGGATGCTCATAAGAGGGATGCGGGAATTGTTCTCAATGAATGGTGGCCGTGTAAAGTATGGGATAACATTTTTGGGGGTCTCTATCCGTGGTGATGACACAAGCTCAGGTGGGCTAAAGAAGCCATCTGCAGGATCCACAGAGTCCTTTGAATTAGGGACACCCTCCGCTGTAAAAATAATAAGATAGTAGATCACTTATTAACTTATGCTAAGCCCATTATTCTGACTAGTTGCCCTTAAAACATGAAAATCCCAATTTTTTTTCTTTTTGGAGGGGTGGAACTGTTCTTTGGTTACTACCACCTTAAAGGTATAGTCCAGTTAAAACAAATTGGATCCTGCACTGTTCAGCAAAGCAAGAAACGTTTCACCCAGATAGAAATGGCATGCTGGACCGCCACTACATTCATTCACTATGGAGCTATCGAGCGCTGCGCTAACAGCAGCCTAACAGTGAAAGAATCAAGCGTCTGATTCTGCTGATACATTTTGGAACAGGTGATCAAAGTCGCAATTCTGCTAACCAATGCCGTACTCCGCTAGCGGACACCCACCGATCAATTTATCACACCCCCTGTGGATAGGTGATGTCTGACTAATACAAGATAACCCCTTTGATCCATTATGTGGAAATATGGTGACTAAGATGTGACTATCAGAATACGCAAACTTAATCCATGACCACCATTTTTTTGTTTTGTATGGAAATGCATATGTTCTTACTTTTTCGTGCAATTGCCTCAAAGAATGATAGGTTCTGCCTGTTAGCCGGTCGAACATCAAGCTTCTTTCCATTTACTTTCTTTGTAGGCAACTGCTCCAAAACGTGACTTAAAGAGGCTTCAGAAGAAACGATCACCTCCGCGTACCTACATTACAGAGACCGTCCGTTACCAATGGTGCACACGGGGTGAAGTCCAGGACAAGACTGTGCATTACGCTCTTATGTGAGGAAGCATTTGGTAACATTCACAAACGTATGTGTTCTCGTTTCCATACCAGAAATAGGAAACTCTGTGTGGCTTCCAGACCGAAGTCAGGCAAGGGGAAGGGGTTTCCTTTGCACTTCTCACTGGGCACTTTATTCATAGGCTCTTGCTTGAGAAGGATAAAGGAACATTGCTTCCTCTGTGTTCAATTGCCTTAAAGCACAATTAAACGCAAAAATAAAAACACTTTAGTTCAATCTATAGACTGATTTTGGAAGGCTAAAAAAAAATAAATCTATATATATTTCCTGCCTCAAGTAAAAACCTAGAGCTTGTTAACACAGCCGTCCAACTGTCTTTAATTTACAGATAAACAGCTGTGCATTGCAAATGCGATAGCTAAAGGGGTTGTGATAAAAAGCTCTTCAGATACTTAAGTCAGCATAGAAAACAGTAATAAATACCAGCCATAACAGTGAATGGCTCACCATTGACAAGGCCATAGAAGCACCTCTGGCTAGTAGATATGGTCCCCTAACAGGATATATAGTATATAGACAAAATTATTGGGACGCCTATGAATTACACCTACACGAGCTTTTCTGACTTCCCATTATATAATCATAGCCATTAATAGGAGTTAGTCCCACCAGTGCTGTGGAGTCAGAGTTCATTTTGGTGGAGTCGGTATAAAATGGAAAATAAGTGGGTACAGTAGTTCAGTGCAGGATGTGCTGTAAATGTTTTCATAATTTGGGAAAGTTATAAAATGTCCTATAAATGTCTGTTCTGTTCCTGATCTAAGGATCTAGGCTTTTAGTTGAGATGAATCTGTGCTGCACTTTATGTACATGCTCAGTAGTGACCAGTGCTGTGGGGTCGTAGATGAGATGAATCTGTGCTGCACTTTATGTACATGCTCAGTAGTGACCAGTGCTGTGGAGTCGTACATGAGATGAATCTGTGCTGCACTTTATGTACATGCTCAGTAGTGACCAGTGCTGTGGAGTCGTAGATGAGATGAATCTGTGCTGCACTTTATGTACATGCTCAGTAGTGACCAGTGCTGTGGAGTCATAGATGAGATGAATCTGTGCTGCACATTATGTACATGATCAGTAGTGACCAGTGCTGTGGAGTCGTAGATGAGATGAGTCTGTGCTGCACTTTAGGTACATGCTCAGTAGTGACCAGTGCTGTGGGGTTGTAGATTAGAGGAGTCTGTGCTGCACTTTATGTACATGCTCAGTAGTGACCAGGGCTGTGGAGTCGTAGATGAGATGAATCTGTGCTGCACTTTATGTACATGCTCAGTAGTGACCAGTGCTGTGGAGTCGTAGATGAGATGAGTCTGTGCTGCACTTTATGTACATGCTCAGTAGTGACCAGTGCTGTGGAGTCGTAGATGAGATGAGTCTGTGCTGCACTTTATGTACATGCTCAGTAGTGACCAGTGCTGTGGAGTCGTAGATGAGATGAATCTGTGCTGCACTTTATGTACATGCTCAGTAGTGACCAGGGCTGTGGAGTCGTAGATGAGATGAGTCTGTGCTGCACTTTAGGTACATGCTCAGTAGTGACCAGTGCTGTGGGGTTGTAGATGAGAGGAGTCTGTGCTGCACTTTATGTACATGTTCAGTAGTGACCAGTGCTGTGGGGTTGTAGTGGAGATGAATATGTGCTGCACTTTATGTACATGCTCAGTAGTGAATGCTGTGGAGTCGGGGGTCAGGGAAATTGAGGAGTGGGAGATTTGGCTTACTGACTCCACAACCCTGTGTTCCACCTTTGCACCAAACTCCCCCAACCATCTCCTTATGGACCTTGTGCATTGAGCAGTCATGGGGAACTGAAAAGAGCGTCACCGCTCTGCTTTCCGGCCGCTGAGCTTACACAGGGCAGAGAAGCAGAGCGCCGAGGGACAGACAGCGGAAGGTAAGAATGTAGTGTTTTGTTTTTTTTTACTTTTACGCTGGTAACCAGGGTAAACATCGGGTTACTAAGCACGGCCCTGCACTTAGTAACCCGATGTTTACCCTGGTTACCAGCGAAGACATCGCTGAATCGGCATCTCACACGCCGATTCAGCAATGTCAGCAAGAAGTCCAGCGACGAAATAAAGTGCTGGACTTTCTGCAGCGACCAACGACATCACAGCAGGATTCTGATCGCTGCTGTGTGTCAAACTGAACGATATCGCTAGCCAGGACGCTGCAACGTCACGGATCGCTAGCGATATCGTTCAGTGTGACGGTACCTTTACACTGCAGTGGAAACCGTAGTTGATGAATTTAGGGATGAGTTTCTTGAAGAGTGCATGCCCATTATCTATGGGCAATGTACACAATCATCTCATTTTATTTAATACATTTTGACCCAGATCACATCCATGAAAACACTTCCAATTCGCAAACTTTATAAGCAGGCTTAAAAAGGTTGTCCACTACTTTTACATTGATGGCCTACCCTTAGGAAAGGTCATCAACGTCTGATCAGCTGGAATCTGACACCCCGCCGATCAGCGGTTATCTGTTGGCATCCGCCGGCTGAAAGTACTCACTCGCTGTTCTGTCTAGTTCTAGTGGTTGCCGGAGGGTACTGCACAGTGGCCTCCTATTTAAGTGAACAGGAGGCGGATGTGCAGTACCCTGGGGCAGCCACTACAATCAGACGGAGCAGCTCGGCAAGTGAGTACTTTCAGCCGGCGGCTGCCGACACGATAACAGCTGATCAGCGAGGTGTCGGGTGTGGGATCCTGGTCGATCATACATTGATGAACTATCCTAAGCATAGGCCACCAATATAAAAGAATCGGACAACCTCTTTAAACATTATAAAGTAATTAGGCAATCGAGAGCTTATTTCTAGTGATGTCTGTGGGGGGGGATTTCTGTAGACTCACTGCATTACTTTTCTTTCAAGGCAGACTTTTGCTAACCATGCACAAGAACTGTACTTCTTTTGCCAAGGACATGAAAGTCGCATCATTCTCACCAGACCAACCTTGAATGTCAAGAATGCCTTATAGTCCTGGACACAACCAGTTTCCCTGTGGACACAACCAGTTTCCCTGCAGTGTATGTTCAACTATGATGGAGGATAACAATGCCATGTTAGAGAACTGCTATTAAAGCAATTCCCTGATATAAGGAAGTTTTCTTGTCATTGACAGGTCTATGAGGGCCTACACATTAAGGTATAGAAACTTATTTGTGAATGTTACAAAATGTACTTTAATTGAACAGGGAGTTAAAAAAAAAATGTAAGGCGTCCCCATTCTCACCCTTTTGATTTGCCATTTGCTCGATTTTCTGCAAACTTCAGCTCCACAGGGTCATGGACGCCAACAGAACGAATGGCGGCGAGGAGCTGCTGATCTGTTGTCCACTGGTAAATGAAAGAGCGAATAAAGTCAAGTTCAATCTATCATTGCTTATCAGAAGCATTCTGAATCTGAGCCCAGTGGCAGTCGGTTTGTTGCTAACATTATTTTGCCAGGACAAAAATGAGTCCATCTAAGCATGATCCCTTACCAGTTTTCAGTCCTAGGCCCTAAAACCACCAATCCATTGTCCTCTGGCTGAACCGACCTCATGGCTGCTACATGGTAGTTATATGGTTTCCAAAATTACACCATTGCAATGCTTCAGACCCATAGGGGTCAAATGCAGTGTGATCAGACCATAACACACTGTTCGCTAACTGAGCTTAAAAGGGTGGTCCAAAACTAACACTGATTTAATACTAAATGTCTATTTAATGTAATATAATAGCTTTTCCAATATACAGTGGGTACAGAAAGTATTCAGACCCCTTTAAAGGGAACCGGTCAGCAGTTTTGGCCAATATAAGATACGGCCATTGACTTCCAGGGCTTATCTACAGTATTCTATAATGCTGTAGATAAATTCTCGGTCCGACCTGAAAGATAGGAAAAATAAGTTTTATTATACTCACCTGGGGGCGGTCCGGTCTGATGGGTGTCGCAGGTTCGGCGTCTCCCATCTTCTTGCGATGCCGCCATCCTGTTGCTTCATCACTCCAGGTTGGATGGTGGACAGCCATTTTCAGGTCTCTCCAAAGATGCTCAATTGGGTTTAGGTCATGGCTCTGGCTGGGCCAGTCAAGAATGGTCACAGAGTTGTTCTGAAGCCACTCCTTTGTTATTTTAGCAGTGTGCTTAGGGTTATTGTCTTGTTGGAAGGTGAACCTTCGGCCAAATCTGAGGTCCAGAGCACGCTGGAAGAGGTTTTAATCCAGGATATCTCTGTACTTAGCCGCATTCATGTTTCCTTCAATGACAACCAGTCATCCTGTCCCTGCAGCTGAAAAACACCCCCATAGCATGATGCTGCCACCACGTTTCACTGTTGGGATTGTATTGGGCAGGTGATGAGCAGTGCCTGGTTTTCTCCACACATACCGCTTAGAATTATCACCAAAAAGGTCTATCTTCATCTCATCAGACCAGAGAATCTTATTTCTCATAGTCTGGAAGTCCTTCATGTGTTTTTTTGTTTTTTTAAGCAAACTCTATGTGGGCTCTGAAATGTCTTGCACTGAGGAGAGGCTTCCGTTGGGCCACTCTGCCATAAAGGCCCGACTGGTGGAGGGCTGCAGTGATAGTTGACTTTGTGGAACTTTCTCCCATCTCACTAATGCATCTCTGGAGCTCAGCCACAGTGATCTTGTGGTTCTTCTTTACCTCTCTCACCAAGGCTCTTCTCCCACAATTGCTCAGTTTGGCTGGACGGTCAGGTCTAGGAAGACTTCTGGTGGTCCCAAACTTCTTCCATTTAAGGATTATGGAGGCCACTGTGCTCTTGGGAACCTTGAGTTCTGCAGAAATTCTGTTGTAACCTTGGCCAGATCTGTGCCTTGCCAAAATTCTGTCTCTGAGCTCCTTGGCCAGTTCCTTTGACCTCATGATTCTTATTTGGTCTGACATGCACTGTGAGGTCTTATATAGACAGGTGTGCGCCTTTCCAAATCAAGTCCTATCAGTTTAATTACGCACAGCTGGACTCCAATGAAGGAGTAGAACTATCTCAAGCAGAATCACAATGAAATGCACAGCATGCGACTTAAATATGAGTGTCTGAGCAAAGGGTCTGAATACTTATGACCATGTGATATTTTAGTTTTTCTTTTAATATATATGCAAACATTTCTACATTTGTTTTATCCCAGTAAAGATGGGGTGCAGAATGTACATTAATGTGAAAAAACTGAACTTTTTTGAATTTACCAAATGGCTGCAAAGAAACAGAGTGAAAAATTTAAAGGGGTCTGAATACTATCCGTACTCACTGTACTTTAATTAAAAATGCTTTACCATTCCTTTTCTACTATAACTGCTTTATCTTATTTTTTTATGCATGCCGAGATACTCAAACAAGACGTGATAAGGGGGCATCATCGCAGTCTCTGACCCCACCCTCAAATGAAGCATCACCTCCGTTTCAGAAGCTGGGCTAGTTCCTGCTCTACTGAGCATGCGTCGCTTGTCTATTCTGACGTATGCGCAGTAAGATCTTGTCACTGCAATATTCTTTATAATGCACAGTGACAGTGCGCTTGCTCACCAGCTATGATGAGAAGTGATGAGCCAGCAAGAGAGCACTGTCTGTGCACATTGTAAGGAAATAAACCAGTGAGCAGAAACTAGCCTTGTTCCCAAAAGTAACATAGGTTAACTGGCCACATGTAGGCTAGTCCAAAACCACCCGCAACACTAATTAGCAGTTCTCACCCACTACACAATGTACACAGAAAGCAGTGGTGTGGATGGGGTTAACACCTGAGATCTGCAAAAGCTGCAGCAGAGAAAATGATAATTTCAAAATAGCTGCACCCACTTAAGTGGTACATCTCTGGAATCTGGGTCTTTGCCTCCCTACTCCATGCTGCTGTCGTATTACATAGCAAAAACCTGCTGACAAATTCCTGTTAATAATTATTTGATCAGTTAATTAAATGACTAATGCTAATTACTTGTGCAAAAGCATTAAGATTGGTATTTCCCTCCTGTGCAGCATCATTAGATGTGGCTGTAGCAATCCCGCAGTAATACAATTCACATTTGAATGAATGGATGCAATAGAAAACTAGTTATAAAAAAAGTAAAATCATCTTACCCATGTAAAGTTTCCAATATATACAGATGCCTTCTTTTTTACATTCTTGTATGTGTACAGTACGGCAGGCGTCTTTTTTGATTCAGCATTGACCTGTACAGGGGAGGTCGGCTCAGATTTCCCATCATGGTGAGACGAGCCAAGAGATGCGACGGCCAAGACATCATCATACAAATCTACCTGCTCAGCAACTAAATCAGCTTCCTAGGAAAAGAGACAATCAACATTAATTCTGAAAAGCAAACAAACAAAAAACAACAATGCGACATGCAGAGGGATGGTGATCATGCCACAGAAATCAAGACATTCGGAGTCTAAGGCTACATTCACAAATCTGTGAATTTTACCATCCATGAGAAATAGACCAATCTTTTCACAGGTGTCATTCTGGTTTCATAATTTTTCTTTGATTGAAAAGAAGTAGTTTTCCTTCCCATATTAAAAATAACACCCTTGAATTTTTTATTTTTAACTAAAAATATATTCAAAATCAAGTACTAAACAACAGAAAGCAAGCATGGATCAGATTATGAACATTCCAGAGTCTCCCTCTCAGATCCATGGTTCTCATGGATAGGTGAACAGATCCATGACACTTTATAGATCCATGTGCTATCCGAGAAAAACAAAAGAAATTGAACAACACATGGACATTTCACAGATGTGTGAACATAGCCTTAGTATGAGGAAGGGAAAAAAAATCATGCACAATTCTAAAGAGTGTTCCCACCAGGCAGTGGAGTCAGAGTCGGTATAAAATGGACTGACTCCAACTCCTATATATAATAAATTGCGCACAGTAGTACAATGAAGGAGGTGCTGTGAATGTTTTCATAATAATTTGGAAAAGTTATAAAACGTCATAAATTAAGGATCTCGGCTTTTAGTGGAGATGAATCTGTGCTGCACTGTATGTACATGCTCAGTAGTGAGCAGTGCTGTGGGGTCGTAGTGAAAAATCTTTGCTGCACTTTATGCACATCCTCAGTAGTGACCAGTGCGGTGGGGTCATAGATGAGATGAATCTGTGCTGCACACTTTATTATTTATTTATATAGCACCATTAATTCCATGGTGCTGTACATGAGAAGGGGTTACATACAAAGTTATAGATATCGGTTAAAGTAAACAAATTTACGATGACAGACTGGTTCAGAGGGGAGAGGACCCTGTCCATGCGGACTTACATTCTACAGGATAATGGGGAAGAGACGGTTATTGCAGGCTTTACTGAAGAGATGGGCTTTCAGGTTCCGTCTGAAGGATCCGAGGGTGGTGGACAGTCGGACGTGTTGAGGCGTGGAATTCCAGAGGATGGGGGATATTTGGGAGAAATCTTGGAGGCGGTTGTGTGAGGAACGAATAAGTGTGGAAGAGAGAAGGAGGTCTTGGGAGGATCGACGATTACGTGAGGGAAGGTATTGGGAGATTAGTTCAGAGACATAGGGAGGGGACAGGTTGTGGATGGCTTTGTAAATCAGTGTTAGTAGTTTGAACTGGATTCGTTGGGGAATTTGCAGCCAGTGGAGGGATTTGCAGAGAGGAGAAGAAGGGGAGTAGTGAGGAGAGAGGTGGATTAGTTGGGCAGCAGAGTTGAGGACAGACTGGAGTGGTGCAATAGAGTTAGCGGGGAGACCACAGAGGAAGGTGTTGCAGTAATCAAGGCGGGAGATGATGAGGGCATGCACAAGAGTTTTAGTAGATTGAGGGCAGAGGAAGGGACGGATTCTGGAAATATTTTTGAGTTGGAGGCGACAGGAAGTGGCAAGAGTTTGGACGTGCGGTTTGAAGGAGAGGGCAGAGTCGAGAGTTACTCCAAGGCAGCGAATTTCAGGTGCGGGAGAGAGCGTGATGCCATTTACCATAATAGATAGGTTGGGTAAAGGAGATACACGAGATGGAGGAAAGATGATGAGTTCGGTTTTGTCTACATTGAGTTTTAGGAAGCGAGAGGTGAAGGAGGAGGATATGGCTGATAGACACTCTGGGATTCTGGACAGCAGAGAGGTGACATCTGGGCCAGAGAGGTAGATCTGAGTGTTGTCCGCATACAGGTGGTACTGGAAGCCATGGGACTTTATGAGTTGTCCTAGGCCAAGGAGATAGAAGGAAAAGAGTAGGGGCCCCAGGACAGAGCCTTGAGGGACTCCAACAGAGAGAGGGCGGGATGAGGAGGTGGTGTGAAATCCCGCTAAATGTGCGGTTGAAAAGGTATGAGGCAATCCAGGACAGGGCAAGGTCTTTGATGCCATGGGAAGAAAGAATCTGTAGCAGTAGTCGACTGTGTCAAAGGCAGATGACAGGTCGAGGAGGATGGAGAATTGTCTGTTAGATTTGACTGTGAGTAAGTCATTAGTAATTTTGGTCAGGGCAGTTTCGGTGGAGTGGTGGGGGCGGAGGCCAGATTGGAGGTCATCAAGGAGAGAGTTCGATGTGAGGTGGGCGAAAAGTTGAGCATGGACATGCTGCTCAAGGAGTTTGGAAGCAAACAGGAGCAGTGATATGGGGCGATAGCTGGGCATAGCAGTTGTGTCAAGGTTAGTTTTTTTTTTGAGGATGGGTGTGATGGTGACATGTTTGAAGGCAGAGAGGAAGGTAACAGAAGATAGTGATAGGTTGAAGAGATGGGTTAGGGCTGGAATGAGCGTATTAGTGAGGTTGGGGAGCAGGTAGGAGGGGATGGGGTCAAGTGCACAGGTGGTGAGGTGTGATTTGGAAAGGAGATAAGTAAGCTCTCCTTCAGTGATGTTGGAGAGGGAGGTTATTAGGGAAGGGTAGAGGTCTGGTATATGAAGTGGTTGGGGTGGTGGAGCAGTAAAGGTTTGCCTTGTTTGGTCGATCTTATTTTTGAAGTAGGTGGCAAAGTCCTCGGCAGAGATTAGGGAAGTTGGAGGTGGCAGTGATGGGCGGAGGAGAGAATTGAATGTGCTGAACAGTTGTTTTGGGTTGTAGGATAATGAAGATAAAAGGTTTGTGAAATAGGTCTGTTTAGCAGATGGGAGGGCTAATTTGAAGGCAAGTGTAGCTTGTTTGAAAGCGCTGAAGTCGTCTGGCAGGCGTGTTTTCTTCCAATGCTGCTCCGCAACCCTGGATGCTTGTCGAAGTTTTTTGTTGAGACTGTTGAGCCATGGTTGCCTATTGATTTGCCTTTATGTACATGCTCAGTAGTGACCAGCACTGTGGGGTTGTAGTGGAGAGGAATCTGTACTGCACTTTATGCACATGCTCAGTAGTGACCAGTGCTGTGGGTTCGTAGTTGAGCTGAATCTGTGCTGCACTTTATGCACATGCTCAGTAGTGACCAGTGCCGTGGGGTTGGCATCGGAGTCAGGGAAATTTAGTAGTTGGAGGTTTGATCCAAAATGCAGGACAAGGTAGGTCATGTAAACTGCTTAAATTTGCATCCATTTTATCCTAATAATTGCTACCAATACCCATATTACAAATCTGCACTATTTTTGGAGAAAGCTGATGTAACAGTAGCCAATTCGTCATCACACATCTTTCTCTAGAAAAAACCACTGCCAGACCTCACCAAAAGTGATGTGGCATAGCTCAGGTTTAATAAATTCAAGTTTTGCAATTTTTTTTTTAATCCTGTTATCCCTTTGAGACAGCCATAGACCTAAACCAACAGTTCACCTGACAGCCTTTTATCCAGACCCCACCATGTTGTACATGCTCACGTTTATTCAAATCAGGAAAGCTGAAAGAGTAGCCTGTATGGGTTCAATGAATGGAACCCCCATTGAACACCAAATTAAGGGTCTCAAGTCCATTGTTTGACTGTAGTGCGCAAAAAACAGGGCAGTTTTTTTCAGAGGGCACTTTCGGAAACTAATTCTTGGAATAAGTGGGGGCCACAGCAGTCAAATCCAATCATATACTTGTCATCTTCCCTGTGAATGGCTGATTAGTGAACACATATAACAAGAATATAAAAGATGTTCTACACTTTTTTCTGATGAATACTGCCACCTGAGATAGGGACAGGAGTGACTGCCGCTGAGCCGTTTCCACCTTTGTGGTCAGCTTCATACATCATACAGGTGAAATTCATCTTGGAGACTCCTGTCTGGAAAGACGCGCCGCATGTCCGTCTCTGCGGGCGTCTCTGGACGGATAGTGGACATGGGATTTCTTTCTTCTTTCTCTTTCCAGACCACAGCACGTCGACTTCTCTTGGAGATCCACTAGAGAAATCCCCCCATAGAATGTATTGGATGCAGTGAATCCGCATGGTTCAGTGAACACATGCGGATTCAACAGAAGGCAGCGCTTCGGACGCAATAAACATGTCATGTGTCCAAAGAACTGCTACTTCCGGATCGTGTGCACCCACCCTTATTCTTGAGGATTTCTAATAAGATGCAATTGGCTAAGTTGATGGTATGTATAATTTTACCAAGAAGAGATAACCCCTTTCCAGTTTTTATATATATATATATATATATATATATATATATATATATATATATATACACATACATACACACATGCACACACACCGTACATACTCGAGTATAAGCCGAACCCCTAATTTTGCATCAAAACACTAGGAAAACTTATTGACTCAAGTATAAGCCTAGGGTGGAAAATGCAGCAGCTACCGGTAAATGTCAAAAATAAAAATAGATACCAATAAAAGTAAAGTTAATTGAGACATCAGTAGGTTAAGTGTTTTTGAATATCCATATTGAACCAGGAGCCCCATATAATGCTCCATACAGTTCATTATGGCCCCATAAGATGTTCCATATACAAATATGCCCCATATAATGCTCCATGCAGTTCTTTATGGCCCCAAAGAACGCTCCATGCAGTTCTGTATGGCCCCATAGATGCCCCATATAATGCTCCCTACAGTTTTTATGGCCCCATAGACGCCCCATATAATGCTCCATGCAGTTCTTTATGGCCCCATAGATTGCTCCATGCAGTTCTTTATGGCCCCATAGATTCCCCATATAATGCTCCATGCAGTTCTTTATGGCCCCATAGATGCCCCATATAATGATCCCTACAGTTTTTATGGCCCCATAGACGCCCCATATAATGCTCCATGCAGTTCTTTATGGCCCCATAGATTGCTCCATGCAGTTCTTTATGGCCCCATAGATTCCCCATATAATGCTCCATGCAGTTCTTTATGGCCCCATAGATGCCCCATATAATGCTCCCTACAGTTTTTATGGCCCCATAGACGCCCCATATAATGCTCCATGCAGTTCTTTATGGCCCCATATAATGCTATATGCAGTTCTTTATGGCCCCATAGATTGCTCCATGCAGTTCTTTATGGCCCCATAGATTCCCCATATAATGCTCCATGCAGTTCTTTATGGCCCCATAGATGCCCCATATATTGCTCCATGCAGTTCTTTATGGTCCCATAGATGCCCCATATATTGCTCCATGCAGTTCTTTATGGCCCCATAGACGCCCCATATAATGCTCCATGCAGTTCTTTATGGTCCCATAGATGCCCCATATATTGCTCCATGCAGTTCTTTATGGCCCCATAGACGCCCCATATATTGCTCCATGCAGTTCTTTATGGCCCCATAGATGCCCCATATATTGCTCCATGCAGTTCTTTATGGTCCCATAGATGCTCCCTATAATGCTCCATACAGTTCTTTATGGCCCCATAGACGCCCCATATAATGCTACATGCAGTTCTTTATTGCCCCATAGATGCCCCATATATTGCTCCATGCAGTTCTTTATGGCTCCATATATTGCTCCATGCAGTTCTTTATGGCCCCATAGATGCCCCATATAATGCTTCATGCAGTTCTTTATGGCCCCATAGATGCTCCATATAACATTGTGCCACATGTAATGCTGCTGCTGCACTAAAAAAAAAAAAAAAAAATGACATACTCACCTCTCGTCGCTGCTCCTCAGCGTCCCGTCTCTCCGCAGTGACTGTTCAGGCAGAGGGCGGCGCGCACACTAATACGTCATCACGCCCTCTGACCTGAACAGTCACTGCAGATGATGCAGAAGACGGAGCGTCTGTGGAACGGGGAAAGGTGAGTATGACATACTCACCTGCTCCCGGCGCTCGTGACGCGGCCCCTGCCTGTCCCACGGTCTTCGGGAGCGGCAGCTTCTTCCTGTAGTGGGCAGCCACATGGTACCGCTCATTACAGTAATGAATATGCGGCTCCACCCCTATGGGAGTGGAGTCCATATTCATTACTTTAATGAGCGGTACCAGTGACCGCTGAACAGGGAAAAAAGCTGCAGGCGCCCGAAGACAGTGGGACAGGCAGGGACCGCATCAGGAGCAGGTATTTGACAGGCGTCGCTCCCCCTCACCCACCGACCCCCCGCCTTCCATAACTGTCAATGTCGACCCTTTAACGAGCCTTGTCACATGACTTAGGATAAGGGTCGACATTGACTGTTAGGATTGCTACTTCCAATAGGTGGCACTAGAGTTCTAGTCCTCTTCCTCTCTGTAGAGACAATTTGCATATTTCCCAGAGGAGCATTGCGGCTTTAAGTCTCCTCACCTCGACATGCTTATCATGTTACTCTCTGCAAGGAGAAACGATACTTCTTGGATCCCGGTCACACGCCTCTCAATCAGCCAAACCACATCTCCACTTTGCACTGACCAGGGGCAGTACCCCGAAACACAGTGTCTGCAAATTGAGATTCTGGTTTGGCTATTATCCTAAGTCATGTGACAAGGCTCGTTAAAGGGTCGACATTGACTGTTAGGATTGCTACTTCCAATAGGTGGCACTAAAGTTCTACTTCTCTTACTCTCTGAAGAGACAATTTGCATATTAAAGCATAAAACTTTAACAAGTTGAACCTTGAATGTTCTAAAAGAATCCACAGCCTTAAACTGTATGATCCGTATGAGTGGTGGACAGTATTAGTACTATTTCCGGGACTCATCGCCCGTGTATTCGGTGAGTGGTGGCAGCATGTATGAGCGGGTGTGTGGCCTGGGTTGGTGTGTGATTTATGCTCCCATTACAGCATAGGACAGAGGTTGAATGCTGGACAGAGTGGGGAGATAGATTGACCCTTGCAGGCACAACCCCAAGTCACGTGCTGAGAGCGGGTACGTGACAAATTAGTGACACCACAGAGAGGGATCCGTGACACTCTTTAAGAAGCTTTTCCAAGTATGAACATTCAAATTAGAACTCTACTAACAGAAAAGGGAATCCTGCTAACCCCACCTATTGGCGTATTCGATTACTTACAAGTATATACCCTGTAAGAAATATTAGGGTGCTTTCACATTGCGTCTATGGACACATTTTCTGTTGGGTATACATCCGAACCCCCAGCAAAACAGGATCTGATCACATGCGCAGGCAAGGCCATACATTAAAGGGAACCTGTCACCCCCAATATCGAAGGTGAGCTAAGCCCACCGGCATCAGGGGCTTATCTACAGCATTCTGTAATGCTGGAGATAAGCCCCCGATGTATCCTGAAAGATGAGAAAAAGAAGTTAGATTATACTCACCCAGGGGTGGTCCCGCTGTGGTTCTGGTCCAATGGGTGTCACAGTCCGGGGCCTCCCATCTTCTTACGATGACGTCCTCTTCTTATATTCATGCTGCAACACCGGCATACTTTGTCTGCCCTGTTGAGGGCAGAGCAAAGTACTGCAGTGCGCAGGCACCGGGAAAGGTCAGAGAGGCCCTCAACAGGGCAGACAAAGTACGCCTGCTCCAAACTTGAAGACAAGAGGACGTCATCGTAAGATAGGAGACCCTGGACCGGACCGCGATGCCCATCGGACCAGAACTGCAGCGGGTATGCCCCTGGCTGAGTATAATCTAACCTCTTTTTCTCATCTTTCAGGATACATCGGGGGCTTAGCTCACCTTCAATTTTGGGGGTGACAGGTTCCCTTTAATGGGGATGGCAGAGTGAATGTGTCCCTAGATGCAATGTGAGAGCACCCTTAGCCGGATTAGACACCCATCTACAGATAACTGTAATATGGGGTACTTTCTGTATCCAAAATCAATTAAACCAGCTCCCCAGTGTAGATATGCACCACTAAAGGTACCTTCACACTAAACGATATCGCTAGCGATCCGTGACGTTGCAGCGTCCTGGCTAGCGATATCGTTGTGTTTGACAGGCAGCAGCGATCTGGATCCTGCTGTGCCATCGTTGGTCGGAGCAGAAAGTCCAGAACTTTATTTCGTCGCTGGACTCCCGCAGACATCGCTGAATCGGCGTGTGTGACGCCGATTCAGCGATGTCTTCACTGGTAACCAGGGTAAACATCGGGTTACTAAGCGCAGGGCCGCGCTTACTAAACCCGATGTTTACCCTGGTTACCAGCGTAAACGTAAAAAAAAAAACACTACATACTTACATTCCGGTGTCTGTCCTCTCCGGCGCTGTGCTTCTCTGCACTGTGTAAGCGCCTGCCGGAAAACACAGCGGTGACGTCACTGCTCTGCTTTCCGGCCGGCGCTTAGTGCAGAGAAGCAGAGCGCCGGGGGACAGACACTGGAATGTAAGTATGTAGTGTTTGGTTTTTTTTACGTTTACGCTGGTAACCAGGGTAAACATCGGGTTACTAAGCGCAGCCCTGCGCTTAGTAACCCGATGTTTACCCTGGTTACCAGGGGACTTCGGCATCGTTGGTCGCTGGAGAGCTGTCTGTGTGACAGCTCTCCAGCGACGCTGCAGAGATCGGGATCGTTGTCTAGATCGCTGCAGAGTCGCTTAATGTGACAGTACCTTAAGCGTTCCAACAGGAACAACAAAGAAACATCCATAGTCCAGCCAAATGGTTTAAACAATTAATTCTTAATTTATTGAAAAGCCAATAAAGTCCCAGCAGACAAGGCAACATGCACACTGACTATGTTTTAAGCAGTTAGACCGCCTTTTCTATATGCAGCGGAGGAAGACACAGAATAAGTTGATTAGAATTATATATAGGATTTTTGGAAAAGATTCAGTAAAACTTGCATTTTATTCATTGACATCCCTGGTGTTTTCATGTATATGAGTCCAGTGGACGGGCCTACTAGTGACTGACAGCTATATCTGCAGGCAGTGATACGTTAACGACTGTCAACTAGAGAATAGAACCGCCCACTGGACTAATACATACAAAACACAAGGGGTCTCAAGTAATAAAATGAATCTTTTACTGAAAATAAAGAACCCAAATAAATAACTACAAAATAATACAAATATAGTACAACTGAAGAAGGCTATGGAGGGAGCATAGTCAGGTGTGAAAAGGAAGACGGCCGCACTATGGAGGGAGCACAGTCAGGTGTGCATAGGAGGCCGCACTATGGAGGGAGTACGTTACGTATAGGTGGCCGCACTATGGAGGGAGTACGTTGGGTATAGGAGGCCGCACTGTGGGGGGGAGTACGTTACGTATAGGAGGCCGCACTGTGGGGGGGGGGGGGGGGAGTACGTTGGGTATAGGAGGCCGCACTGTGGGGGGAGTACAGTGTGTATAGGAGGCCGCACTGTGGGGGGGAGTACGTTACGTATAGGAGGCCGCACTGTGGGGGGGAGTACGTTACGTATAGGAGGCCGCACAGTGGGGGGAGTACGTAGGGTATAGGAGGCCGCACTGTGGGGGGAGTACGTTACGTATAGGAGGCCGCACTGTGGGGGGGAGTACGTTGGGTATAGGAGGCCGCACTGTGGGGGGAGTACAGTGTGTATAGGAGGCCGCACTGTGGGGGGGAGTACGTTGGGTATAGGAGGCCGTACTGTGGGGGGAGTACATTGTGTATAGGAGGCCGCACTGTGGGGGGGAGTACAGTGTGTATAGGAGGCCGCACTGTGGGGGGGAGGGGGGGAGTACAGTGTGTATAGGAGGCCGCACTGTGGGGGGGAGTACAGTGTGTATAGGAGGCCGCACTGTGGGGGGAGTACAGTGTGTATAGGAGGCCGCACTGTGGGGGGAGTACAGTGTGTATAGGAGGCCGCACTGTGGGGGGGAGTACGTTGGGTATAGGAGGCCGTACTGTGGGGGGGAGTACATTGTGTATAGGAGGCCGCACTGTGGGGGGGAGTACAGTGTGTATAGGAGGCCGCACTGTGGGGGGGGGGGAGGGGGGGGGAGTACAGTGTGTATAGGAGGCCGCACTGTGGGGGGGAGTACAGTGTGTATAGGAGGCCGCACTGTGGGGGGAGTACAGCGTGTATAGGAGGCCGCACTGTGGGGGGAGTACAGTGTGTATAGGAGGCCACACCGTGGGGGGAGTACAGTGTGTATAGGAGGCCGCACTGTGGGGGGGGGGGGGGGGGAGTACGGTGTGTATAGGAGGCCGCACTGTGGGGGGGAGTACGGTGTGTATAGGAGGCCGCGCTATGGAGGGAATACAGTGTGTATAGGAGGTGGCACTGTGGGGGAGTACGGTGTGTATAGGAGGCCGTACTGAGGGGGGAGTACAGTGTGTACAGGAGGCCGCACTGTGGGGGGAGTAGAGTGTGTATAGGAGGCCGCACTGTGGGGGGAGTACAGTGTGTATAGGAGGTGGCACTGTGGGGGAGTACGGTGTGTACAGGAGGCCGCACCGTGGGGGGAGTACGGTGTGTATAGGAGGCCACACCGTGGGGGGAGTACGGTGGGTATAGGAGGCCGCACTATGGAGGGAGCACAGTGTGTAGGAGGCCACACCGTGGGGGGGGGGGGGGGGGGGAGTACGGTGGGTATAGGAGGCCGCACTGTGGGGGGGAGCACAGTGTGTATAGGAGGCCGCACTGTGGGGGGAGTACGGTGGGTATAGGAGGCCGCACTGTGGGGGGAGCACGGTGTGTATAGGAGGCCACACTGTGGGGGGAGCACGGTGTGTATAGGAGGCCACACTGTGGGGGGAGTACGGTGGGTATAGGAGGCCGCACTGTGGGGGGAGTACAGTGGGTATAGGAGGCCGCACTGTGGGGGGAGCACAGTGGGTATAGGAGGCCGCACTGTGGGGGGAGCACGGTGTGTATAGGAGGCCACACTGTGGGGGGAGCACGGTGTGTATAGGAGGCCACACTGGGGGGAGTACGGTGGGTATAGGAGGCCGCACTGTGGGGAGAGTACAGTGTGCATAGGAGGCCGCACTGTGGGGGGGAGCACAGTGTGTATAGGAGGCCGCGCTGTGGGGGGAGTACGGTGGGTATAGGAGGCCGCACTGAGGGGGGAGCACGGTGTGTATAGGAGGCCGCACTGTGGGGGGAGCAGTGTGTATAGGAGGCCGCATTGTGGGGGGAGCAGTGTGTATAGGAGGCCGCACTGTGGGGGGAGTACGGAGTGTATAGGAGGCCGCACTGTGGGGGGAGTACGGAGTGTATAGGATGCCGCACTGTGGGGGGAGTACGGAGTGTATAGGAGGCCCCACCGTGGGGGGAGTACGGTGTGTGTATAGGAGGCCACATTGTGGGAGGAGTACAGTGTGTATAGGAGGCCACACCATGGAGGGAGCACAGTGTGTATAGGAGGCCGCACTGAGGGGGGAGTACGGTGTGTATAGGAGACCACACCGTGGGGGGAGTACGGTGTGTATAGGAGGCCACACCGTGGGGGGAGTACGGTGGGTATAGGAGACCACACTGTGGGGGGAGTACGGTGTGTATAGGAGGCCGCACTGTGGGGGGAGTACGGTGTGTATAGGAGGCCGCACTGTGGGGGGAGTACGGTGGGTATAGGAGGCCGCACTGTGGGGGGAGCACGGTGGGTATAGGAGGCCGCACTGTGGGGGGAGCACGGTGTGTATAGGAGACCACACTGTGGGGGGAGCACGGTGTGTATAGGAGACCACACTGTGGGGGGAGTACGGTGTGTATAGGAGGCCACACCGTGGGGGGAGTACGGTGGGTATAGGAGACCACACTGTGGGGGGAGTACGGTGTGTATAGGAGGCCGCACTGTGGGGGGAGTACGGTGTGTATAGGAGGCCGCACTGTGGGGGGAGTACGGTGGGTATAGGAGGCCGCACTGTGGGGGGAGCACGGTGTGTATAGGAGGCCGCACTGTGGGGGGAGCAGTGTGTATAGGAGGCCGCATTGTGGGGGGAGCAGTGTGTATAGGAGGCCGCACTGTGGGGGGAGTACAGTGTGTATAGGAGGCCACACCGTGGGGGGAGTACGGTGTGTGTATAGGAGGCCGCATTGTGGGGGGAGCAGTGTGTATAGGAGGCCGCACTGTGGGGGGAGTACGGAGTGTATAGGAGGCCGCACTGTGGGGGGAGTACGGAGTGTATAGGAGGCCGCACTGTGGGGGGAGTACAGTGTGTATAGGAGGCCACACCGTGGGGGGAGTACGGTGTGTGTATAGGAGGCCACATTGTGGGAGGAGTACAGTGTGTATAGGAGGCCACACCATGGAGGGAGCACAGTGTGTATAGGAGGCCGCACTGAGGGGGGAGTACGGTGTGTATAGGAGACCACACTGTGGGGGGAGTACGGTGTGTATAGGAGGCCACACCGTGGGGGGAGTACGGTGTGTATAGGAGGCCGCACTGAGGGGGGAGTACGGTGTGTATAGGAGACCACACTGTGGGGGGGGAGTACGGTGTGTATAGGAGGCCGCACTGTGGGGGGGGGGGGGGGGGGGAGTACGGTGTGTATAGGAGGCCGCACTGTGGGGGGAGTACGGTGTGTATAGGAGGCCGCACTGTGGGGGGAGTACGGTGGGTATAGGAGGCCGCACTGTGGGGGGAGCAGTGTGTATAGGAGGCCGCATTGTGGGGGGAGCAGTGTGTATAGGAGGCCGCACTGTGGGGGGAGTACGGAGTGTATAGGAGGCCGCACTGTGGGGGGAGTACAGTGTGTATAGGAGGCCGCATTGTGGGGGGGGAGTACAGTGTGTATAGGAGGCCACATTGTGGGAGGAGTACAGTGTGTATAGGAGGCCACACCGTGGGGGGAGTACGGTGTGTATAGGAGGCCACACCGTGGGGGGAGTACGTGTGTATAGGAGGCCACACCGTGGGGGGAGTACGGTGTGTATAGGAGGCCACACTGTGGGAGGAGTACGGTGTGTATAGGAGGCCGCACTGTGGGGGGAGTACGGTGTGTATAGGAGGCCACACCGTGGGAGGAGTACGGTGTGTAAATGGAGGCCACACCGTGGGGGGAGTACGGTGTGTATAGGAGGCCACACCGTGGGGGGGGGGGGGGGTGGAAGTACGGTGTGTATAGGAGGCCGCACTGAGGGGGGAGTACGGTGTGTATAGGAGACCACACTGTGGGGGGAGTACGGTGCGTATAGGAGGCCGCACTGTGGGGGGAGTACGGTGTGTATAGGAGGCCGCACTGTGGGGGGGAGTACGGTGTGTATAGGAGGCCACGCCGTGGGGGGGAGTACGGTGTGTATAGGAGGCCGCACCGTGGGGGTGGGGGTGGGGGGGGGAGTACGGTGTGTATAGGAGGCTGCACTGTGGGGGGAGTACGGTGTGTATAGGAGGCCGTACTGTGGGGGGAGTACGGTGTGTATAGGAGGCCGTACTGTGGGGGGGGGGGGGGGGGGGGGAGTACGGTGTGTATAGGAGGCCGCACTGTGGGGGGAGTACGGTGTGTATAGGAGGCCGCACTGTGGGGGGGGGGGGGGGGGAGTACGGTGTGTATAGGAGGCCGCACTGTGGGGGGGAGTACGGTGTGTATAGGAGGCCGCACTGTGGGGGGAGTACGGTGTGTATAGGAGGCCGCACTGTGGGGGGAGTACGGTGTGTATAGGAGGCCGCTGAGTGGGGGGAGTACAGTGTGTATAGGAGGCCGTACTGTGGGGGGGAGTACGGTGTGTATAGGAGGCCGCACTGTGGGGGGAGTACGGTGTGTATAGGAGGCCGCACTGTGGGGGGGGGGGGGAGTACGGTGTGTATAGGAGGCCGTACTGTGGGGGGAGTACAGTGTGTATAGGAGGCCGTACTGTGGGGGGAGTACAGTGTGTATAGGAGGCCGTACTGTGGGGGGAGTACAGTGTGTATAGGAGGCCGCACTGTGGGGGGAGTACGGTGTGTATAGGAGGCCGCACTGTGGGGGGGGGGGGGGGAGTACGGTGTGTATAGGAGGCCGTACTGTGGGGGGAGTACAGTGTGTATAGGAGGCCGTACTGTGGGGGGAGTACAGTGTGTATAGGAGGCCGTACTGTGGGGGGAGTACAGTGTGTATAGGAGGCCGTACTGTGGGGGGAGTACGGTGTGTATAGGAGGCCGCACTGTGGGGGGGGGGGGGGGAGTACGGTGTGTATAGGAGGCCGCACTGTGGGGGGGAGTACGGTGTGTATAGGAGGCCGCACTGTGGGGGGAGTACGGTGTGTATAGGAGGCCGCACTGTGGGGGGAGTACGGTGTGTATAGGAGGCCGCTGAGTGGGGGGAGTACAGTGTGTATAGGAGGCCGTACTGTGGGGGGGAGTACGGTGTGTATAGGAGGCCGCACTGTGGGGGGGGAGTACGGTGTGTATAGGAGGCCGCACTGTGGGGGGAGTACGGTGTGTATAGGAGGCCGCACTGTGGGGGGAGTACGGTGTGTATAGGAGGCCGCTGAGTGGGGGGAGTACAGTGTGTATAGGAGGCCGTACTGTGGGGGGGGGGGAGTACGGTGTGTATAGGAGGCCGCACTGTGGGGGGAGTACGGTGTGTATAGGAGGCCGCACTGTGGGGGGAGTACGGTGTGTATAGGAGGCCGCACTGTGGGGGGAGTACGGTGTGTATAGGAGGCCGCTGAGTGGGGGGAGTACAGTGTGTATAGGAGGCCGTACTGTGGGGGGAGTACGGTGTGTATAGGAGGCCGCACTGTGGGGGGAGTACGGTGTGTATAGGAGGCCGCACTGTGGGGGGAGTACGGTGTGTATAGGAGGCCGTACTGTGGGGGGGAGTACGGTGTGTATAGGAGGCCGTACTGTGGGGGGGGGGGGGGAGTACGGTGTGTATAGGAGGCCGCACTGTGGGGGGGAGTACGGTGTGTATAGGAGGCCGCACTGTGAGGGGAGTACGGTGTGTATAGGAGGCCACGCCGTGGGGGGAGTACGGTGTGTATAGGAGGCCGCACTGTGGGGGGAGTACGGTGTGTATAGGAGGCCGTACTGTGGGGGGAGTACGGTGTGTATAGGAGGCCGTACTGTGGGGGGAGTACGGTGTGTATAGGAGGCCGTACTGTGGGGGGGAGTACGGTGTGTATAGGAGGCCGTACTGTGGGGGGGGGGGGGAGTACGGTGTGTATAGGAGGCCGCACTGTGGGGGGGAGTACGGTGTGTATAGGAGGCCGTACTGTGGGGGGGGGGGGGGGGGGAGTACGGTGTGTATAGGAGGCCGCACTGTGGGGGGAGTACGGTGTGTATAGGAGGCCGCTGAGTGGGGGGAGTACAGTGTGTATAGGAGGCCGTACTGTGGGGGGGAGTACGGTGTGTATAGGAGGCCGCACTGTGGGGGGAGTACGGTGTGTATAGGAGGCCGCACTGTGGGGGGAGTACGGTGTGTATAGGAGGCCGTACTGTGGGGGGGAGTACGGTGTGTATAGGAGGCCGTACTGTGGGGGGGGGGGGGGGGGGGGGGAGTACGGTGTGTATAGGAGGCCGCACTGTGGGGGGGGAGTACGGTGTGTATAGGAGGCCGCACTGTGAGGGGAGTACGGTGTGTATAGGAGGCCGCTGAGTGGGGGGAGTACAGTGTGTATAGGAGGCCGTACTGTGGGGGGGAGTACGGTGTGTATAGGAGGCCGCACTGTGGGGGGAGTACGGTGTGTATAGGAGGCCGCACTGTGGGGGGAGTACGGTGTGTATAGGAGGCCGTACTGTGGGGGGGAGTACGGTGTGTATAGGAGGCCGTACTGTGGGGGGGGGGGAGTACGGTGTGTATAGGAGGCCGCACTGTGGGGGGGAGTACGGTGTGTATAGGAGGCCGCACTGTGAGGGGAGTACGGTGTGTATAGGAGGCCACGCCGTGGGGGGAGTACGGTGTGTATAGGAGGCCGCACTGTGGGGGGAGTACGGTGTGTTTAGGAGGCCGCACTGTGGGGGGAGTACGGTGTGTATAGGAGGCCGTACTGTGGGGGGAGTACGGTGTGTATAGGAGGCCGTACTGTGGGGGGGAGTACGGTGTGTATAGGAGGCCGTACTGTGGGGGGGGGGGGGGGGGAGTACGGTGTGTATAGGAGGCCGCACTGTGGGGGGGAGTACGGTGTGTATAGGAGGCCGTACTGTGGGGGGGGGGGGGGGGGAGTACGGTGTGTATAGGAGGCCGCACTGTGGGGGGAGTACGGTGTGTATAGGAGGCCGTACTGTGGGGGGAGTACGGTGTGTATAGGAGGCCGTACTGTGGGGGGGAGTACGGTGTGTATAGGAGGCCGTACTGTGGGGGGGGGGGGGGGGAGTACGGTGTGTATAGGAGGCCGCACTGTGGGGGGGAGTACGGTGTGTATAGGAGGCCGTACTGTGGGGGGGAGTACGGTGTGTATAGGAGGCCGTACTGTGGGGGGGGGGGGGGGGGGAGTACGGTGTGTATAGGAGGCCGCACTGTGGGGGGGAGTACGGTGTGTATAGGAGGCCGTACTGTGGGGGGGGGGGGGGGGAGTACGGTGTGTATAGGAGGCCGCACTGTGGGGGGAGTACGGTGTGTATAGGAGGCCGCTGAGTGGGGGGAGTACAGTGTGTATAGGAGGCCGTACTGTGGGGGGGAGTACGGTGTGTATAGGAGGCCGCACTGTGGGGGGAGTACGGTGTGTATAGGAGGCCGCTGAGTGGGGGGAGTACAGTGTGTATAGGAGGCCGTACTGTGGGGGGGAGTACGGTGTGTATAGGAGGCCGCACTGTGGGGGGAGTACGGTGTGTATAGGAGGCCGCACTGTGGGGGGAGTACGGTGTGTATAGGAGGCCGCACTGTGAGGGGAGTACGGTGTGTATAGGAGGCCGCTGAGTGGGGGGAGTACGGTGTGTATAGGAGGCCGCACTGTGAGGGGAGTACGGTGTGTATAGGAGGCCACGCCGTGGGGGGAGTACGGTGTGTATAGGAGGCCGCTGAGTGGGGGTGACCGTGGGACCATCACCCAGGACTTCCCATCTCTGGCCTCATTGATACCCCGGCCCCTCCCCCCGCCTTTGTGGCGGATAACAGACCCCAGCAGCACATCGCATGCAGACAGCCCCATGCCCCCCACTCCGCCCGCGCCCATCATGCGCCCCACAAACAAGAAGTAAATAAATGCTGTACATCTCTCTTGGCGGTGGCGGCCCGGGTCTCTCCCACCTGCATGAACTCTTCATCGGCGTAAATATCTATAAGATCCGCCCCGTCCGCCATACCCGGCCCGGAACCCCGGATGTACGTGTCCGGCGCTGTGTCCCCGTGTGTGACGTCAGTCCGGGCTGCAGTCGTTCCTGGATCCCGCGCGCGTCTCTCCGCACTGAGAATGGAACTCCACAGCTCCCACAATCCCGCGCTCACCGGAACTTCCGGCCTGCAGGGTCCCTGCTCTCAGCAGCTTCCGGTTCCGAGGGTCGGATTGTGTGAGTGACGTCAGAGGCGCGCAGGATGCTGTCGGGGAGCAGAGCCCGGGTGAGGACCTCCAGCTCTCTGATAGGGGGCGCCCGGGGACCTCCGGCCTCCTCTGTTACATGTACTGCTCGACCACCTGTGTGTGCGCGACTATTGTGTGTGTCTGAGAGTAGTCTGGACATCTGTGCTCTGGAAACTACACTTCCCAGCATGCCCTGGCTAGCTGCAGATATTGGGGCATGCTGGAAGTTGTAGTTTCGCTACATGTAGGTGCTATGGGCTGCTGTTCCGATCTTTGGCTCATTGCAGCGTGTTCTGTGGGTTGTTGTACGGCAGCATTCACACTCTGCAGATTTACATGTAGATATTGATATGCGGTGAGGACTTTAAAGGGGTTGTTGGTTAACCGGTGGGGTCCGGCCGCTCGGCAGAATGGGAACTTTTATTGATTTCCTATGGGGCTGACACATAAGCCGGGTCCAGAGCTGCGCTTGGGTCTGTGCACCTCCATTCCAGTCTGTTGTGCTGGTCGGTGCAGGACACAGCCCCAGCAGTCGGACCGCCAACTATCCGTAAATTGTCACGTATCCTGTGGACATGTGACGACTTGTTTTCACTGGACAACCCCTTTAAATCCACAGAATGTCAATTCCTTTTGCAGATTTCGCCCTTTGCAATGTGGATTTTTGCCATCATGTGTGACCGTCCTCTTAGACCGTGTGTAAATGAGGCGTGAAGCAGCAGCTGGACATATCCAGCTTTCTGTATGGCCGGACCGGAGCACGCACACAAGGGAGTAAATCCATTCCCCACCATGGGCAGTTCCCAATGTGCGTGCGCCGGGCCCAGTTTGGGGAAGAATGTGGGTGAGGCAGGAGACGCCATCTTCAGTAATCAATACCTGATCACAATAATCAAGTCCGCCTTCTAAGAATGTGATTGGTTTCTGTTACATTTGAGGCATGATGCTTGATCACCCTGTGCGGAAACTCAAGAACTTCCCCATTTATTTAACCCCTTCATGACATCCGCTGGACAAGTACGGGGCGAGTCGGAAGGGTGTGCATGGAGCAGACTCACGGGGTGAGCCGCACTATACACAGCAGGAGATGGCTGTGTGATACAGCCAGGACCTGCCTCTAACAATCACTAGTGGAGGACACTGACGGCGTCATTTAATACATGCTGGCATTGGTGCACTTTAATCAACGCGCCCATCAATTCCGTGTTCTGATTGTGGCAATCCGATGGGTTGCTATGACAGCTGGGGGTCTGCTGAAGACCCCTGTGCTTATCACTATGAAGTTCCTTTGAAACCCTGCATGAGTCCAGGCTTCAAAGGAGACCGTGAGTTATGCAGCAGTGATGTGGCATCGCTGGATATAGCACATGTGGTCAGACGATCGCAGCTTCAAGTCCCCGAAGGGACTAACAAGAATAGTGAAAGTGTAAATGAAAAAAGGCCAAAAGCTCCTTTTCCCCCATTTAAAAATAAAGTTATTGAAAAAAAAAAACACTACTCAGAAAAGGTTAGGGGTATTTGGCTTTTGGGTGAAATTTCAGGATTATCCTAATATGCGTTTTAAACCAAAGACTGAGGAGAAAATTAGTATCCAAGTAAATATACGTAACAAAAGTTCAAGACACCACAACACTGTTTTAGAAAAAAAAAACTACTTGAGAAACTAATAACCAAAAATCATTCAATGTAATACATTTTCATTTTATTAAATAAAGACACCGATAAGGACAAAAGTATATTCAAACATTTGACAAGACATAATGAGAGGAAAAAACCTGCAATAAAAACCAAGGGGAGCAGGTCAGCACATACAGCAGTATTGGTGATCACCATATATCAAATGTAAACACTAAAGATTGGAAACCATAGTATGAACACGAAGGAAAAAAAAAATATATATAATCCCAAGATAATATAAAGTGCAGTGCAGCGTAATTATATATATATATATATATATATATATATATATATATATATATATATATATATATATATGTATCATCCCAAAAAAGAATGTGCAAAAAAAAGACAGTGTATAAAATTATTTTATTAGAAATATTATAAGATATAAAAAGACTAATTTAATCAAATATAGCTGATAAACATGAGCACACTGTAATAGTAAAAAACGACGCCAACCAGTATTTACAAAAATAGTCATCAAATAATGTATAAACCTCCACAATAATACGGTATATACCAGCACTATTCCAAAACAAATAATTAAATAGCAACCATATAAAAGTGCATAGTGCATTAAATGTGCAATTAGTACAAAAATATGTGCAAAAATATTCTAATAAAAATTATTTTGAAATATATAATTTTATTAAAACAATGTGCAAAAGAAGCAAAAAATAAATGTGTAACCAATAATTTAACATAAATGCACAACAAATTGCAAAAGGCCAAAGTGCAAAGCTACAATGTGCTAGATAAAGTGCCACAAAATTTCAAAACCAGGCCTATATTTCACAATTTATTTAGTAAAGCAATTACACATAAGCTCATATAGATATAATGCCACTATGGCTATGATAGAAAGTGCTAAGTGGAACATTAAGGCCATGTTCACACTATGCGTTTTTTACTGCGGAACCGCCGCGATTTTGCCGCTGTGGGTCCGCAGCTGTTTTCCATGCAGGGTACAGTACAATGTTACCCTATGGAAAACAGGAACCGCTGTGCTCACATTGCGGAAAATCCCGAAAAAAACCGCGCTGAATTGCTGCGGGAAAAAAGAAGGACCATGTCACTTCTTTGTGCGGAACTGCAGCGGTTCTGCACCCATAGAAATGCATTGTAAGGTCAAACCGCAGTAAAACCCGCAGACGAAAAAATATCTGCGGGTTTTCTGCGGTTTGTGGTGCAGAAACCGCTGCAGCAGGAAGTGCGTGGGCGGAGTGTGGCTGCCCCCCCGTGCTCCAATCCCACCCCCCCATGCTCCGACGCCACCCCCCGTGCTCCGACGCCCCCCCCCCCCGTGCCCTCATCTCCCCCCCCTTATACTTACCGAGCCTCCCGGTGTCCGTCCGTCCATCCGTCTTCTCCCTGGGCGCCGCCATCTTCCAAAATGGCGGGCGCAGATTCGTTCCAGGCATATTTTGATCACTGTGATAACCTCACAGTGATCAAAATAAAAAAAAAAGTAAATGACCCCCCCCCTTTATCACCCCCATAGGTAGTAACAATAAGGGTATGTGCACACGTCAGGTTTTTTTCCTGACAAAATCCTGAGAATTCTGCCAGAAATCCGCATCTTTTTTCGCGCGGATTTTTTGCGGAATGTTTGCGGATTTTTTTTTTTTTTCCCGGAATGTCCTTTTTGACATGGAATCCGCAAAAAGAATGAGCATGTCCGTTCTTTTTGCGGAATGCCTTTTTTTTTGCAGAAAAAAACGCTAACATATGCACAAAAAATGCGGAATGCATTCTAAAAGATAGGATGCATAATGTTAGCGTTTTTTCCCCGGATGTATAGCGTTTTTATAGCGAAATTCCTAAAAAAAAAACGCTAAAAATCCGGATGTGTGCACATACCCTAATAAAATAAAGAATTTTTTTTTCCCCCCACTACAGTTAGAACTAGGGTTAGGGGTAGGGTTAGGGTATTTTCAGCCATTTTAACTCTTACTTCCTAGCAAAAAAACTTCCTAGCAAACACACAGACAATCTGCAGAGAAAACCGCACTAAAAACCGCATCCAAAAACGCACCAAAAACCGCACCTGCGTTTTCTGCCAAGAGCTGCGGTTTTTAGTGCAGAAAAATCCGCAGCGAAATCTACTAAGGCTGCCGTCACACTATCAGTATTTGGTCAGTATTTTACATCAGTATTTGTAGCCAAAACCAGAGGTGGAACAATTAGAGGAGAAGTATAATAGAAACATATGCACCACTTCTGCATTTATCACCCACTCCTGGTTTTGGCTACAAATACTGATGTAAAATACTGACCAAATACTGATAGTGTGACGGCAGCCTAAGGTGAAAACCCTCGTCAAAGCTCAGGCGAAACGCGCGTCGGGCAGGCCCAGGCTCTCACAGGCTCTCATACTGGTTGGTATTCCACTTAATCCTGCTACATACTTATGGCACTATGACACTTTTTAGGAGCATTTCCTTATGTTTACATAATATATTTATTTAAGGGTGATATTATTTATATACTTATTTTAGTATGCACAGCACTTTACATGGTATTATATATTAATTTACTCACCCTGTATGCCATTGCCATATCATAGGTTTGGGAGTATTTAATGTGGTTATTTAACATGAGAGATTACATTGGCTGTATTGTCCACACAATAATACATTTTGTAATGTAATTCTTTACATAGTTTTGAATATATTTGCTATTTTATACAGTGTGACAATTTACAGATATCCTGTGTTATCCTGTTTTTATCTACCGTGTTTGTTATCCCCTACATTATCCATTTTATAATTTTCTTCCAATAAGATTATGATTTTCTATATATACTGAGTCGTGCATCATATTTATAGGTTATATAGTATCTGGTGGATGCACTCCATTTATTATATGTTGTTTTGGTTTGTGTACTACCTGATGTTGGCTTTTGTTTCAATAATTTGTTTGGGATAAGGAAATCGCCATTGCTGCTTCTACTTAAATGTCCTTCGTTCATAATAAAATATCACTGTAGCGTGAACTTTTTAAGTTATCCATAAATTTCACCCAAAAGCCAAATATCCCTAACATTTTATAACCAGTGTATATGTGGTATCGCCACATCGAGAAAAGTCCGATCTATCAAAATAATTAACCCTATCAGTAAACACCATAAACGGAAAGAAAAAAAATCAAGAACTCCCAAATTCCATTTTTTGGTCTCTGCAATTCCACAAACAATGTAACAAGCCATCAAAACCACATATATTTCACAATGATATCAATTAAAACGTTGTTTCGTCCTGCAAAAAAATAAGCCATCACACAGTTCCATCCACTGAAAAATAAAACGTTACTGCTCTCGGAAAATAGCAACACAACCCTAAATGTTTTTTTATGTTTAAACTTCTGATTTTTTTTCATAAATGATAAAAAACTGGACATGATTGGTATCACCATTATCGTACTGATGAGCAGAATCCTATTTTTATGGTAATTTTTAGTACATAATGTACGCCATAAAAACAGTTCACAAAAAAACAATGTAAGAATCATTATTTTTTTTTAGACAGTTTTTTCCCACTTGGAATTGTTTTCCAATATTCCACGCCCCACTTTTCAGTTTTTGAATTTCCACAAAATATTAAGATAACCAATAAATTTCCTTCAACTTCACCATTGTGTTCCACTTGTTGATTCTTCACCAAAAATTTACATTTGGTATTTTTATGTTTGAAGAATGATATGTGGGTAGAGATTGAAAAGTTCCAAGGGGCCAAATACTTTCACAAGGCACTGTATGTTTGTCGACAGAAAAATAAGAGTTATGGCTCTGGGAAGAAGGGGAGGAAAAAACGAAAATGCTAAAGTGAAAATTGGCCGTGTTGTGAGGGGGTTAAAGGGAGTCTTTCAGCCCAAACTGACAGTATAAGCTCAGCACATAGCCTTGTAGGGTATATAGTAGGGATGTGCGAGTGTGCTCGGAATTCGTGTAAGGCTGGGGTCACACATGCGAGAAACACGTCCGTGTCTCGCATGTGAAAACCAAGCTCTGGCGCCGGCACTGTGGAGCGGAGCGTGCGGCCGCATAGCAACACATGGAGCCGCACGCTCCGCTCTGGAGTGCCGGTGCCAGAGTTTGGATTTCACATGTGAGACATGGACGTGTTTCTCGCATGTGTGATCCCGGCCTTATCAGAGCACTCTCGCTCATCACTAGTATACAGCTAGTATATAGGATGCTCGGTGCACCCATGGTGTGGCCAAGATACTCCATGCACTGCTATGCTCAATGGCTTTCCATGGCCTTGCCTCCCTCTCTGATGGTTGTCAGTGCTGGCTTTCCTAGAACTGCACTCTGCAGACAAAGCTCAGGAAAGCTGTTAATCAGCAGCAAGGGAGGACAGGACACGGAAAGACAGTGAGTATTGCAGTACACTGTGCCGCTTGGGCACACCCAGGGTGCACCAAGTAGCCTACTTAGCATATGTCATTAAACCTTAGTTCCTGCAGATCAGAGGCAGTGATTAGAGCACTAATGTTGTGATCATTATCCCCTACAAAGCTATTGTGCTTAGTTGTCATGATCAGTTGGGGCTGACAGTCTCCGTTTAAAATTAGGCTTCTGTAAGAAATGTCAGCTTTTCATGCTCTTGAGCAGATTTGTCTTTTCGAACCTTTGCATTACCGCTCTTCTTGTTTTTTGTTATAGTTTGCACTTCTCTCATCTGTGTTAATACGCCAAGGACCACGGTACATGACATCTGGTGATACCGGAAGGAATGCCGGAGAGATACATTTGCCTGTTTGGAAGGAGCGAAAAAATGAAAGTACAGAAATAAAGAGAGCAAGATTATTATATGAGAGCCGCAAGAGAGGCATGCTGGAAAACTGCATACTGCTCAGGTACGGTGTGTGTCTCTGCTTGGGCTTGCTCAGGTTTTCTCCCCGACTGATTGGAGGTGAAGGTGAGAACTTTGCTACAATCCACTATCACACCTACAGTTTCCCCCTTCCTGATTTCCTATTCGTTTACATGTTTGTCACACATAAATGTTTCAGATCACCAAACAATTGTAAATGTTAGACAAAGATTACACAAGTAACCACAAAATACAGTTTTTAAATGAAGGTCTTTATTATTAGGGGAAAAAGAAATCCAAACCTACAGGGAAAAAGTGATTGCCCCTAAACCTACTAACTGGTTGGCCACCCTTAGCAGCAACTACTGCAATCAAGTGTATGCGATAACTGGCAATGAGTCTTTTACACGCTCTGGAGGAATTTTGGCCCCCTCATCTTTGCAGAATTGTTGTAATTCAGCCACATTGGAGGATTTCAGAACATGAACCGCCTTTTTAATGTCATGTCATGGCCTCTCAGTCGGATTAAGGTAAGGACTTTGACTAGGCCACTCCAAAGTCTTAGGGTATGTGCAGATGTTGCAGATTTGCCTGTGGAATTGTCTGCGCAGATTCTTCATCTCTTGGCAGAAAACGCAGGTAAAAATCCACGTGTATTTGATGCTTTTTTTATGCGGATTTTCATGCATTTTTTCATGCGGATTTGTATGCATTTTTGTAGGCTAAATAAAGATCTATTATTTAACAAAAAAAAAAAATTGTGATGTAATTTCTAGTCCAACCTCTTCATTTACATACTCCACTGAAGAGTAGTGTTTACACACACAGAAAGATAGATAGATCTATAGATAGATAATAGATAGATCTATACATAAATAGATCTATAGATAATAGCTATATAGATAGATACAAACATACATCTATAGATAGATAGGGACTGAAAAAATGGAAGGCAGCACTCCAGGTTTTAGCAAAAATATAAATGGACTTTATTTGGCCCACATGGCGTGGTGCAGCGTTTCGGCTTCTAAAAGCCTCTCAAGCAGATCTATAGATAGATAGAGCTATAGATAGATGATCGATAATATATAGATTATAGATAGATACATATATAGATAGATACATCTATAGATAGAAAATACCAAGCCCAATGTTTAGTAATAAACATAATAAAATGGTACATAAAGAGTTAAAGACACACACCCACAAAATCTGTGTTAGGCTGGGGTCACACTTGCGAGAAACTCGCACGAGTCTTGTACCTCAGTACCCAGAGCGTTCAGCTATATAGAA